>NC_139574.1:8965588-9460588 GCF_946808225.1 Silurus aristotelis
GGGATACTGAGGCCACACCTACATGCCTTGTGCATTTCTCCATAACATAACACACACCATTTCTTAAATCCTACACACAAAATAATGTCAAGAAGATGTCTATCTTGGTTCCCATAGGAAATTTTCCACCCCAACTAAATACCAACTAAACTGTGAAACACAGAAGATTTGGGTGTGTTTTGCTGCAAAGGGTACTGGAGCCCTTAAAACATCATTATTATTTTTCTCCCGCTTATCCGTAATTCGGGTCGCGGGGGCAGCAGCCTAAGCAGATTCCCCAGACACTTCTCCGTGTCCAGGGATCGGGCTGTCAAGGCCCCCGCCTTCGACTGCTGCCCAATCCTCTCAGCACCGGTCCCTTACGGTCCTTCCTGCAGGTGGTGAGCCCACGGGAAGGCGGCCCCACGTCGCTCCGACGTCACGGTCCTCGATTTATTTTTCTCGTAAGAGTCCCCTGGAGCATAGAGAGTTAAGGGCCTTGCTCAAGGGCCCAAGAGTGGCAGCTTGGCGATACCGGGGCTTGAACCCCCGACCCTCGGATCGGTAACCCAGCGCCTTAACCACTGGAGCCACCACTCCCCCGCCCTTAAAACAAATTAAATTAAATCAATTGGATCATTAATAACATTGATTCTCCAAATTACCAAATACAAATAGAGTAGTAAAAGTTTAGAGAGGGGCTACCAGGCTCGGCGACGAGGGGGCAGGGGCTACCAGGCTCGGCGACGAGGGGGCAGGGGCTACCAGGCTCGGCGACGAGGGGGCAGGGGCTACCAGGCTCGGCGACGAGGGGGCAGGGGCTACCAGGCTCGGCGACGAGGGGGCAGGGGCTACCAGGTGCTGACATATACATGTTTCGCTGGTTGTGTATTGTGCTAAAACTAGCCATTACGTGCATCTGCCATTTGCAACTGAGTGAACAATAAGCTTAAAACATTTCAACAGTGTCTTTCATTTCAGACCTGCTACTTTTCCAAAATACAATTACTAGACTGTAGAATGCATAAAGTGTGATGTATACAGTACATCAATTCTGTGAATCTTCATTTACACTTCCGCACAGAGGATATTTACACCACTAATTTAGCATTAGGCAATTTAGCCTATATTTTACTAAATCAAGCATTCAATCTCACTGTAGGCTTCTTACCAGAATCCTATAAAAACAGTCCCATAAGAGTCTCATAATTGTCCATCCAGCATGAACATCCAGAACTTTTTTTTTTTTAACATGTTGAGGTTTGAAAAAAAAAAAAACTGTAGAGGAAGATCATGAACATATTTAGAGATTGAACCAATGACAGAATATTGAGTTGATAGGTCACAAGCTAATCGCTTATCCGCTACAGTCGTAAGCTGAGTCGGGATTTCCTGACTCATCAGATACTCGTCATGTGAATTCAGATCGCCCGATAAGCCACACTTATTTTTAAAAGAGCTGACTGAAGTGAAGACAAAATTTACCCACATACTGCATTAAATTCGCCACGAAACAGCTTTTTAAACTGTGAATTGATCAGGAATAAGAAACAAAGCCTTTTTTGATGAGAGCATGTTGTCCATGACATTACTCTCTCAATTACATAGACATTATAACTTGCATTGTTCGTGTCTGTTTTGCAACATTTCACACCCGTACTATACGAACAAGATCGGATTTTGTGCTAAATGCGATCGATTCACTGAAAGAGGAACGTCTACGTGACGCTTTGAATGCAAAAATAATCCGAACTACGCAATTCAAATAATTTGCAACTTTTTACAAATGCAGAAGTATCTTCCGACTAAATGAACTGCTCGTAATCATTTCCACTGAACACCATAGAATTGAAGAACAATATGAACTGGAAACTCCAAAACATCCCCAAAGGCTTAAGAATTCATTCATTAATTTTCTCCTGCTTATCCGTAATTCGGGTCGTGGGGGCAGCAGTCTAAGCAGGCCCCCGCCTTCGACTGCTGCCCAATCCCCACAGCACCGTCCCTTACGGTCCCTCCTGCAGGTGGTGAGCCCACGGGAAGGCGGCCCCACGTCACTCCGACGTCACGGACCTTGATATTTCCCTCGTAAGGGACCCCCGGAGCATAGAGGGTTAAGGGCCTTGCTCAAGGGCCCAAGAGTGGCAGCTTGGCGATACCGGGGCTTAAACCCCAGACCTCCCAAACGGGAACCCAGCGCCTTAACCGCTGGAGCCACCACTCCCCCTAGCCTTAAGAATTGCACTTGTAATTCAGCTACAAGTTCAAAATCAGACAAACAGCTTTCGTTTTCTCCTCACAGGCAGAGCAGCTCCTGTGGATCGGTCACACTCCAGTCAACGTTGCTCTGTATGGACTCTGCAGAGGGCAAGACAAAGCTTCCCAGACCATTAATTTAGTGCTCAGTGATTTGGAGGACAGTTGAGAGAACAAAACACAGAACTTAAGAACTGGCCAAGAACAACATAATGCTGCAGTAGCATTTGCACAGCTGAAAGAGTGTTCGAGTCACCTTGTTTAACGTGAAACACAAAAACAACTATTTTAAATGAAGCCAGTGTAAATGTACAACCAACAATGGATTAAATTAGATTTTAATTCCATTTATTATTAACGTTTCAGTATTAATACATTAGCCTTAATGTCACAACAAACTAATGCGCTGCATGACAATGACGAAATGTGCATTTGGAAGATACACGTTAAAAATATAGCACCTCTCTCGACCAATAATGCAGATCGACTTCTCATTTTCTGCCCAATCAAACGATCTTTAGAATCCGTGTTCGACCCAAACTTAAATTAAAAATCACCCTCTGAGGAGAGAAAGATCATATCGGGAAGCACGGGTTATAAATTTGACTTTAGATTTTGGCAAAAGAAGGGCTGTGTCCATGTTACCAATGGTCAAGTGCGTCTTAGTCTGGGCTGTGAGGTAAGCTAAAGCCCCATTAGGCACTCATACATACATTATGAACTTTCAAATGAAATCATTTGTATGGAACAACTGCTCCCAAATACAAAACAAAGTGACTGCAGCATCTCAGCAAACATTCTACTAGGGCTTACAGATATAATGGTGCAAAAGAAAAAGAAAAAAAAAAAAGGAGGAGGAAAATAATGGCACAATTGGTTAATGGTGGGAGGTGGAAAGTTACTGAGCAGGTGTGTTTAAACTGGCAGGAAGATCACAAGAACTCAAAACTGCTGTTTTACGAATATAGTGAGCAGAAAAGAACCAATCGGGAAGAGAGGCTACAACAGTAGAAGCCCGAAGAGGAGCTTTTCCATGAAACTGGATGGCTAATGAGAAAACCATCGCCTGGTCCGATGAAACATGATTTCTGCTGTGATATTCAGTTTGTAGGGTCAGAATTCTGCATCAAGAACATGAATCCATACTTCACTTGTGCAGTGTTAACAGTTCAGGCTGCTGATGATGGTGGTGGTTTGATGCTGTCTCCACATATATTGGGCGCTTTAATACCACTCACTTGACCATTCTTGACCAGACGAATCTACTGTTCAATACAATCAAATTTTCTCAGATTATAAACTACATATTAAAAACACCTCCAGCGTTATCATGCAGCAGCTCGGACTACCTTCTCGGTGACTGGATCCTAATCTGATAGAATATCTATGTGATATGGTGTGACGGGAGGAGATTTATGGCATGAATGTGCAGCACTTATATGATGCAATCATGTCCACAAGGAGGAGCATCTCAAAGAACTGTTACCAAAACCTTGGGGAATCAGTGGCATAATGAACTACAACTGTTCTGAATGGCATTCCTGAGAATATAGCTAGTAAAGCTATATACACCAAGGCATAACAATATGACCACCTGCCCAATTTTGTGATAAGACACCCGGAGAGAAACCCCATATGGCCGGGAAAGTCGAGTGTCCCAATACTTTTGGCATTTGTTGCAACTTTGATCTATGGCAAAGATTTACAATGTCTTATCGAGTATCGCACGGCACAGTCGGCTTGGTTTTGGTCATCAATTGTGAACTTTGCATCCGGATCGCTGTCGTTTTTATGGCGTCTGCGCTTGTGTGACGAACTTGGCTCGGGTCACGTCGGATTATACAAGCATTCATTCGTATGTGTGTGTGACACCTGATACCGGAATCCACGAGTCACATTTGATCTGCTTTTTTTTTTTTTACAACAGTACATATATGATAGCTTGCAAAAGGGCAGTTTGTTAATTATATATAAAACCTTTTTTTTTGCATTCTTTCAAGACGTTTTCCACGTTGACCATATTTACAGGCTTGCTGTGCTTTTCCCCGCATCAGTGCTTTTCCATCCTTGGACTGTTTCCGAAAACACAAACCTGTATTTAAAGTTGCAACTAATAAAGAGCATGAGTTTTTAATACACAATTCTACACTAATTCTCCTGAACACAAATAAAACCCAACTGCAGCTCTGCCCTTTGCCTCGATTTGTGGCCTTTACAGAAAAAATACAAAATAAGATCTGAAACCCAAAATATACAGCATGTTTGGCTCACTTCCTGCATTTAGGCTGATTCTGATACCAGGACTTGAACCTTTGACCTTCCCATTCAGTAGCCCAGAGCATTAACCACTCAGCTACCACTTCCCACTTTTTTTTTTTTATATCATTAACGTC
Organism: Silurus aristotelis; assembly: GCF_946808225.1. Classification (NCBI taxonomy): domain Eukaryota; kingdom Metazoa; phylum Chordata; class Actinopteri; order Siluriformes; family Siluridae; genus Silurus; species Silurus aristotelis. The sequence continues at coordinate 8,970,217 of NC_139574.1, forward strand.
CATAAAATGTAACCACAAACACTTTTGCTAGACACAAACGTGACTTTGTTGGCAACCTACTGTGGTATACGAGGAAAAAAACACATTAAACAACATGCCGCTATTGTGGTAACATGGAAGCTCTACTTCACACCACGTCATGCTGATCATCTTCCTGACATCCTTAGAAAGAGCAGAGGTTAATCGAGAAGCCTCTAGAAATGCCTCGTTCGAACGCACGAATACGAGGACAAACAGCTGGCGAGAGAAAAAAAGTTTTCTCGTGCAAGCAATTTGAGTTGTGTGCTTTTTTTTTTCCACGTGAGCACAAACAAATCGTCTATTAATCGGAAAACTTTTTTCTGCGCTTGACCTTCTGCATTTATGTCCAATGTTTCCAGAGATTAGTCATGCAAAAGGAAGGTAAGACAACAGGAATACGAGTCACTGGTGTTGCTTTTTAAGGAAGACACCTAAACAAAATGACGCGTGTTTACCGTGGGTATTTACGGTACAACACGTATAAACCGTACGATCAACTTACAGACTCTCATCGCCTCCAGGTTTGTGTAGGAACTGACATTCGGACGCGGCTGTGGCGCAGTTCTTTATTTTGGCCCGTGTTGCCGGTGAACACCGCGGGGATCGGGGACGCACATCTGCAACGCGCAACAGCTGTTTCCTTGGAAACATGAAAACAGTAAGCTGGAGACAAGGAAGTCAAAATAAACCGTGTAGGAGCTTGAATGTGACAGCTTGCTGGAAGTGATTTCCTCGCAGTATGGAAGCTTAAGCTGATGGAAAGACAGACAGTGGGGGGGGACACGACTACTGTGGACGGTGGTAAAGTCAGAGTCACTTCCTGTTCCAGGCTTCTGAGTTTGTTCTTCATCTTGCGGTTCTTCTTCAGTGCGGCTCTAATGGGTGGTCCGAGACCATCTCAGCGAAGTGGTCTCCGGTTCCAAGTGAGCAGTTACACGGCAAGTCTGAAAGCTATTTGACTCGAATTAGACTCTGGTGGAGTCTAATCAAACCTAAAATCAAACCTAAAATCAAAGCTGCCATATATTTCAGATTTTAGCATCTGAAATATATTTATTTCAAGAGTTTCTCAACATTTGTCGTGATAAAAAAAAAAAAAAACAGGCTTGTTAGATTGATCGTATTTCTCAAGCAATGACCAACGGAGTGTTTACGAGCACCTTTTTACCCTCATAAACCCGCTACAACATTTTTCCCATGGTTTTTCATCACGGTGAGAGCGAAACCCAAACCGAACGTATACGTTTCGCTCCGATTTTGCCCACAAAACAGACTAATAGGTGTGAAAGCAACCCTGGAGCGAGGAAACATACTAAAGAGTGTGTGTTTGTGTGTGTGTGTGTGTGTGTGATGCGGACTCTTGGGACTAAATAAAACACAACTTGCCTAAATCTTAGCAATCAGCAGATATAATCGTCTGTATACAAAGTCCACAGAAAGCAAATAAACAAATAATAATAAATGTGTCTTTGGTCTATGGGCTGGAAAAAACTCGCAATGTCCACATATGGACTGTTGTTACTTCTAATATTATGCACTGTCTGATATTTCTAGGTCTCCAATTAACTTCAATATTAAATTTAGTAACAATGAGCTATTTTATACACATATTTACTATATTTTAACACTAAACTTGTCTATTTAACACAATTCTAGCTAGTATCACATTACACCTTAAGAAATAAACACGGCTAGCATTCTCGACTCTAAAAAAACAAATACATTTTACATCATATCCTAAAACATTTGATGTCTTAATTCAGGGTCAAGTGGAAATATAAATGTATAAATAAACAGCAGAGCTCGTTTGCAAGGTAGTGGCTGTTTGCTAGCACAGCAAGATGCTACCTTAGCTCGCTGACCCTTGTTAACACATTTCTATTGCATTGTTTTCATGATTTTAAAAAGAGAGGATTACGATTTTAGGGGATAAAATTAACTAAATAAGACAGTGGTTTTGGTGTAAACGTTAGTTTCGGGGTTAAATGTCGAGTGCAACAAGAAAGGCGTTAGCATTAGCTAAGCTCTGTGGTGCAGGATAAAACATATAGCTAGTAACTAGTTAGTTAAGCTAGTTAGTTAATGGAGAAGTAGTTAGGGGATAGCTAATACGAAAATGTGTAATTTGGAGACTTTTTCTTCCCACATGTCACAAATGTCATTCGATTCATTAACGCCGGTTGCTAATATTGTTATTAAAACAGCAAAGCATTGCGCATGCGTACAACAACGCACCTTCCGTGTCTATTTATCGGTTAGTTGACCTTTTCGTTTGTTTTTCGTATTTATCCACTATATGAGACAGTAAAGCCCTCAAGGAATCCCACTGTAATATTAACCGCAGGCTACACGTACAGCAGTGCTCGGGCCTGCACACTGGTGATCGCCATTTTTTAACTCCAACACACACACACACACAGACAGAGAGAGACAGACAGACAGACAGACAGACAGACAAGGAGTCTTACATCACAGTTCAACATTCAGGTTTCGATCTGACTTTAGATCAGACTGATGTCTGAAAGCATTATGAAAGCATGCCATATCTATCATATTGCTAGTGTACACGGCGCATGCGCATTGACAAAAACAAACAAAACCGCTGCACAGAAAAAATAAATAACCGTCGCTATGCAGTAACTCACCGAGGCCGAGGTCGGCAGTGTCTTTCCTCTTGTTTACGTATTTTCGTCCTTTGTGCGCGCGTTTGAAAGTGGGTAAATATAGTGTAAATACTGGAGATGACCGTCCAGCTACGACTGCGCCATCTCTCAAGTGACTCTGACAGCATCACACACACAACACACACGCCGTTATCTAACCCCACCCACGTCACTTCTCGGCCCCGCCCCTCGCACCCAATTAGCCAGAAGCTTTCCGAATGTCCCGTGATGATTGGCTAAATAAAACGTCAGTCATATCACTATAGTAACTGTAAAACAAAGTTGTCACGTGGTTTAAACGCGGACGTGTGCTTTTATTCGTAATGTATATTTTATATTTATGTATATAAAAGTATATACGTATATATTATAGTGTATAATAGTGTAATTGATATGATATGAGACGATATAGATAATACGTGAAGTGTGTTGTGGAAGTGTGTTTTGTATATGAATTACAACTGATTAAATACAATTAAATACATGTTACATTTTTATTCAATCGTTTACATTTGTTAGAACCTATTTGGGTAATACGCTAAAACGCTAAAGAAGCCATACCGCTAGACTTAAAAAAAAAAAAAAAAAACGGAAGTGGCAGCAGTTTCACGCATGCGCCAAACAAAATATTTTTATAACGCACTACAAATCGTATATCCGGTACACAGTGAGTACACTCACACTGTCACTGTGCTAAACTTAGTCTCTCTTTCTTATACCTGTGGCATTGATGTGTATATTTTTAGGTTAAATAAAACAATAAATAATAATAATAATAATAATTAAAAGTGACACTTAAAGTGCAAGGCAGAGACTAAACAAACTTGCAGTCCGCCACTTAATACATTCATAAGGGAATTCAGATTCCAACTATGTTCCAGATGTACAGTACAGACCAAAAGTTTGGACACACCTTCTCATTCAAAGAGTTGTCTTTATTTTCATGACTATGAAAATTGTAGAGTCACACTGAAGGCATCAAGGGCTATTTGACCAAGAAGGAGAGTGATGGGCTGCTGCGCCAGATGACCTGGCCTCCACAGTCACCGGACCTGAACCCAATCGAGATGGTTTAGGGGTGAGCTGGACTGCAGAGTGAAGGCAAAAGGGCCAACAAGTGCCAAGCATCTCTCGGGGAACTCCTTCAAGACTGTTGGAAGACCATTTCAGGTGACTACCTCTTGAAGCTCATCAAGAGAATGCCAAGAGTGTGCAAAGCAGTAATCAAAGCAAAAGGTGGCTACTTTGAAGAACCTACAATATGACATTTTTCAGTTGTTTCACACTTTTTTGTTATGTATATAATTCCATATATAATTCCACATGTGTTAATTCATAGTTTTGATTCAGTGTGAATCTACAATTTTCATAGTCATGAAAATAAAGAAAACTTTTTGAATGAGAAGGTGTGTCCAAACTTTTGGTCTGTACTGTATGTGTGTGTGTGTGTGTGTGTGTGTGTGTGTGTGTGTGTGTGTGTGTGTGTGTGTGTGTGTGTGTGTGTGTGTGTTTGTGTGTGTGTGTTTCTGTCATCCTTTTTTTAAACAAACAAAGAAATAAACAAACAAAACAACAAACAAAAAAAGTGCTGCTACACCAATTTTAAACAATTTTTAAGGCCAGAGATAAAACAACATCATGTGCAATTTACACCAATAATGTCTAACAAGTAAAAATCAACAAGTAAAACAACTCATAACACAAGCAGCCAGAAACCAATGTGTCACATTTTCCTCTTCTGCTCACCATAATTTCTCTCTTTCACTCTATCCCCAATTCGAAAATACTCACAGGTTTTATTCAAATTAAATGCGTATGTTGAACCTTTAAGTATATAAAAGTGTAGTTAATATGGTACAATACGATACGATACGATACAATATATGATTTGATACAATGATACTATACAATATGATACAATGTGATACATTATGATACATTATGATACGATACGATAAGAGTAAGATGCTTCGTAACCCTTTTATATTCTTCTTATTCTGTCAGCTGCTCCCATTAGGGGTCACCACAGCGGATCATCCGTCTCCATACTACTCTGTCCTCTACATCTGCCTCTTTCAAACCAACTACCTGCACATCTTCCCTCACCACATCCATGAACCTCCTCCTTGGTCTTCCTCTTTTCCTCCTTGGTCTTCCTTCTCCTTGGTCTTCCTGGTGGTTCCATCCTCAAAATTCTTCTACCGATATACCCTATGTTCCTCCTCTGCACACGTCCAAACCATCTCAATCATGTCTCCCTCACCTTGTCTCCAAAACGTCCTACATGCGCTGTTCCTCTAATAAACTTATTTCTAAATCTGTCCATCGTCGTCACTCCCAACGAAAACCTCAACATCTTCAGCTCTGCTACCTCCAGCTCCACCTCCTGTCTTTTACTCAATGCCACTGTCTCTAAACATTTGCATCATTTACGTTTGCGGCATTCAGCAGACGCCCTTATCCAGAGCGACGTACAAAAGTGCTTTGAGTCTCTAGCAATGAATAAATCTACACTGGTACGCAAGATTACAAACTTAATATAAATATAACTCTTGATTTCTACATCAAAAGTGCTCATTTAGGTGTTTCAGGAAGAGGTGGGCCTTCAATCATCACTTGAAGACAGCCAGGGACTCCGCTGTACGGTCATCTAGGGGAAGTTCATTCCACCACCTCGGTGCCAGAACAGAGAAGAGCTTTGAAGTGTACTTACCTCTCATTCTGAGAGAAGGTGGTACCAGTCGAGCAGTGCTGGAGGATCTCAGACAGCGTGGTGCAGTGCGAGATGTGATTAGGTCACTGAGGTAAGATGGTGCTGGTCCATTTTTGGCCTTGTAGGGAAGCATCAGTGTTTTGAATCTGATACGTGCAGCGACTGGAAGCCAGTGAAGGGAGCACAGCAGTGGGGTGGTGTGGGAGAACTTGGGCAGATTAAACACAAGTCGTGCAGCTGCGTTTTGGATCATTTGCAGTGGACGAATAGCGTTCAGGGGAAGACCTAGGCAGCCTGTGTGGACAGAAATGGTTGAATACTTCTGGTGTTGTAAAGAAGGAACCGACAAGAACGAGCCACATTAGCAACATGTGAGGAGAAGGACAGTTGATTGTCCATATTTACCCCAAGGTTGTGAGCAGTGGCTGAAGGGGAGAGCAGAGAGTCATGAAGAGTTATTCAGAGATCTTGACCTGGAGATGAATCACCTGGGATGAGCAGCAGTTCTGTTTTGTTGTGTTTGAGTTTTAATTGATGAGCACTCATCCATGGAGATATGTCTGTCAAGCATGTCGAGATCCGAGCGGAAGCTGTGGTATCTGATGTAGGGAAAGAAAAGATGAGTTGAGTGTCATCAGCATAGCAGTGGTTAAAAAAAACAAACATGTGAGGATATGACTTCACCAATGGAGTGGGTATAGAGGGAGAAAAGGTCTTACATACAACATCGCAGGTCTCACCACAGTCCTATAAACTTTCCCTTTCACTCTTGAAGATCCTCTTCTATCACAAATCACTCCTGTCACTCTTCTCCACCCACTTCACCCTGCCTGCACTCTTTTCTTCACTTCTCTAACACATTCTCCATTACTTTGCATTGTTGACCCCAGGTACTTAAACCCATCCACCTTCACCACCTAACTTGCAGCACATCCTTCCCAGGTCGGTCCCTCTGCCTGGCCAATCTGTATAAATCCTTTTCTCATTCTTTAGTAGTAAACTTCTCATACAGTTCCTCATATGCCTTGGCTTTCGTCACATCGCTCTTCGCCTGCTGCCGCATCTCCTTGTACTCCTGCCTACTTTTCTCATCTCTCTGTCGATCCCAATTATGTTTCTCCAACCTCTTTCTCCTTATGCTCTCCTGCACTTACTCGTTCCACCACCAAGTCTCTTTGTTTTTCTTTCTATTTCCAAATGTCACACCAAGTACCTTTCTGGCTGTCTCCCTCATCACTCCTGCAGTAGTTTCCCAATCAATCAGCACATCTTCACCAGCACCGAGCCTCTGTCTTACCTCTTCCCTGAATCTCACACTACAGTCTACCTCCTTCAGTTTCCACCACCTTATTCTTCTTTCAGTCTTCACTCTCCTCCTCTTCTTCTTCACCCTCAAAACTGTCAAACTCCCAGTATTTAAGGACAACCAAGACTTTAGCTTGGGGCTAGTTTATCTTACTGGCTACGTAGCCACTGAGATTATTCTTGCCACCCTGCCTGCCCTGGATTCTGTTTCTGTTCCTTTGCCTGACCCCTGTTCTGCTCTGTTTCTGAACTCTGGACTGTTTTTGGTTTTGGTTTTGTCTTTTCCTGCATTGCCCTGTTTGCCTGTGTTTTCAAGCCTGGTCTGTTTTTGCACTGTGTTTTTGCCTTGCCCCAATGCTCAGGTTGTTTCTATATTAAAGTCTGTTTTCTCCACACCCCTCTGACATCCTGGATGAGCGTCCTTACTTACCGTTTACTCGCACATCCTGACAGAATAATCTGGCCGTGCATCGTGTTGCGTGAGATTACTGACACAAAACCATGCTACAGACCATCTAATGCTGTATGGCTACACTGTCCCCTGCTCTGGCTCTGGTTTTCTTCATTATATTCCCTGTTATTTAATATTTTCTTACTTTCTTTCTTCTGTGCTTTAAACATGACAGAAGAGTGTGAGGCTTCATACTAGATGAGATTCTCTCTTTCTTTATTGTCAATAAAGGAAAAAAGACCAGTGAGCAAACAACTATAGTTTTCTTTGTATCATGTTGCTAGAAGTGATACCGGGATCTAACTTGTTTCATGAACTTATAAAGACTAGTTAAGCTAGTGCATCCTCTTCCTGCCCCTAATTTCACCTTCCAATCAACAGCTAATCCTAAAGGTTCACATACTTTTGCCTCTCACAGATACAACGTATAGACAAAGAACACACCCCTTAATTGTTGAATTTAATGGTTTTAATGGGATCCATTGCCACAAATGTATACATTCAGGAACCTAGATATATGGTTATCTTTTTCAAACATTCTGAAAAGCTTAATGAATTCAGGCATGCTACTTTAAAAGGATTCTCCATTGCAATAAGTCAATTTGTGAAATTTCATTGCTGCTATTCCAGGGTCAACTGAAGGTGGTATTATTGGAAAGTGGGAAAACATTTAAACCCTGAAGCATCCAGGGGGAATGAGGAACGCAAGAAAGATAGATAGACCATGTAAATATTTCTAAAGATTTATTATTTTCCTTTAAATGTTTGCATTTATACATCTACTGTACATACAAAAATCATATACCGTACTTTGGTGCTACTTGCTTAATATGTAATATAAGTATCTTGAAAAAGATTCTCAATAAATTCTATTTAAAATGCAAACATCTACAAATACCTCAGAGTTTGTCAAATATATAACTGTCACATTCTGCATATGTAAAGATATTTCAATGTGGGGAGTTCACAGTGGCTAAGATGGTAGCACTGCTGTCTCGCAGCTCAGGATCTTGAGTTACTCTGTTTGGTTTTCCTCCAGGTCCTCCAGTTTCATTTCCACTTTCAGAAAACCTGCCAGTAGGGTAACTGGTGCCAATAAAATGACCCTGAGTGTGTTATGGTGCCCTGTGTACATTCCAATATGTTTTTCCAACATAGGCCTTGGATCCATTGCAAGTCGAGTCAAGGTGAAGTAACTACTAAAGATCAAAGAATTATTATCACTTTCCTCAGAAGTACCTTTTGTTTTAGTTAATGCTCAGGCAACATTTACACATTCACCGATCAGGCATAACTTTATCACCACCGGTCTAATATTGTGTTGGTCCCCCTTTTGCTGCCAAAACAGTGCAACCCATCAAGCATTAACAGCATTAACTTCTTCAGCTGTTCGTCTGTTGGATCTGTGAGCCTTGGTTGCCCATGATCCTGTCGCCGGTTCACCACTGTTCCTTCCTAGCACCGCTATTGATAAATACTGAACATTGCAGACATGGAACACCCATAATCAGTGTTATTCACTTTACCAGTCATAATGTTATAATGTCATAACACTATGCCTGATGGTTGTATGTTCTCTGTTGATTTGCTCAGCACTGCTCATGTGCAGAAGATGTAATGAACAATAGATGGCGCTAAAGCACAGAATTTCACATCTCGAAAAATAATCATCTTGCTTTCCTTTCCAGAGCTGTGTGTAGTTATAAAAGGCATTTTAGGTAATTAAACAATTGCAGGCAGCTTGCTTTCTAAAACCTTTTAATTCTCTCTCTCTCTCTCTCTCTCTCTCTCTCTTTTACATGATGAAAGGATTGTACTTTCCAGTATATATATATATATATATATATATATATATATATATATATATATATATATATATATATATATATATATATATGTGTGTGTGTGTGTGTGTGTGTGTGTGTGTGTGTGTGTGTGTATATATATATATATGTAATTTAATGTATTTCATTTAATTTTTTTATCTAAAAGCTTTCCGCATTGCCACACGCTTCATGGTGTGCCAAAGCCGAGCAATCTGGACACAAACATCCTTTTTACACAACACTGCTATTAGTCCATAATAGTGTTTCACTGTGTTCCATAAACAATTATAGCAAATAACATTCTTAGGCCTTATTCAAGAGTACACAAAAGTGATTCCAGATAAGAAACTCATAAGCATTTTCGTTTCCATAGTTATAGGCGATGAAACTGGAGCGTCACAGTTGAATAGAAGTTTAATGTTAAGGCATAATATTTGACTTACTTATTAAATGGACTACACAACTCTTTGCAGATTTAGTAAACATTGTACACTTTTTATTGGCCTTTTTTTAACAGGAGTCATTAATAATAGTAAATAAGAAAAGTTATTATTTCCGCAAATGTTATAAATTGTAAAAAACACTATGTGTGTCAAGTCAAGTCAAGAGGCTTTTATTGTCATTTCTACTATACACAGTGGTACACAGTAAAAACGAGACAACGTTTCTCCAGAACCCTGGTGCTACACTAAACAACAACAAACAAAACAACATAGAGCTACAACACAAGTTACATAAAGTGCATCGAGTGCAACCTAGTGCAAACAGTGCAGACAGACAGTGCAGACAGACAGTACAGACAGACGACACAAGACAAGACACAAAACCCTATATAGCGCCGACCAGTAAACCTACTGTATACTTGATTATACAGTACTGTACGAGAAGACTGTGAAAACTATACAAACTAAAAACTATATCCCAGAAGTGAGTATAAACAGAACAATGTAGTGCAAAAATACAGCAGCAGTCGAAGGTGCAAAAAACAGCATGTACACAGTATAATACAGTGATAAATGATAAATGTGCAAAAAAACAGCAGTTAAGAGTATGGTACAGTTGAGAATAATAATAAATAATAAATAAATGAATGGTGGTGGAATGGATTGAGATGAGTGACGAGTGTGTGTTAAGTGTTAAGTCCAGGAAAAAATGTACAGTTAGTTACACACATTTGAGTGCGTGTGTGTGTGTGTGAGAGAGAGAGTTCCGTTTCAGTTCTGTGTGTTGAGAAGCCTGATGGCTTGTGGAAAGAAACTGTTGCATATTCTTGTTGTGGCGGCCCGAATGCTTCGGAACCGTTTTCCTGATGGTAGGAGTGTAAAAAGTGTGTGTGAGGGGTGTGTGTGATCGTCCACAATGCTGTGTGCTTTGCGGATGCAGCGTGTAGTGTAAATATCCATGATAGAGGGGAGAGAGACTCTGATGATCTTCTCAGCTGTCCTCACTATTCTCTGTAGGGACTTGCGGTCCGAGACGGTGCAATTCCCAAACCAGGCAGTGATGCAGCTGCTCAAGATGCTCTCAATGGTCCCTCTGTAGAACATGGACAGGATGGGGGGAGGGAGGTGGGTTTTCCTCAGCCTTCTCAGAAAGTATAGACGCTGCTGGGCTTTCTTGGTGATGGAGCTGGTGTTGAGTGACCAGGTGAGGTTGTCTGCCAGATGAACACCAAGGAATTTGGTGCTCTTGACGATCTCCACTGAGGATCCATCAATAATCAGTGGAGATTGGTCGCTCTGTGCTCTCCTGAAGTCCACAACCATCTCTTTCATTTTGTCCACGTTCAGAGACAGGTTGTTTGCTCCACACCAGGCAGTTAACCGTTGCACCTCCTCTCTGTATGCTGACTCGTCGTTCTTGCTGATTAGACCCACCACGGTCGTGTCATCAGCGAACTTGATGATGTGGTTCGAGCTGTGCATTACTACACATATACGTGTAGTAGCCTGTAGCATTGTTTTTCTGAGAATCTACACTAAATAGCTAAAGTAGTTTCACACATGACCATCACACCCATATTTACTAGACATTAATAAGCTCCACTTTTCAGGAAAGTATTTCCACTAGATATTAAAGTGTGTCTGTGAGGATGTGGGATCACTCAGTTAAGAGCATTAGTAAGATCACTGATGTTGACTGAGGAGGTCTGGGGTTCAGTCGTTGCTCTGTTGGGTTGAGATCAGGGTTCTGGGTTCTATATCACCCATATTACAAAAACAGCATTCTTCCACCTTAGAAATATTGGTAAGCTAAGAAACATGGTGTCCATATCTGATGCTGAGAAGCTTGTCCATGCATTCATGACCTCCAGACTTTCAAAGTTCTTACAAGGTCAAGAAAATATGACCATATAACCCCATTCTTATCGTCCCTACACTTGCTACCTGTATGCTCTTTGAGATCTCAAAGATTCTAGTTCCTAGAATATCAAAGTCCAGTAAAGGCGGAGCGCTAAAAGTGGAATAGTCTTCCTGACAGTGTTCAGGGCTCAGACACACTCTCCCAGTTTAAATGCAGATTAAAGACGTATCTTCCGAGCGAGTTCTACACATAACACACGTCACATATCATAACCTTCTGCTAAAGTACATCTCTTAGCTCCTAGCTGATGAAGGGCACAAGGTATCATTTTAATTTCATTTGTGTGGGAAATTTGGTGGTTTTGAAATGTTTATTTTAGCCATCTCCATTAAAGCTAATGGTTAATGCTTAGCAGGTCGCTAATGTATGTATGCAGGTTAGCATTTCACGTGCTGATTTTTCTATATAGAGATTGGAGCATTAATTGTAATTGTAATTGTTGTTTTAAGCATAATAAGGTGTATTATTATTTTGTTAACATTATGATTGATGTGTGTTTTCAGTTCAAACGTGTTGTTTGTAGCTATGTGAGTTTTATTTCGTCACTTTGTATGTTTTGTGTTTTTATTCAGCTCTTACGGTGCTTTATTTTGGACATTAAAATCCTTAATAAACATCAGTTTCAAAAGAGTAAAGTGGATCTGTTCAGCTGGGTATGCTACAGTAAGAGCTTAGCCCTTACTCTGGAGAGTAAGCGCTTTACCACGTTAGTCATATCACATATCTATAAGCTGTTTAACAACAATCAAAGGAATTGAGAACAGGAATCTAAGTCTGTGGCACTCGTGTAAAGAAAATGGATGCTTCTGAAAATAAAGACCCAGACCAGCAGGTGGAGGTCCCTCATAATGGAACGGAAGAGGAGGAGCTTGACCGCTCTGGTCGACTACGGAATCCCACAGAAAAGATGCGTGCATATAAAAGGAAGGAAGCCCTTAAAAAGGAAAAAAGATTGATTAAGCTGTATGAACAATGGAAGGACCTGGCTCGCAACACAAGGGAAGAGCTAAAGATGGATATTAGTGAGGGCCAACTGGTAGCACTTATTAATGCACTGGAGAAAGGACGGGATGATGTCATGCACATCTACCTGGAAGCCAGAGATTATATTGCTCCATCCAGTGACACTAGACGCAGAATTGATACTTGTGAAGCTGTGACAAAAGACATTTCAAAGATTATATTTGACAGAATGGCATACCTTGAAGAATTTGAACAAGAAAATGTAAACCACAACCTGCAGCAGTTACTTCATCATGATTATGCTCGCTCTGTGTATGGATCCAGAGTTTCATGCCCCACATCATCAAGATCTTCTGTTACATCCATTGCAGCCAAGCGGGCAGATGCAGCAGCTGAATTAGCGGCCAAAGAAGTGGAATATGTAATGAAGCAAGAGATTGAAGCTCGAAAGTGTGAACTGGAAAAACTAAAGGCAGACAAGGATCTGAAAGCTACACTATTTAAAAAGGTATGTTGGTGGGCCAGCTCGTAAGTCTCTTGATGGAATCTTCTACAGAACTGATGATGAAGCATATAATGATGCATGGAACAAGCTGAACCAAAGGTACGGACAGCCATTTGTCATACAGAAGGCATTCAGGGAAAAACTAGCCAGATGGCCCAAGATTCAAGCTAAGGATTCTGAAGGATTCAGAGAATTCTCTGACTTCTTGAGTGCATGTCATCAAGCTATGCCTCATGTCAAAGGGCTTTAAATATTAAATGATTGTGATGAAAATCAGAAACTTGTACACAAATTACCAGATTGGGCGGCAGCCCGGTGGAACCGTCAGGTCACACAGACATTGATTAAGACTCAAGACTTTCCAAAGTTTATGGATTTTGTGACCTTCATGTCAATGGAAGCAGAGATCACTTGTAATCCTGTCACCTCCTTCAGCGCTCTTCGTGCCTCTGAACCCACTTCAGAAAAACGTAACTATAAGGACAGTAAAGGGAACAGGGCTAACGTCTTTCACATTCAAACAGCTAGGGAACGTAACCAAAATGGTGAAAACGAACAAAGGTCTTCTAAAGGACATTACACAATGTGTCTCCTCTGCAAAGACAACAAGCATAAGGTTCACAACTGTTCTAAATTTGTGGAAAAAACATTAGAAGAGAAACGGAAATATGTGAAGGAGAACAAACTCTGCTATGGTTGCATGAAACCAGGCCACAGCGCAAAGGACTGCCGTAACCGTCTATCCTGTGACACCTGTAGAGGTAGACATCCAACCTGTCTACATGATGACAACTACATAAGAAAAGTTTACCCTGCCTCAGTATCAAACCAAGGTGCCACTGAGACAACTACTGCTACGTCTCACAAAGTAGAGAATAAAGAGTCATTCACCAACACTTCAATGATCGTTCCAGTGTGGGTATCAACCGAGATGAATCCAGGCTCTGAAAAACTTGTTTATGCTTTGCTTGACACCCAGAGTGACACTGTGTTTGTCGACAAAGAGCTAAGCAACAAGCTCCAAGCTGACTCTTGTCCCGTAAGACTGAAGTTGACGACCATGACTGCAAAGGATGTTGTTGTGCTAAGCGAAAGGGTGTCAGGTCTCAAAGTAAGAGGTTACAGCTCCTCTGTTGTTCTCAATCTGCCCCCTGCCTACACTAAGGACTCCATTCCAGTGAACCGTACTCATATCCCCACGTGTGAAACACTGGAAACATCTCTCTACAATAGTGGACAGAATTCCACCTCTGCTAGATTGTGAGATTGGTCTTCTGATAGGCTACAGCTGTCCAAAAGCTTTGGCACCAAAACAAGTGATTTTAGGAGGAGACGATGAACCTTATGCAGTAAATACAGACCTAGGATGGAGCATTGTTGGTCGCCTGTCTTCACACCATGAATCACAAAGCGTCAGCACTGTCTGTCATAGAGTCAGCATTAAAGAGCTTCTTCCAGTGACCCCAGCAGATGTTATTAAAGTATTGGAGTCTGACTTTAAAGATGCTGGTGAAGATGATAAAACTGTCTCGCAGGACGACATCCTTTTCTTGACCAAACTGCAGCAAGGCATAAAGAAGAACAACCTTGGGCATTATGAGATGCCTCTTCCTTTCAAAGCCAGACCTCACTTGCCTAACAACAAGCAGCTTGCTCTCGTAAGGCTCAATCATCTTAAAAGAAAACTGCTGAAAGATGAAAGGTACAAGGGACATTATGTGAGGTTTATGGAAGAGGTCATTGAGAGAGGTGATGCAGAAGAAGTGCATGATGAAGGAAAGGATGGAGAAAGGTGGTACATCCCTCATCATGGGGTGTACCATCCTAAGAAGCCAGACAAGTTTCGTGTTGTCTTCGATTGTTCCGCCAAGTACCATGGAACCAGCCTCAATGACTACTTGCTCCAAGGCCCAGATTTAATGAATAATCTGACTGGGATTCTTGTAAGATTCAGACAACATCCCAGTGCTCTTATGTGCGATGTTGAAATGATGTTTCACCAATTTCATGTTGAAGAAGCAGATCGAAACTACCTCCGTTTCCTATGGTGGAAAAAGGGAGATTTTGCTTTATGCCCACAAGAATACCGCATGAAGGTACATCTTTTCGGTGCAACTTCATCACCTGGGTGCGCCAACTATGGTTTGAGACATCTCGCTAAGGAGAATGAGCTTACATATCCCCTTGCCTCAAAATTTATCACAATGGACTTCTATGTAGATGATGGTGTCACCAGTGTGGCCAGTACAGAAGTAGCTGTTCAGGTAGCAAGAGAAGCTCGACAACTGTGTGCTTTAGGTGGTCTTAGACTGCACAAATTTATTTCGAATGACAGAGTTGTTCTGGATAGCATTCCAATGTCTGAAGGAGCCCCTGAAGTAAAGGCACTAGACCTCAACTTCAATGACACACCTATAGAGAGAGCTTTAGGGATCTACTGGCACATTGATTCTGACAGACTCAGATATTCTGCTGACCTCAAAGACCAGCCTGCAACACGTCGTGGCATACTATCAACAGTTGCATCACTGTATGATCCACTGGGCTTGATTTCTCCTTTCCTGCTCAATGGAAAATTAGTGCTTCAGGAAATGCGCAGAAACGGAACAGGCTGGGATGACCCCGTTCCTAAAGAAGTACAGCCAAGGTGGCAACATTGGAAGGCTGATCTTGTGAACTTGAAAGGTTTTAATATACCCCGCTGCTATGTGCCTGCAAACTTTGGAAAGGTCATCAAAAGAGAGCTTCATCACTTCTCTGATGCTTGCAATAGTGGTTATGGCCAGTGTTCCTATTTGAGATTCACACACGAAACAGGAAACATTTATTGTACTTTGGTAATGGGGAAATCCAGAGTTGCCCCGATCAAGGTCCAGACTATTCCCAGGCTCGAACTGACAGCTGCTGTCATCTCAGTTGCTATGAGCAATATGCTTAAACAGAAGCTTAAATATGAAGACATAGAAGAGCACTTCTGGACAGACTCTCAAGTGGTTTTGGGATACATTAACCAACGAGGCACGCCGCTTCCATACATTCGTGACAAACAGAGTGCAGAAGATACATCTTAGCACTACTCCTCAACAATGGAAATATGTTCCCACTAATGAAAACCCTGCGGACCATGCATCAAGAGGTTTAAGCGCTGGTTAAATTCTTACATCCAATTGGATGACAGGACCAGGATTCCTATGGAAGAAGGATACCTCCTGTCACAGGTATTGACACAGCATTAACAGTTGGAGATCCTGAAGTGAGACAGGCTCAGGCTTTGAGTGTAGAAACAACAGAGTTTAGCCTCCTAGACCGCTTGTCAAAGCTGTCTTCATGGTCTAGAGCTGTCCAAGCTGTGGCACGTCTAGTTCGCCGAGCCAAAGTGGACAAGTCCAGTATTTCCAGTACGGTAGCTGAAAGAGAAGATGCTAAACGCATCATAATTAACCACTTACAAAGAAACACATATTCTGAGGAAATTAAGTTATTGAGTAAAGAGGCCCAGCTGTCACCTAGCAGCAAGATGTATCATCTGGATGCCTTCCTTGATCAAGAAGGAGTTCTCAAGGTGGGAGGAAGGCTCAGTGATGCGCTCTTACTCAGCTCAGTCAAACACCCAATAATCATTCCTAAAGATCACCACATAACAAAGATGATCATCTCTCAGTGTCATGAGAATGTCAAACATCAAGGAAAGGGTCTCACAATTAATGAGATCAGATCACAAGGCTACTGGATTCCAGGAATGAACAGAGCAGTAGCATCCCATGTACATCACTGTGTGACATGTCGGAAGCTCAGGAGACCAACGGAGGAACAAAGAATGGCTGATCTCCCTTCTGAGCGTACAAATCCATCTCCACCCTTCACCTACTGTGGTGTGGACTGCTTTGGTCCCTTTGTCACTAAACAGGCTCGGAAGGTTCATAAAAGGTACGGCCTTCTCTTTACATGTTTCAGCTCCAGAGCTATCCATATTGAAATGCTAGATGACATGTCTACAGTCTCTTTCATCAATGGTCTGCGCTGTTTCATTGCATTGCAAGGAGCAGTGCGCCAAATCAAATGCGATCAAGGCACCAACTTTGTCGGAGCCAAAAATGAGCTGAAAGGTGCTTTCAAGGAGATTGATACAGATCGTCTGACAGTGTTCTTAGCTGAGAAGCAGTGCGACTTTGTCCTAAATGCACCCAATTCAAGTCATGCAGGTGGGGTATGGAAGAGACAAATTAGAACAGTGAGAAATGTTCTTTGCTCAACACTCTCACTCTCTTTTGGCAGACTGGATGATGCATCACTGCACACATTCCTTTATGAAGCTATGACGATCGTAAACAGTAGACCACTCTCAGTTGACAACCTAAATGATCCTAACAGCCTTGTACCTCTTACCCCTAATCACCTGCTTACTATGAAGTCTGCTCCAGCATTACCACCCCCAGGCAGATTCATCAGAGAAGATATCTATGCAAGGAAAAGGTGGCGTCATGTTCAGTTCCTCGCAGAGCAGTTTTGGAGTCGCTGGCGTAAGGAGTATCTATCCAACATTGCCACTCGGCAGCACTGGCATGCAGCAAAGAGAAACATGCAAGTAGGAGATATTGTGATGGAAAAGGCTGACTATCTTCCCAGAAACGAGTGGAGGCTGGCCAGAGTAACGGAGACTACTACGGATAAAGACGGGCTCGTGAGAAGAGTCAAGGTGTGTCTTGGTGACCGGAATCTAAAAGGGGATGGTCGTCGCCTTAACAAGCTGTCTGTCGTTGAACGCCCAGTTCAGAAGCTGATCCTGTTATTAGAGACTATTTAGCTGCTCTCGGGAGCAAGAAATGTATCCCTTCATCATATTTAAATTCTAATGTTCATTCAGTATAATATGTTTTTTGAGTTTAAGCTCATTTTCGTTTTAAATCATTTGTAATTTGTACTCCTTAATGTCACACAATCACCTATGATTTGGTGGGAGTGTAAATGACCATTAAATCTTCCAATCACGGACACTTTACCTCCGTCCAATAGAGGGCAGTGTGGTCATGTATGGCGCTGTGGGACATTAGTGAATTTGGTTACGTGAAATGGCAGTCTGATTTGTTAACGAAAGGAAAGGTGGACTTTTGGCTGTACTGGTGTCAAACACGCGTTCTTTAAAGGGTTTCTTCCTGCCTCTTAGCTCCTAGCTGATGAAGGGCACAAGGTATCATTTTAATTTCATTTGTGTGGGAAATTTGGTGGTTTTGAAATGTTTATTTTAGCCATCTCCATTGAAGCTAATGGTTAATGCTTAGCAGGTCGCTAATGTATGTATGCAGGTTAGCATTTCACGTGCTGATTTTGCTATATAGAGATTGGAGCATTAATTGTAATTGTTGTTTTAAGCATAAGGTGTATTATTATTTTGTTAACATTATGATTGATGTGTGTTTTCAGTTCAAACGTGTTGTTTGTAGCTATGTGTTTTATTTCGTCACTTTGTATGTTTTGTGTTTTTATTCAGCTCTTACGGTGCTTTATTTTGGACATTGAAATCATTAATAAACATTAGTTTCAAGAGAGTAAAGTGTATCTGTTCAGCTGGGTATGCTACATAATGGACTTTCAAAGAGTAGATGCCGACCCCGCAAACATTCCGAACCATCTAGAGACGTACCAGCACCATTTGGATCCCACTTCATGTAGATTTTGGACATTTCTTTGAACATTTAAATGCTCTGGCATGGAGAAGTTGGTGTTGCATCTATATTAATCTCAGATGTTGAGCTATTTTGAGCTATGAGTTGCTCAGTAGCTCCTGGTTCCACGTCGACTGACTGTATAAGACTGTAGAAAGGACATTACTCATAATCACACACTTCAGTGCTCATGTTAGTTCTCACTCTCCAGTGTCTTGTTTTGTTTTAAAGATTTACAATCACACTCTTGATGTCACCCAAATGAGGATGGGTTCCCCTTTTGAGTCTGGTTCCTCTCAAGGTTTTCCTTGCCATAGTCTCCATGGCTGTTCATCAGGGATAAATACACATCATTTACTTATATTAAAATGTTTTTTTTCTATAATTTTATTGTTCTATAAAGCTGCTTTGAGACAATGTCTATTGTAAAAAGTGCTATATAAATAAACTTGAACTTAAATTCTGTGTAGGACACTCAAGTTCTTCTACATACTGTAGTCTTGGGTTTAGTGGTTGTTCCACTGGGTTGATGTCAGGGCTCTGTTCAGGACTCTCGAGTTCTTCCACTCAGTCTGGGGTTAACATGTTGCTTCATTGGGTTGAGGTGAGGCCTCCATGCAGGACATTTGAGTACTTCCACTCATTCTAGGGGTTTAGTTATTGTTTCACTAGGTAGAGATTAGGGATCTCTCTTTGTAGGACACTCAAGTTCTTCCACTCAATATGGGGGTTAGTAATTGTTTTGTTGGTTTCGGATCAGGGCTCTGTGTAGGACACTCAAGTTCTAAAATTAAAACACCATATCTTAATGGAGCTCACATTGTGTACAGCTGTTTGTTTGCACCACTTAGTTCTGGTGAAGGGACACTGTAACCCAACAACATACAAACACATTCAGTGAGATGTCCATATTTTTAACCATTAATTGTATTTCAGGTCAACCTTGATTTCTAGCTGACTGTAAGAATAAGGTACAAGGTGTACACCTATAGGAACAAAATAAAGTGTTCTACAATATAACACACACACATTCATATTCATATTATACAATAACGAACAGAATTATGTCATCATTCTGGATAAGTAAAAAAGAATAATTATTTAAACACATTTGAACAAAAAATAACAAATGAACAATTTGGCTTTAAAATGTTTCTGAATCATTTTCAATTGCTTCTAAAACTGAAAATGCTTTATTTCTGTATATAACCTGATAAATGACTGTGTGACTATTAGGGTCAGGAAAATCATTTCTTGTTATTGCTAGTAATCGTTTAAGTTGCTTATAGTTAGCATTAATTAGCTGGTGATTTGTGTGTAGCATGTGTGAAGCCTGACACTTCTGAATTCTGACACTTTTTACTTAAAGCAAGAAAGCAAACAAGCTAACAAAATCTACCAATTAGAATTTATCGATGAACTAATGCTAATCAAATCATCGTGGTTTGGCTCCGTTTCTCTTTTTCTTCTTGTTTATATTTTTTATTTTTACTGCCTCAGGAAGATACGCTTTACTCAGGAAGATACGCACTTCTTCTTGACTATCTTACTCATATAAATTACAGTTTGCAATCTTTTCACTTCACAATGAGGTCCTGCGACTGTCTGATATGAATGTTTTTATGCCAAATAATAGTAAAGTGTACATTTTTGCATATCAGTTTTAAAAAGGGCCTTTTGGTGGTCAGAGGGCTGTGAGTAACTGCTTCTATCTCGTATTAAAAGAAACATCCTCGTTACTTGATTTTTACATGTACATATAAAGCATTGAGTGGATTCTCTGGTACAGACGCACAGACCAATATACTTAACTCTGTGCATTGTACATTCTTTAGTTCTTTTCGGTGATAATTAATAAACTGGGAATAGCAGCTTTAAAGGTTACACATCATCAGGGTGCGTGTATTTCATTCTCGATACTGATAATTGCGTCCTGCGACTATAGTTTTTCCTTCAATCAAATCATTAGCACTGATTTCATGTTACAGCTGATTTGACCACCTTTAAATATATAATGCTTTTCTCCCAATAACAAATGCTATTGTGCGTTTCTTTTTTAATTAGTAAGATGAAAAACACAAACTTTTGGTGACTCAGTGGAGAAACATCTGGAAACATTAACGAAGGGCAAAATGCAGATTTTTTTAAAATGTTGGCCTGAATGGTTTTAAACGATCAATAAAAACACTCTACTGGAAAACTGTATTCTATCAGTTCACACTACAGTACAATGTTGACGTGAATTTGATCGTGGATCATGTGCTCGCTAGATGTTGTCACAAACATTATATTTTTGTAATCCAGCCATGTTAAATATGTTTGTGATTTCTCCTTAGGGAAAAACTGTAAACACCAAAGATTTAACAATGTATGAATTTGTCCCAGTAAAAGTTTGTTTATATATGAAAATAAGTAAATGTGCAGATTTATTTATTCAGTGTGTGTTCGCTCAGAGGTTACTGTAAAGATGTTAGGACATATCACAGGTACGATATATCTTTTATAGGTCGACCAGTTTTGCAGATTAATCAGAACAGATAGTTGATTACAGGAACTATTATCAAAAATCCATACTGATAGTTCTTCCGGGTTGCGTTATACATTAAGAGAGCGGCCTCTAGGGACGAATCAGTGACTGTGCTGTTTATTTAAAGTGCGTTTTTTATTCATTTTGGATGTAACTGTTTATTTGGAGTGTTACTTTTTTGTTTCAGTTTGAATGCATGCTTAAACATATTCATATTTATTTCATTTAGAACATTATTTTTTTTAATTTGTAATAAATTTCAGTACTATTCAACATGAAGGGTTTGTATCTTATCATTTAATCAGTTGACTAATCGGGTATCGGCAAGTACAATCTAACCCAGCTCTCGGTATCAATGTGTCGACCCCCTAGTATCCTTAACCCGATCCCTTGCAGCTCGATTCCTTGCATTGGACAAAAAAATGTGAAGCAGATTTAAGATCCAAACACAGGCGAGTAAGACCAACTTGATCTTCTGCTAAATTCTGGCAGGAATTTTACAAATGTAAGCACAAGCCTTAACCTTGACTATTTACAGCTTTTTGTCCAATCGTCATACTGTACGTGTGTGACGATTTACAAACTCTGGTAAGGTAGACTGCACACACTTGAATGTGTGGTGCTTAAAGGCCATAAACTGGCCATAAACTGGAGCATATGGCTTTATCTATATCTTTCTTAAGTCTTTCTCTGACACTGATGGCCCAGTCTCCAGCAGCGGCAGATGGTATTGAAGATGCAGCAATGGCAGGAGGAACAAGGATCACAGCAGCGGGAGTGTGAATCAGGAACACAGTTCTCTTTCACTCTGGAACAGTGAGGGGCTTTCAACGCACGATCACCTAATGGCCTCTAAACAAACACACACACACACACACACACACACACGTTACAACCGTTGGCATTGATAAAACGATAAAATCAAGAGCTGTCCTTTCTCCAGAGGCACTTCCACGGTGTGATACAAACCAGGGTGAACACTCGGGCTTGTTTATCAAGCTGGGTACTAAAATAATTATTCATTATTCACTCACAGAACATGATTACATGTTGTTTTCATTCAAAACTTAGGTGTTTTGAAAAAACATCCAACAAGAGATCCTGAGACTCACGAGTGCAGTTTTTATGCGTCAAATGTACTTCACTGTTAAATAAATTCTATTGAAATGTACACAAAAAAACCCAAGGTTTAATTGACACCATTCGAGTGTCACATTCTGTCAGTGTTTACAAAAGCATTACTAAGTGAATCATTTTCTGAATACTTCATGTCACTTTTTATTCACATACAGAAACAGGGCCATCCGCATTACAAATAGTTAACAGACCATTGTTGCAAAAGATTTTCCAACACAACACTGATCTGTTGATCTTGTAAATTTGGGGGTGGTGGCATACTGGTTAAGGCATTAAACTTTGGATCTGAAGGTCATGAGTTCAAATCCCAGCCACACCGAGCTAAGAAAGGCCCTTAACCCTATAGCTGTTCAATTATATGAGAGATAAATGTAAATGCCAGAAATATCTTTTATGTGCGTTAATTGAGCATTTATTGTCTTGACCTTGGTCCAATTGTTGTTTGAAGTAAAAAGTACTGTAATATTTATTTTCCTGCCATCGCTTTTGCCTTTCTTTAAAACTTCCTTTTAAAATGTGAGTAAGGGTGCCCTCTAGTGGATTGTGTGGAAATTGTTCATGATGAATGTGAAAAGAATGAAAATAAACAATCTACACACAGAATCGTGTACTCTGCTAATAGAAAGTTTGTAGTAATAATAAAAAGTTAAACTTATAAACCTTAACTTATAAATACAGTATTATATATTTCCTGCCATCCCTTTGGCCCTTCTTCATAACTCCATCAAAAGCATAGATATGTCATAACGTCTTCCTCTTCCTTTAGCTAGGCATTAAGAAAGCAACCAATTCTGTACAGGAATTGAGGTCCTTTGGGAAAATTTTAAGGTTTAGACGCTTTTCTTATTATAATTTTTAAACCACTCTGCAATAAAACGTTTTATATTAAAAATAAGTTAAAATTGTTTACATTTCTGTTTTCACTCAGGAAAAATATACAGCAAATTATGTTTCTGTGCTTTTGCTTTACTTTTATTTCTTTTTTTCTCCGTATGTTTCAAAAAGAAAATGGTCAGAAGATAAAGTATTTTGTTTACTCCATTGTTTTTATACGATACAGTAATTGCTTAATTTATTAAATTAAATTTAATTAAATCATATTTAATACACTAATTGTTTAATTGATGTTTAATGCATTAAACATGTATCTACAACAACATTGTCACTTCTTTTATTTAGACAGGTCAGAAGGTGTTGATCAGTTTTCTATAACAGCGTCTCGGACAGTAGTGCTGACTGTTATTCAAATCAATGGTTTACTTCTTCTTCTTCTTCTTCTTTCGGCTGCTCCCATTAGGGGTCGCAACAGCGGATCATCCGTCTCTATACCCCCCTGTCCTCTACATCTACCTTTTACACCAACTACCTGCATGTCTTCCCTCACCACATCCATAAACCTCCTCCTTGGTCTTCCTCTTTTCCTCCTTTCTGGTGGCTCCATCCTCAGCATTCTCCTACCGATATACCCCATGTCCCTCCTCTGCACATGTCCAAAACATCTCAATCTCACCCCCCCTCACCTTGTCTCCAAAACGTCCTACATGTGCTGTCTAATTTCTTATCCTGTCCATCCTCATCACTCCTAAAGAAAACCTCTACACTATAGAGACAAAAGTTTGTGGACACATGACCATAACATTTGTACATCTGATTCCACATTTAATCCTAATTGCGGTTTTAATAACCTCCACTCTTCTGGGAAGATGTTCCACTAGATTTTGGAGTGTAATTGTGAAGATTTGTGATTATTCAGCCACAAAGAAACTATTAAAGTCAGGTACTGATGTAGGTGAGGTGAGGAGGTCTGGGGTGCAGGCAGCTTTTTAATTCATCCAAAAGATGTTCAATAAAGTTGAGGCCACTTCTCTATAGCAGGTCACTCAATATCTTCCACTACAACCCATGTAAACCATATCTTCAGGGAGCTTGATTTGTGCACAAGGACATTGCCATGCTGGAACAGGTTTGGGTCTCCGAATTCACGTAAAGGGAAAATGTAATGCTACAGCATCCAGAAAACACATATGGCTGGAAAAGTCAGGTGTCACAATACTTTTGTGCATATAATATATAAAATGTGCTCGCTGTAACTCAGTGGTATGGTTTGTTGTTTCTCTAGAGCTAGATGGGCTTTTTATTGGGCTATTTCTGAAAATGCTGAGCCCCTGGGATTTTCACATTCAACAGTTTGAAACAGAAAGTAAACCTTTTGCAGATATTCTACAACATGAAAGCAAAACTATGAATGAATGAATGAATTGCATGGAATGTTGCTACTTAATAAATCACTATTATTATATTGTATATATTATTGTATATTATGTGAATATATTATTTATTCAAATATATTTATTATGAATTTTATATAGTATTAAACTTAAAACATATTGTACCATGTTTTATTTCTGGCATCCTGCAACATCATCAGAACTTTTAAACTGTTAAAGCAATGCAGCAAGGCTTTGATTTCCTGTGTGTTTCTTAACTCCACCCCTTTTCCGCATAAAGGCTTTGTCATTTTATAAAAAAGTAAAGTTACAGCTTAAACACTAGAGACTCCAAAAATTACTTTTATCACTATTTAATAAAATAAAAAATAAAAAAAGTTTTTTACATTCAATGAAATGTTTCTTTCTGGGACTAAATATCTTGTGTACATTCCTTCATATGTGTTAATGCGACCCCAATAAACTGCACTGTACTGAACACTTACATTGTTTAACATGATGCCTCTTTCTGTTACTGCCTACAACATTATATCACATGTTACCTTTATGCACTGTTATGGTCACATTTCACATAATACTCCCATAATACATACATTTTATATACATATGCATATTTATATATTTATATTAATTAAATTTATTTATATACATTGCTATTTTGATTTCTGGTTAAAATTTCATTTACATTTATTTACATTTCTGGTGAACATTAAATCATTAACATTACTTGTATTTTGCACAGTGACAAAGTTGAATCGAATCGAATCTTATGTAATCTAATCTAGTATCTATTTTTGATACAATCATTATGAACATAATATATTGTTAATAAAAGACTGTGAAATGACAAAAGCCTACCATTGCTTGTGATCTTTGAAACTCTGTAAGTCCCCTTCGGGCAAAAATCGTTCGAGGTTTTTCAGGATTCCAGACATCTGTCGGGAAAAAAATAGCAACAGAAGCGTTGCGTTTGTAAAGAGATATCCATCATCTGTAAATCTATTTTACTCAACTGAATTCTATATAAAAATGTATTCAAATATCTAAACTGTTACATAACATAATACAACACAATAATGCACTCTTTTAATATTTAAGACGGATAAATAGGTGTAAGATTGAAAAACAAACTTTGTGCATCTTAGATAAAAGATACACACTAAAAGCATAAAAGATAATAGAGTTTCTTTAGAATCAGAATCAGAAGTTACACAAACGGCATATCACATTTTATACAGAAAGGCAAAAGTGTTTTGGATAACGAAAAGCAAGCTAAAAAAACATAAAAAGGAAATGAAAGACTTAAAATTGTATGTAAAAAACCCCCCAAAAAAAACACAAACAAGCAAAACAGGTCAATGAACGTGTTTAAAAAAACTGAAGTCATGTAGTTGAATTACTTATACTACAACTATGGCTACAACAACTACTACTACTAACAAAAGTAATAATAATAATTATATTAATAATAATAATAATAATAATAATAATAATAAAATAATTATAATAAAGTTACTACTGCACTTTTACTACTAATGCAGCAAATCTATTACTATTTCTTTTACTACTGCCACTACTACTAAAAATCTCTAAAGTGTTTTTGTACCTGGTTGACCCGAACTGCGTTGCGTTGCAGATGGTCTGCGATCTTCCTCGGCCATAAGCAACGTAAGATTAACCTGGACAAACACAACACACAACAGCACAAGTTTCATGTCTGTTCCCAATGCAGTGAGGCCTCCTAAAGCTCCTGAATTGATCACAGATGGAGTAAAATATGTACTGAAAGCGAGATTGCTGTTGGCCTTTACTGGTGTGTGAGAGTCGTCCTGCCCCTGCACATCGCTTTCTATGCTATTTATAGGAGCTTCACAGTCATCCCACTGCTGGGAAAAGTTATCTGGAACATCTGGCCAGGAGTCAAGCAGATCAGTCAGAGAAAACATGCACCATAAGTGAGTATGCCTTTATTTTTAGGCTATAGTATACCAGTTTCAGGAATATTCATATACTTTAGGGTTCTAACATGACTTTTAGAATGGGAAAATAATCAATACTGTTAAGGGAAACACACACACACACACACACACACACACACACACACACACACACACACACACACACACACACATTTAACGCATGATTCTAATTCTTTCTAAAGTCACTCTGGTAATCACGGTAACTAATAAATACATTTTTAATGACATTAATTAACTGATAATAAACAGCAAATAGTGTTGCAGCCTCACACCTCCAGGGATCTTCAAGGACTGTGTGGAGGTCCTCAGGTTCTCTCCATCTCCGCATGTCTAAATACTGACATGTTTGTGGAATATGTGTGTGTATGGAAACCTCATCTCATTTTACTGTATGTGGGAGCATCTAAAGGGGAATTCATCTCATTCTGTTATCATTTGATATGTGAAAACAAAAAATAGGATAAAGTAATAAAACAATTAAATATTACGATTAAAGCGCCTAGAATGCAATTAAGCTGAAAGAAAATGCATCACCAATTCTCACAAAAAAATGGCACCTTAAAGGGCATTAGGGCATGTCATTATCTTTTATGTTTTAAGTCAACACTATTTATTGACTTGTTTGATTAGGATATGGTGTATATTTATGTATATAACTGTGTTGTTTTGCTAAACTAAAAAATGATCAGTACCCTTTATAAGAACAAGCAGAAATGACTCCATAATACACTTCATGCACAATAATTCCAATGATCCTACATAAACAGTTAAAGTACATAAATCACATTTACTCAAAAAAAAAATGTTTGGCTTCTCTATTATAATGAGAAAAACATAGCTCTTACAACAAAAAAGAAAAAACTGCTGTTGTCCAGTGGATGTCAGATGCATAAAATATGATTGAAACCATGGTCATACTTGAAAAGTTTCCATTGTCTGAAAGAGTATATCCAAATAGTACAGCTTAACAGTGGCGGGTAGTCAGGGGCAGCAAAGCCTTCTCTGCTGGTCTAAACACTATCAAAAGCACTGACCTACATTTACAACCTAAATTCTAATATGTGTTTCATGAAAATGTATTAATTTATTCCCAACAGTTTATTCTCTTCATTTCGTAGTGTTTCTCTTGGCTGCACTGATTCCAGTACGTGCATGTGGATGTTAGATTTTTTTGTCCAATCAGATTATAGCCTCTATGTGCTGCCATGTCAATGTAATCTACCCAGGGCCTTCAAAGTCTGTTCTGCTAGCCTTTTCACCATAGTCTCTATCAGCAATGGTCTGTTTCTTTAACCAATCAGATTTTATATTCGCCTCACAGGGCAGCTAGCTGGCCCAGAATAGTGTCAGCATTTTTCTGTCCTCTGATTGGTTCGTCAGAGGGAAACTGTTACAGCCGAGTTCGACTGGCAAAACACATATGTAGCCCTGCACACATTAATACATCTGAGTTAGACTTTTTTTATGCCTACGGAGGAAGAGAAATTGATTTGGTCTCGGACATTCTTAAAAATACATTTTGAAGAAAATCTAGACATCATGAAGAGGTCGGCCAACCCCGAAGCTAGCTAGCTTGTCTCAGCCCGGGAATGGGTTTGTTTTCCACTTCCAGACCAGTAAATACGAGTGGTACCACTGGATTACAGCCTCTGAGGAGCAGTGCAAATTATGCGTATGCATCTCTGGTAAGTATTATGATGTATTTTGGAGTCCCTGACTATCTTCAAGCGACGATTGAAGACCTACCTCTTCCTGAAACACTTAAATTAGTACTTTCCAAGTTTGCCTTGTTGAATTGCTAGACATTGCTAGAGACTCAAAGCACTTTTGTACATCACTCTGGATAAGGGCGCCTTCTCAATGCCGCAAATGTAAATGTAAATGTATTTTATTCACATTTTTAATGTTTTTGTCATGTTAATTGACAAATATTGATTCTGAACTGCTCCAGATGATGTAGGTGGCACAGTTGCGGTTGTAGTGTAGAGGTTTGGAGCTTGCTTTAGTAAAATGCTATTTACCCTCCATATTTATATGAAATGCCTATCTCTCTGTAATGCCATGCATTGTTATATTGCGTTTTTGTATAGTATTGATGGTTTCTATAATTGCGACGTGATAGTGGTGGTATAAAGAGGTGGATTAGATCGGGTAAGTCCCCACTGAAGTCCCAGGTACCAAATGCATGGCCTGCCACTGCAGTTTAAAAAAGCCTGTTGATCCAAATCAACCATTAAACCCTTTTGTTATAACAAAAAATGTGTCCACATTGCAAAAAGAGATCTTCCTGAGAGCAATCCACAAAGCATGGCAATTAACATTTATCCAAGAATCACTGGAACCGCAGTCGGAATAATGTATTGCTGTCAGATTCAAACACTGTTTGTTTTCTAACTATGCAAACCACTGGCATGCTTGTTGAATGAAGTGGGCTTTGAAGATTGACTGAATCATTAATCCTTTGAGTTACAGAACATTTTAGCTTAAAACAAGTTAACAAAACAAAATACTTGTAAACAGGCAATAAATCGTATTTTGAAAAGTATGTCTGGATTTGAATCCCATTGCAAATGTGAAGTATGAATTGCTTCAACTTGTAAAGTAGAGAAGGGAACTTTATAAATCCACAACACAAAGTTTGCTGTCAATCAGTCAAAACACAAGAGCCCCAGGGAAGAGTGAACGTAATGCAATATTTGGACTCTTGACATAAGATTTTTATGTGCTTTTTGAAAATCCCATTCCACATTAAGTCCAGATTGGCTGTTATAATAAACTCAAATCTTTTAGGAAGATGTTTCATTAGATTTTGGAGTGTGCTTGTGGAGACTTGTGATCATTCAGCTACAAGGGTGTTAGTAAAGTCAGGTACTGATGTAGGGTGAGGAGGACTGGGGTGCAGTCAGGGCTACAATTTAACTCAAAGGTGTTCAATAACGTTGAATTCGGGTTCAAACCATAGACCTTCTGATCAGTAACCCAAAACCAAAACCACTGATCTACCACTTCCTCACTTAATATATGTAGTTTCACTATAGCAGGCCACTCAAGATTTACTGGCGCTTGCTTTGTGCATGGAGGCATTGTCATGCTAGAACCTGAATTTAAGTGAAGAATATACACTGTAAAAAATGATTTTGGTAGGTGTTAAATACTACCCTTGCAAATAGTTTACCATGTACTTGTCATGTTAGTCAGCAAGTTGAATTATAATATAACAAGTAAAATTCACCCACATTATCTAATTATTTATAGTAATAACTGCAACCTAAAAAGTTAAGATACCTTTTTAACATGCTGTCTATTTATCATATCATGAAAGCAAACGGTCACCTATTTAATCTTATTTATTGTAAGATCTGTGTTCGTCGTTGTAGGCTAACTGATAAAGTTAACAAAAAAAGCTAGAAGTAACTTTAGTTACAGAAAGCTAACATTAAAATGTAAGTGTTTTTGCCAGTAAGACTAGGATTTTGGTGTATAACAAATGTTATTTTGATGTTAGAAAAATTTTAGAAATATGGATGTGAAAGCCTGCTATTTATATTCAATGCAGTTTAATTTAAAATTCAGCAAGTGGGCATAAAATAAAAATTCAATTGCCCAATCTATGATACTAACTGTTAGTATCATAGATTGGGCAATTGAATTTTTATTTTATGCCCACTGTTGAAAATACAGAGTTTTCCTCACCTTAACACTGTAAATGAGGTATGCTTTTTTGTTTAACTTTAGTGCAAACACCAATTTGTAGAAACAAGGCTGGTGCCTTGCTTCCAGGACTCCCAGGTAAGTTACAAAATGACTGAAATACACAAGGAGTTCACAGATAGGCTCATGATCTAACGCTTTTCTTATTTACAGCATGTTTTTAGATTGATACATTTTATTGGGTTCAAGCATTCAATTTTGCTCTAAATCTGTTGCTTGCATTAAAGTTTTTTGCTAAGAATGTTCTGGAGGGTCGCACAAATTCAATTCAATTCAATTCAATTCAATTCAATTCAATTCAATTCAATTCAATTCATTAAATTTTTATTTGTATAGCGCTTTTAACAGTGAACATTGTCTCAAAGCAGCTTTACACAGATAATATGGTGATAAAAATCAATGTAAAAATGTACAAGTGTAAGTTCATCCCTAATGAGCGAGCTCATGGTGACTGTGGCAAGGAAAAACTCCCCTAGATGGCATAAGAAAGAAACCTTGAGAGGAACCAGACTCAAGAGGGAACCCATCCTCATTTGGGTTCCCCCGAATGTCCATTTATTACAGATAAACAATGTTGAGATGTGCAGTGATGGTGATCAGAAGCAAACTGTAGTCCTTAGTCAGTGTAGCAGACTGTTGACATTAACTACAGTCCAAATCTATCCTTAAAGCTCCAGTTTTTACTCTGGAATTTCATGGAACCCCACTGCATTGATGAGAAACCATTCCCAGCTTCAAAGAGGGGCCTCCAATTGAAGAGAACACTATCCAGTGTCAGGCACTGAGCTAGCTAGCAAAGTGGGGAAGAGAGAAGAGGGGTGACAGAAAGAGAAGGATATGGATTATTATGTGTCCTTATCGTTGTATGAAAGTTAAGGACACTGTGCAGTTGGGGACTCCGGCAAGACTCACTATGGCAGCATAACTAAAAGGGAGAACCAGAATGTAACACTGACATGAGGGATGTCTGGGATGAGAGACGGTCCTCTACACCACCTGAGTGAACGTGTGAGAGTTAGGGGATGACAGCATACAAATATCCCAGTTCACCAAACACTCGATATCCATGATCCCATTAGATCTGATCATTTACCTAAGAAATATCTACTGATAAAAGACTAAATAAATATGTTTTCAGCCTCGACTTGAGTCCCGAACACTGATTGGAAGGCTGTTCCATAACTGTGGGGCTTTACAAGAGAAAGATCTGCCCACTGCTGCAGTCTTCATTATTTGAGGTACCAACAAATAGCCTGCACCATTTGATCTAAGTAGGCATGGAGGATCATAATAATACAGAAGTTCACCCAGATACTGCGGCCCGAGATCATTAAGTGCTTTATACGTCAGCAGTAGTATTTTATAATCAATGCGAGATTTAATTGGGAGCCAGTGTAGACTAATTACAACAGTGGTGATGTGGTCATATTTTGTAGATCTAGTAAGGACTCTTGCTGCTGCATTCTGAACTAACTAAAGCTTATTAATGCACTTACTAAAGCATTGCAGTAGTCTAATCAATTATATTTCAAATTTTAGCAATATTTCTAAGGTGAAAGAAGGCGATTCTGGTAATATTATTTACATGAGCCTCAATGGAAATAATAGGGTCAATAATCACACCAAGGTCTTTGACTGCTGTACACACTGAGACAGAAACACCATCCAGAGATGCTACGTAATCGGAAAGTTAACTTGTAGCTGCATGTGGTCCTAGTAAAAGTACTTCTGTCTTATCCGAGTTAAGCAGAAGGAAGTCATCAAGCATCCAGTGTCTAATGTCCTTTAGACGCTCCTCAACATTTTTAAGCTGATCTCTCTCATCTGGCTTTGCTAAAATATTCAGCTGTGTATCATCAGCATAGCAATGGAAGCGAATATCATGTTTATGTACAATTTCACCCAGAGGCAGCATATATAAAGAGAAAAGCAGTGGGCCTAAGACAGATCCTTGCGGAACACCAAACTTTACCTCAAAGAGTGTGGAGTACTCAAAATTCACATCAACATCTAATAGCAATCAGTCAAATTAGACCTAAGCCAGGAGAGAGCTGTTCCCTTGATTCCAACAACGTTCTCAAGTCTAGCAAGCAGGATAGTGTGATCAATGGTGTCAAAAGCTGCACTAAGGTCAAGCAAAACAAGTAAAGAGACAAAACCCTGATTAGAGGCCAATAACAGGTAATTTAAGACCTTACTAGCACTGTCTCTGTGCTATGATGAGGCCTAAATCCTGACTAATACATTTAATTCATAAGTAGATGTGAGCATAACTGCTGTGCTACAACCTTTTCTAAAATCTTGGAGATAAAGGGGAGGTTTGATATTGGCCTATAGTTGGACAGCTAACAAGGGTTAAGTTCAGGTTTCTTAATTAGGGGGTTGATAACTGCCAGTTCAAAGGATTTAGGTATATAACCAGTGCTGATGGAAGAGTTTATTAATTTTCAAACAGGTTCAATTATCTCTGGAATTATCTGTTTGAAGAAACTTGTAGGTAAGGCATTAAGATTGCATGCTGATGATTTTGATGAGGAAATAAACGAAACTAGTACTGCTTTCGGACACCATATATTTTATGGTGGTGTAAAGAAATTTAAATGTTTTATTTGTGTTTAGTTTTTTGTGTGATGTTTTGATTATTATTACAAATAGCTGTGACTCTGCCTCCTCTGCCATTTAGACGGGGCTGGCGTATGTAACTACACCTAGGAGGACTCGCTTTATTTAATGCTACATTCATTCGGTTTAATTCACGTTTATGTCAAACATTCACTATTCACTATTCGTCCACTGCCAATAATCCAAAACGAAGTTGCATGACTTGTGTTCAATCTTCCCAAGTTCTCCCACACCACCCCACTGCTGCGCTCCCTCCACTGGCTTCCAGTAGCTGCACGTATCAGGTTCAAAGCATTGATGCCTGCCTGCAAAGCCAAAAATGGACCAGCGCCATCTTACCTCAGAGACCTCATCACATTTCGCACTGCACCACGCTGCCTGAGATCCTCCAGCACTGCTTGACTGGTACCACCTTCTCTCAGAATGAGAGTTAAGTATACTTTAAGGCTCTTCTCTGTTCTGGCACCAAGGTAGTGGAATGAACTTCCCCTAAATGTCTGTACAGTGGAGTCCCTGGTTGAAGACCTACCTCTTCCCGAAATACGCAAATTAGCACTTTCCAAGTTTGCTTTGTAGAATTCAAGAGTTACATTTATATTAAGTTTGTAATCTTGCGTACCAGTGTAGATTTATTTATTGCTCAAAGCACTTTTGTACGTCGCTCTAGATAAGGGCGTCTGCTAAATGCCACAAATGTAAATGTATGTAAATGTAAACAGACTTTCTGAGATTTTTTTTACATTTTGGTTTCACTCGGGGGACAGACACAGTCTCAATATCGTAGATCCTGAGTGACGACTCTGTGCAGCTGTGCAGCCGTCAGTTTAGCCTGTCTGAATGCTCCCTGTCCTTGGCTCTGGGCAGTCACTGGTTAACTTGTGCTATTCTGAGACTATGACCTATACTACAAAAAATGAGAGCAGCAACTTCCCAAATGGGATGGATACGGTCCTTGCCCTTAAAATTGCTCCAATCATCTATGAAGCCCACATTGTTTTTGGAGCACCACTCGGACATCCAGCAGTTCAGCGACCATAACCTGCTGTAGGCTACATCGTCACGCCGCATTGGGATGGGGCCAGAGCATATTACTGCATTAGACAGTGCCTTCGCTAATTTAAACACCTCTATAATATTACTCTTAGTAACCTCTGACTGTCAAAGACGTATATCGGTAGCTCCTATGTAAAATCTTGGAGAATCTGTGCTTTCCTAAAAACCTAAGCTAACCTGCTATGTCCGGTGCCCTGGCTCCCAGTATACACCTGACCTGTCCTGCTGGTGCCCCTAAAGGTCTAGCTAATTTCACGTGCCTCAGAATAGAGTCTCCAATTACCAGAGCTGTTGTCCAACAGGTTTGGCCTGTTGTCCAACAGGTTTGGCCTGAGTGCTCTATGAACAGGCCTGATCATAGAGAGGATTTGAGCAGCTTGGACACGGAGTTGGAGCAGTGTGTCGGGGAGGAAACATGGAAACTGTGCAGCACACACAGAGTTGTACTTTGACTTGATCGTGTCTCTACACTGGAGTTGAATCAGCTCCATTTAGAGGTTGTTTGGTGCGCTTTCCACGTCAACCACAAACTGAGCAGTTCAAATCTGCATTTTTGGGATTCAAAGTTGGTAAATCTCCGGGTAAAGTTTTTCAGCGGTTTCGACTGACACGCCCGCGCACTAACAAAGCATTCTGGGATTTGTAGTATTAGCGGTGTATGCGCAATACACTGGCGGGCCAGCACTAATACACATTTGATATGATCTCGCGTGCCAAAAAATATTTACTCCAAATTTGGCCCACGGGCCTGAGTTTGACACCCCTGCCCTAGGTGGAGTTAGCATTCCCCCAAACCCGGCATTAGAGTCCTTGCAGCTGGGTGAGTGGGTGATGACTTGGAGGCATACTCGCAAAGCCAAAGCTAACGCTCCTATAACCAGAGCTCTTTTAGCAAACCTGTTGGACAACAGCTCTGGTATATAAACTGGTCCCCTGGTGGTCTAGTGGTTAAGATGCAGCGCTCTCACCGCTGCGACCCGGGTTCGATCCCCGGTCATGGAACTTTTCCCAGCCACTCTTAGTGCCGGTCCCAAGCCCGAATAAATTGGGGAGGGTTGCGTTAGGAAGGGCATCCAGCGTAAAACATGTGCCAAATCAAACGTGCGGAGGATCCTCTGTGGCGACCCCTAACGGGAGAAGCCGAAAGAAAGTTAATGTAGTGTGTTCGTAGTTCTGATGGGAATGGCCTCCACTCACTGCTTTCAAATAGGGAATAAAGCGCTCTTCGAGAGCCAACGGAAAGTAGAGAATACAAGAAATCAAAACGATATTTTACGATTTTTAAGCGATGAGAGAGAAAAAAACAAAACTTGAAAAATGTTTAACGCAGACACAAACACAAAATCCCCGTCTAACAAATCAACAACAGGAAGCTACATCACATTAAAGTGTTTGTGAAACATATCTATATCCCTGAGGATGATCCATTAGACTTTAATAGATATAGAGGGCATCCAAGTAATCCAAGTGTGGGTATGGATACAAAACCAAGCCATGCATGTTGTTGATGGGATTGATCTATGCCCTCAACCTTGAATATCCCAAAAAGCTCGAAAATACTTTAGAAATATTTCAGAAACGTATTTTAGAGCTTGATTGAGACAAGTGTCTCAAGAAGGTTCACAGCTTTAAGAGAAGGCACAAGTACCCAAGGTAAAGTACACTGTTATTCAGTGTTATTATTATTTATCTTTGTTGATGTCAAAATGTTTTTAAATGTATCTCACTTTATATATACAAATACGTGTATTGAAGCATTAATGTATCAGGTGAATGTAATTGGTAAATTTCGACAAAAAGGCACGCTAAGATGAATTAATAAACAAGTAGACACACTGTTGTTTTAATTAGTGCTAATGTTAGCCTAATAAGTAGTAATGTTAGCCTAATCTCCATTTTCTTGATTTGTACTCTAATACATTTTGAAGGGAAAAAAGTCTCTAATTCTAAATTATTGTGTTCAAGGAACTCGGATTTATTTGAATAAGGTAGAGTAGGTTGAGTAAGGGAGAATACAGTAGTTTTGTACCCTTTTTCTTTGTTATTTAATTGTTTAATAAAAAAGAAAATTATAATCTGTGTCTGATAATAGCTTTTTAAAGTTATTAGTAAGTTAACCTTTCCTGATTAAATAATTTTTAGTTAGACATTTTGATTCATTCATAACAACATTTATTAAATAAATTATACATGACAATGGTGATAATGTTACTCACATTTAATAGGTAATTATTTATGTAATGTAATGAGTAGACTACCTAATTTACCTAGTTTCAATTGGCATGTTGTTATAGCTGATTTATTTAGGTATTTTTTTGAAAAAAAGATGGGGTGAAATGTACCTATGCAAACTGAGTGCAGATTGTAACTTTACATTTTTTAGGTAGATTCTATAGGTAATTTTTCACAATGTACTTGAGTTAAAGTAGAGATACACAGGGGAAAATATTACCCCAATAAAAATGCTCCCTTTAAATTTTCACTTGAGTAAAAGTACAAAAGTATTTGGCTTTAAATGTATTTAAATATCCAAAGTATTAGGATTTATTATGGCTATAATGTTCCTGTTATCATTTTTGCTTAATCAATTCAGTTTATGTGAAAAGACTTATCTATCAATAGAATGATAATGAGTCAAACTCTGAGTCAGGAGTTTCTTTTATCCATCATTTATTCCTCTCAAAATGTTCTGCTTGCTGTTGAACTGACGCTGAACTGTATGTTGGTGATAAGTCCATACACCAAGCGCCAAACAGAATGTAAAATATGTAAAAAAAAATGTTTTGACAGTATTTGACTTTGATTTTGAAATAAAGTGAAGTTAAAGTAAAAGTTTCCCAATTGTTAATATTTCTCTCCAGTACAGATACGCAAAAAAAGCTACTTGGGTACAATAACGAATAACATTTACTTACCAGTGAAGAACCACATATGGGTGTGATGGTCATATAGGAACAAGTACATTACAAGTAGTGTTACAAAGTATATGTAGACAGGTACAGGCACACACTTTTGATTGTAGAGTGCATATTTAATTACATACCTTTATGTTGGAATACTTGATCATGATTGGCAGATTTATGTCGTTTAGACATTGTTTTAAATAATGCGCTGCCTATTAACAATTGTAACCCTAGTAATATACAGAACAAGACAGTAACAGGTACATATGGAGTGAGAAAATTTAGAGACAATCTCTCTCTCTCTCTCTCTCTCTCTCTCTCTCTCTCTCTCTCTCTCTCTCTCTCTCTCTCTCTCTCTCTCGCTCTCTCTCTAAAAAAATTAATTTAAAACCTTTTTTAAAAGACCTTTATATTTAGACCCCACCCACTTCATGTGTAAATACAAATACAAATACAGATGCACCTCATATTATGGCTTTTATACACAAAGGAGATACAACTAAGCTGAGCAACTCCCAGATCCAAATGTTTTGACAGAACAACCAAACGCAAGAAACGTTTGGAAAATGTATACATAAAGCAACACTGATTTTGTTAACACTGAAGACAGCAAGTACCATTCGATCCTGACCTCAGGTTACTGCCTGTATTGGCTCTATGTCTGCATAGGTTTGCTTGGGGATCTGCAGTTTTCAGACTTTAAAAAACTTGCCAGAAAACATATTGGACAGACGTCCTGTCCGGAGTGTATTCTTGTGCCAAATGTGCTTCTGGTTGCTTTGACTTCTTCATGACCTTGAAGAATTGCTCATGAACCTAATGTAGTCTGACATTAAGGTAGTTACTACTAGCTACAATTTTTTATACAGTTTGGGGTGTAAAGGGATTGAAGTACTCTAGACTTAAACTTCATCTG
Source organism: Silurus aristotelis (assembly GCF_946808225.1). NCBI lineage: Eukaryota > Metazoa > Chordata > Actinopteri > Siluriformes > Siluridae > Silurus > Silurus aristotelis. The sequence continues at coordinate 9,007,767 of NC_139574.1, forward strand.
AGTGTAGGATGAAATATGATTTTTTTTTATTGATGCCAGATGGATGTAAAGTAATTTATCCTGATATGTTACGGTAAAGGGATGATTTTCCTGAATTATGTTCACTGAATTATGTTTCACCACATTACATGAGCTATTAGTCTTTTCAAACCCTGCAGGCATGCTGATCTGTGTGCACTGGGAAAAGAGTGTGAAATTTTCACTCGCAGAGCAGAATGGCTATAAATTAAAAAGGCTTCCTCGTAATTCTCCGATTTATCCATGGCATTTATAAGAGGTCAAGTATGTCAACCCATACATTCAGCTCAGCATGGCTCAGTTTGCTTTTCCCAGAATTTTTTTTTTTTTTATAATTGACCTAACACATACTTTAACTCTCAGAATACCTGTGTGCATTTTTAAAGGTTATGCAGTGATCAGTAATATGGTGTACGCACTACTCATAATGTATATCTGTAATAATATTTGTCTCCAGTGAGGGGAAATAAGTCTTTGAACAATTTAGTTTTTGATGCTTAATACACCTCCAGTGCCTATATTCACTTCAGTTTTCACATGTATTTTTTTTTTTTTACAGAGAAACATGCATCCTGCCACTGAAAATAACCATAATACATGAAACCCAATGGTCAAATACAGCATCATGAAGTCTACAGCATTTATTTCTTTGCAATGGTGTGGTTTAGTGCTGTCCCAATTGTTTTGCCAAAGCTATTTTAACTTTCCCAAGTTTATAAGACTTCCTCTGATGGACTCCATTAATCTATAAATCCTTTGTGATTCACTATGGGTCCTGGTGTTCTTGGGATATGCACATCTGTCTTTCTGATGAGCTGAATTTTTATTATTTTCATTATTAATTATTTCATATTGTTTTCAACATTATACATAAATACTGAAGCCAAACTATAAAAAAAAACACGTATGGAATATATATTAAACAAAATAGTTTTTTGAAAACAGAATTTTATATATTTTTTGATTATTTAAAGTAGCCTTCTTTAGCTTTGATGACATCTTGGCTCACTCTTGGCATTCTCTCAGTCAGCCTCATGAAGTAGTCACCTGGAATCTTTTTCTAACATTCTTAAGGAGTTCCCAGAGATGTTGAGTGCTTGATGAGTGCTTTTCATGTACTCTTTGGTACAACTCATCCCAAACCACCTCAACTTGATTTAGATCAGGCGATTGTAGAGGCCAATTAAATCTGATGCAGCACTCCATCACTTTCCTTCTTGAACATACAACTTTTACATAACCTAGATGTGTGTTTGGGGTCATTGTCCAGGAAAACAAATTATGGTTCCTCTAAGTGCAAACAAGATGGGATGGTATGTCACTGCAAAATGCTGTGGTAAACATGCTGGTTAACTGTGCCCTCAATTTTGACTAAATCACTAACAGTATCACCAACAACCACACCATCACACCCCCTCCACCATGCTTCAGAGTGTTAACCATACATTCAGGAATCATCTGTTCACCCTCTGCATGACTAACAAAGACATTGTTTAGGTAAAAAAATCTCAAATTTGGACTTTTAAGACCAAAAGACAGTTTTCCACTGGTCCAAAGTCCAGTCCTTGTGTGTTTTGACCCAAGCAAGTCTCTTCTGCTTGTTGGTGTTCAAACGTAATGTGTTTTTTTTTTTTTTTTTTTTTTTTTACAATTTGACCAAGAATGCCAAACTCATAAAGTCTCCTCTGAACAGTGGATGTGAAAATATGTCTGTCACTTGAACTCTGGGAAGCATTTATGTACATTAGTAGTTTCTGAGGCTGGTAATTCTAATAAAAGTATCTACCGCAACAGAGTTATCGTTTTGTCTTACTTCCCTGAGACAGTCCTCATGAGAGCTTATATTGTGTGTTGAGACTGCACATGGGAAATAAAGTTTTTTCTTTTAAAGTTCTTGAGATTTTGATTGACTGACCTTCAAATCTTGAAGAAATGTTGCACTGTCCTTTCTAAACTGAAAAAGTTACCACACTTAAGTGTTTCTTGCTATAATATGTATTTGTACAGTAATTGTAGCACTAAAAGGGCTATTGACTACTTACCCTTTCCTTGCAAGAAGGCAAGACATTTCACAGAAAATTCTTAATAAGGCAAACCTATGAATAGAAAACCATTCCAGTTGACTACTTTGTGAAATTAATGAGAGAATTCCATTAGTTTGTCAAGTTGCCATCAAAGCTAAATGCAGCTACTTTGGACAGTTAAAAAAAATAAAACATTATCTGGGTTAACACATAATTTTATATGTGTTCTTTTATAATTTGAATGCCTGTTAATGTACAAACAATTGAAAATAATAATAAAAAAAAACCCAAATAAAAACACTGAAGAAGAAGGTTCTCTATGGTGTTTTTGTATGTATTTATGGAAATGTATTTATGGAAAAACAAACCAGATTACCTGAAATGTAAATGTCATCCTTTAGAGCATTTACTATATGAATAAAATCTGTAAAACATTTCTGTTCTTGAATATTTAAATATTAAAAACATTTGTGGTTGTTTTATAAATTCATATTTTTTACATATATACAGAATTTTAAATGATTATGGCAATGCAACTGATTTTGATGGTAAAACAATAATTTGCAATCATTAGTTTGTAAAGATACACCAAACTGCATCTAGAGCTGCTAATCATTAGAGGGGGAAATATCTTTATTATGATATGAATAAAAAACATAATATGCATAAATATTGTATAATTTCCGCATGTATGGTGTTTATGTATATTAAAAATTAGGTACTAAAATAAAAAATTTTCTCTGAATACTTCACTGCATTTTGGGGTCTTGTAAAGTCTTGGCATGCAGGAAGGTATCAAAGAGAAATTACAATACAGCCCATTTTACCATCGGCATGCTGCAGACTTTCAGCGCACATGCTTCCTATTTACGAAAATCTGAGTAAAAAAAACATCACATCCCTTTGAATTTTCCCCCTAACTTCAGGCACAAACTGCATTGCTTTCCTTGACACAGTTCTTGTCTATACTAATAAAAAATGCCCTTGTGTTTTTATAGGTCATGATTTATTTTGTTTTTCTGCTATCAAAGTAAGAAAATCTGTTTTTTGTTGGTTTCTCTTTTATGTTTTCAAACAGGCAACTATCACCATGGCAAACTGATTCTGAATGTTTCGAAAAAAGAAAGCAGGCATAGCTCTCTGGTTTTAGCGCCTTTAGAGACAGATCCTAGAAATATAGCACACAGCTGTTTCTGTTTGGCATACCTACTCAACATGGAGCTTCTCTCACTTTATGGATTTTGTTATATATGAAGTAACTTCAAAAGGCAAAGCTCCTAAAACAATGCAAATGTGGTAGCTTTAAAATATGACCAAATTACAGAGATCAGAATTTTGAGATCTCTAAAGAATACAGAAAAAACAAAGGAAATGTCCCATAAAATCAGAATTCTTAATACACTAATTAAAACCTCACATGGAAAAAAATGTATTGGATACTGAAAAAGATTTGTGCAGTTTTTCCCAAAAAGGTCTAACCTATGACTAGCTGATACTATGGCATATTTCTCATTATGGACATTCCCTGGGAACATTGCAAAAAATATCAGCGGCACTGCATATTGTGGAAGATGTGGTTTATTTGCAAACCCATCGGAAAGTGTTCTCCTCACATCTGCACCATCTTTGCTAAATAGACCAAAGGCAAACGCTATAAAAGAACAAAGCATTCTGGTGTGAAGCAGATATAACTGGAAGATTTAAAGATTCAGGATCAGATTTTGATTTGATGCTGGGGAGGGTGACCTGTTTATTACTGACCTGGAGCTGTCAGACAAATCAGACAATGAAGCATCCTGTCAAAACAATACTAAAATAAAATCAAACACAAACTATTTTAATGACAAAAGCTAATTCCTATAAAAGGTCTAGCTGGACTGAGACTTCCAAAAATATATCAACAATAAGAGTCAATTGTTTGAAATATAAATATGCAGGAAATGTCATGTACTTCAGAATTTCATCATCTCTAAAGAATACAGAAAAAACAAAGGAAATGTCCCATAAAATCAAAATTCTTTAAGAAGGTTAAATCAGTAAAAATCCATCATTGAAGATTTACTTATTTTTGTCTGCATCCAGAAATGTAAAAGTAAAGGTCTGTAAAAGATTAAATAAACACAAGAGAAATAATGTTCACGCTCAGAATAGACAGGAACAGATTGTTCATTCAAAATGCATTTCAGTATTTTCCCCAGGCCTTAGAGCATAAGAAAATCTACCCCAGAAACATTATCTTATCTGCAGTGCATAAAGAATAGAAATGTCCATGGCCATCTACCTCCTTCACATATCACTGAGTAAACCTTCTTCTCTGAACTGTTTATCAGTAAATTATTATAAGAAATTAGTCATTAATAATGAGTAATATTAGTAAAATATTAGTAAAACAATATTAATAATAGTAATCCATATCAACAGTTTACTCATTCAGGACCACATGAATGAACAGTTTTGCAATTAAGTTCCCATCACTGAAAAGTAAACCTCAACAATGATGAATCTGTAATGAATAGACATTTGGTGCCACCCAGATGGGAATGGATTTGCTTTTTAGTGTGATTCCCCTCAAGGTTTCTTCCTCAAACCATCTCAGGGAGTTTGTCGTTGACACAGTCACCTGTGACTCACTTATTAGGGACGAACTTACAATTATAAGGAACAAACTAATGGGTGTTAAACACTCTTTTATATACCTTTATAACCACTTTATCTCTGTTAAACTGCTTTGAGACAATGTCCATTGTTAAAAGCACTATACAAATAAAATTGAATTGAATTTTTATTTCAATTGTTCAACTGATTTCTTTTTGTTACTCTCTGCACTGAGATAACAATACCATGTGTGTGAGTCATCATTTCTTCATCCATGTTTTCCACTTAAAAATCCTGGTGTTTATCAGAATTCTAACCCGTCATTGAGCCCTCGAGCCTTTACACCAAATTCTGTCAAAAGGCCCCAAAGATGATCAGCATCTGGATAGACTTCTTATCACTTGAAACACTTACTTGTGCTGAGGATGGCTCCACATGGACAGCCTGAAGATGGCTTACAAACTGCAAAGATGGCTTTGGGCTGCAATTAATATAAAATGGTTCACACTCATTAAACAGTTAAAAACTTCAACAAAATGTGAAAAACTCTAAGGAATTTCCTGGTTGCACAATTATACTTTTTATACATGCAGCACACTTATAGATATGATTTATTCATAATTACATACAGATATTATATCTTTACATTACATTTACTGCATTTGGTGCAGTGTTGTGCTAGTTACTAAGAAATAGTAAATAGTTACAGTTACTAGTTACTTCATTTAACTGAATATATCACAAGGATTTCTGAAATAAATAACAAAACAAGCTGAATAATATATTCAGAATTAAAAACTAAAGTGTCTTCTGCATCATAAAAGCTGTTGTGTTGAGCTCCTAAAAATGTTAATTTCACAGCTTAAGTATGAAAACTATCAACAATGTACAACATAACACCGGGTTAGCTTCTAGCTTCGTCGAGGCATGGAGTTTCTGGAGGAGCTTCGACAGATTGGAGTTGCTCTTTGTCGCAGTAGATACGAACCGGAAAGACACAGCTTACATCTGACTAAAAAGTTTTTGTCTTTATACTCAACTAAAGTGAAATAATGAGCATATTTCCACTTTGAGAAACTCGTTTCTCAAAGTGGAAATATAATATAATAATTATATTATATATAATTATAAACTCGCACATACCTGAAAAAACGGAGACACGCCCACAGTGTTCATCCACCAATCCTACAATGCGTCTCTGCTGTAAGCAGGTTAGACTGTAGGCTACACTTCAGCCAAAATTTATTCATTTTATAAAAGTAACGGGTAATGCACCATACGGTAATGATAACGGAGTTACTTTATTTAAAAAGTAACGCGTTACAGTATTAGTTACTGTCAAAAGTAACTGTGTTACAGTAACTGCGTCCCACTTTTTGTTGCCTTTCATTATGTTCCTGGCTCAAAAGTTTTGTTGTCATCTTGTTCCAACTTTTTTATTCTAACTTTACTTCTAATTGTGTTTAAAGTTCAGGTTCTGCAATTCAAAAGGGCTGCAGCAATGCCTTCTGTTGTTTGCTTATGTATGATCACAACTAGAAAGCAACCTAAATTGTTTTAACTGTATGGCCCTGATTCTGTTTACTCATTTTTTAAACAGTCTTTGTGGTTTTAAGTGACCTTTGTATGTTTTTTTGTTGTTTCCTTATAATGACGATGCAGAATACATAAATCTACATCGTTTCCATTTAATCAAAGGCAACAACAGTTTCTGGAAATAATTTCTTGAAGTCTGGAGATGTGTCAATAATTTTAGGTGCAGTTTTCAAAACAAAGCACAATCGTTTAAAAGTCTATAAATGTCAGAATAAGTTTTGCTAAAGGAAAGATGAAGTAGGTTTTTTTGCATTACTATACTAACACATATACTAAAATAACTATTTGGGAACAGCAGGTTCTGAACTATCTGGAAATAATAAAACACATGTTCCCATAAATAAAAAGCAACAGTTTCATAGCAGGCTTTTTCATCTTCAGTCAAACCTGCTGGAATATGCAAAAAACTTGTTCTTTTTACTTTCCCAGTGCTTTTCCCGAAGACACTTGCAGCATATACCATATGGCTATAATATTTTCTCTTTACTTTAGCTCATTTCTATAATTAGAAAAATATGTTATTGTCTATAGAACATGATTAAACAACTGATAAAAGTGTAGAATGGAAAACAAACCAGATTTGCACATAAATGTTTTATTAACAGTATATTACGAGGAAATAAGAAAAGCTCCAGTTAAAAAATTTTATCATTAGTGCAGGAATACATTTGCTTTCTACATGTGCAGTTACAAGAGTCACGGGCTAAATCTGGGAAAATATTGATCATCGGGCAATCGTCAATTTTTATTTAGAGAAATAGTGGTATAGATATTTCCCATACTGTAGAGACAAAAAGCAGTAGGTGCTACATGACTGAACAAAAAATATGAAGCCAATTATATAATTTCATCAAATCGTTAGATCAGGAAATGATGAAATCTGAAACAAAGTCCTGAGACTCTCGTGTTACTATTTGTTTTGATACTGTTTTTGCAGTAAACTGTTTAAGGCAAAGCTAGAAACAATGAAATTCACTATATAGTCATTCTGTATGCAAAGGTACCATCATACCATCATAATGAAAAAAATCAACTACACACAAAAAAAGAAATTAAAAAAATATATTAAAAAAATCTCTTTTTCTCAAACGATTAGATGTAGATATAGGTAAGTTACAGTTATTTCCTATACATACCACTGAGCAGTTGAGGGTTAAGGGCCTTGTTAAAAAACACAGCAGTGGCCAATTGATATTGCTTGGATTTAAATTCACAAGCTTCTAATCAGAAGTTCTACATCTAAACCACTTAAGATACTCTTAAAAGGTTGGTCATTATCTGGTTACTTGCTAAAGCCAAATAAAAAAAGGCATATGAGGAACTGTATGAGAAGTTGGACACTAAGAAAGGAGAAAAGGATTTGTGCCGATTGGCCAGGCAGAGGGACAGGGAAGGATGTATTGCAAGTTAGAGCAATAAAGGATGGAAATGGAAATGTGTTGACAAGTGAGAAGAGTGTTTTGAGAAGATAGAGGGAGTATTTTGAGCAGCTGATGAATGAGGAAAATGAAAGAGAGAGAGAAGGGTGAATGATGTGGAGATGGTAAAGCAGGAAGTGGATAGGATTAGTAAGGAGGAAGTGAGAGCAGCGATTAAGAGGATGAAGAGTGGAAAGTTGGTTGGACCAGATGACATACCGGTAAAAGCATGGAGATGTTTAGGAGAGATGGCAGTGGAGTTTTTAACCAGATTGTTTAACAAGATTCTGGAAGGTAAGAAGATGCCTGAGGAATGGAGAAGGAATGTGCTGGTACCGATCTTTAAGAATAAGGGAGATGTGCAGACCTGCAGTAACTACAGGGGAATAAAGTTGATCGGTCACACCATGAAGTTATGGGAAAGAGTAGTGGAAGCCAGGCTGAGAGAAAAGTCAAGTCAAGTATATTTCTTTAGCGATTTCTATTTTTTTTACATCTAAGGAAAAACTCCCTTAGATGTTATGAGAGAGAAACCTTGAAAGGAACCAGACTCAAAAGGGGAACCCATCCTCACTTGGGTGACATCAAGAGTGTGATCATAAATCTTTCAACAGTACAGAACACTGGAGAGTGAGAACTAACATGATTACTGGAGCATAAGATTATAAGTGATGTTCTATCTGCAGTCTTATACAGTCTATATGGTTAGTAGCTCCTAGTTTTATGAGTTTAGCATTTGTGATCATCACAGATGAAGAGGTGACCATCTGTGAGTGTACAATAAATGGATAAAAGCACATCACTCCTGAAACCTCTGGTGAAAAACTTACTTCCTTTGGCAGAAAAACGTATTGCCCTGTCATGAAAAACATAACAACCTGTATTGAAAAAAGCCCTTTGGTAAAAAAAAAAAAAAAACCTACTGCGCTTTGGTAAAAAAGAACTTAATGCCCTATGAAGAAAAACTTACTGCCCTGTGGAAAAAAAACCTACTGCCCTGTGGTGAAGAACATATTGCCCTGTGGAAAAAAACTTACTGCCCTGTGGTGAAGAACATACTGCCCTGTGGAAAAAAACTTACTGCCCTGTGGTGAAGAACATACTGCCCTGTGGAAAAAAACTTACTGCCCTTTGGTGAAGAACATACTGCCCTGTGGAAAAAAACTTACTGCCCTGTGGTGAAGAACATACTGCCCTGTGTAAAAAAACTTACTGCCCTGTGGTAAAGAACATACTGCCCTATGGAGAAAAACTTACTGCCCTGTCTGTGAAGAACATACTGCCCTGTGGAAAAAAACTTACTGCCCTGTGGAAAAAAACCTACTGCCCTGTGGAAAAAAACTTACTGCCCTGTGGAAAAAAACCTACTGCCCTGTGGAAAAAAACTTACTGCCCTGTGGTGAAGAACATACTGCCCTGTGGAAAAAAACTTACTGCCCTGTGGTGAAGAACATACTGCCCTGTGGAAAAAAACGTACTGCCCTGTGGTGAAAAATGTACTGCCCTGTGGTGAAGAACGTACTGCCCTGTGGAGAAAATATTACTGCCCTTTGGTGAAAAATAACTTAATGCCCTGTGGTGAAAAATAACTTAATTCACTATGGAGAAAAACATACTGCCCTGTGGTGGAAAAATGACTGCCCTGTGGAAAAAAACTTACTGCCCTGTGGTGAAAAACGTACTGCCCTGTGGTGGAAAACACACTGCCCTGTGGAAAAAACCTACTGCCAAGTGGTAAAAAGCGTACTGCTCTTTAGTGGAAAACTTACTGTCCTGTGGTAGAATACATACTGCCCTGAGGAAAAAACTTACTTCCCAGTGCAGAAAAACCTAATACCCTATGGAGAAAAACTTACCGCCCTGTAGGGAAAAACATACTGCCCTGGGGAAAAAAACTTACTGCCCTGTGGGTAAATCTTACTGCCCTGTGGATAAAACTTACTGCCCTGTGCAGACAAAATGTACTCTGTCTGTCTGCCTGTCTGCCTGTCTGTCAAAACTTACTGCCCTGTGGAAAAAACTTACTGCCCTGTGGTAAAAAACTTACTGCTCTTTGGTAAAAAACTTACTGTGCTGTGGTGAAGAACATACTGCCCTGTGGAAAAAAAATTACTGCCCTGTGGAAAAAAACGTACTGCCCTGTGGTGAAGAACATACTGCCCTGTGAAAAAATACTTACTGCCCTGTAGTGAAGAACATACTGCCCTATGGAGAAAAACTTACTGCCCTGTGGTGAAGAACATACTGCCCTGTGGAAAAAAACTTACTGCCCTGTGGAAAAAAACTTACTGCCCTGTGGTGAAAAATGTACTGCCCTGTGGTGAAGAAAATACTGCCCTGTGGTGAAAATATTACTGCCCTTTGGTGAAAAAATAACTTAATGCCCTGTGGTGAAAAAGAACTTAATTCCCTATGGAGAAAAACATACTGCCCTGTGGTGGAAAAATGACTGCCCTGTGGAAAAAAACTTACTGCCCTGTGGAAAAAAACGTACTGGCCTGTGGAAAAAAACTTACTGCCCTGTGGTGAAAAACGTACTGCCCGTGGTGAGAAACGTACTGCCCTGTGGTGAAGAACTAACTGCCCTGTGGAAAAAAACTTAATGGCCTGTGGAAAAAAACTTACTGTCCTGTGGTAAAAAACGTACTGCTCTTTGGTAAAAAACTTACTGCCCTGTGGTGAAGAACATACTGCCCTGTGGAAAAAAACGTACTGCCCTGTGGAAAAAAACTTACTGCCCTGTGGTGAAGAACTTACTGCCCTGTGGAAAAAAACGTACTGGCCTGTGGAAAAAACTTACTGCCCTGTGGTAAAAAACTTACTGCTCTTTGGTAAAAAACTTACTGCCCTGTGGTGAAGAACATACTGCCCTGTGGAAAAAAACTTACTGCCCTGTGGAAAAAAACTTACTGCCCTGTGGTGAAGAACATACTGCCCTGTGGAAAAAAACATACTGCCCTGTAGTGTAGAACATACTGCCCTATGGAGAAAAACTTACTGCCCTGTGGTGAAGAACATACTGCCCTGTGGAAAAAAACATACTGCCCTGTGGAAAAAAACTTACTGCCCTGTGGTGAAAAACGTACTGCCCTGTGGTGAAGAACGTACTGCCCTGTGGTGAAAATATTACTGCCCTTTGGTGAAAAATAACTTAATGCCCTGTGGTGAAAAAGAACTTAATTCCCTATGGAGAAAAACATACTGCCCTGTGGTGGAAAAATGACTGCCCTGTGGAAAAAACTTACTGCCCTGTGGAAAAAAACATACTGGCCTGTGGAAAACAACTTACTGCCCTGTGGTGAAAAACGTACTGCCCGTGGTGAGAAACGTACTGCCCTGTGGTGAAGAACTTACTGCCCTGTGGAAAAAAACGTACTGGCCTGTGGAAAAAAACTTACTGCCCTGTGGTAAAAAACTTACTGCTCTTTGGTAAAAAACTTACTGCCCTGTGGTGAAGAACATACTGCCCTGTGGAAAAAAACTTACTGCCCTGTGAAAAAAAAAACTTACTGCCCTGTGGTGAAGAACATACTGCCCTGTGGAAAAAACTTACTGCCCTGTAGTGAAGAACATACTGCCCTATGGAGAAAAATTTACTGCCCTGTGGTGAAGAACATACTGCCCTGTGGAAAAAAACTTACTGCCCTGTGGAAAAAAACTTACTGCCCTGTGGTGAAAAATTTACTGCCCTGTGGTGAAGAACGTACTGCCCTGTGGTGAAAATATTACTGCCCTTTGGTGAAAAATAACTTAATGCCCTGTGGTGAAAAAGAACTTAATTCCCTATGGAGAAAAACATACTGCCCTGTGGTGGAAAAATGACTGCCCTGTGGAAAAAAACTTACTGGCCTGTGGAAAAAAACTTACTGCCCTGTGGTGAAAAACGTACTGCCCTGTGGTGAAGAACGTACTGCCCTGTGGTGAAAATATTACTGCCTATTGGTGAAAAATAACTTAATGCCCTGTGGTGAAAAAGAACTTAATTCACTATGGAGAAAAACATACTGCCCTGTGGTGGAAAAATGACTGCCCTGTGGAACAAAACTTACTGCCCTGTGGAAAAAAACATACTGGCCTGTGGAAAACAACTTACTGCCCTGTGGTGAAAAACGTACTGCCCGTGGTGAGAAACGTACTGCCCTGTGGTGAAGAACTTACTGCCCTGTGGAAAAAAACGTACTGGCCTGTGGAAAAAAACTTACTGCCCTGTGGTAAAAAACTTACTGCTCTTTGGTAAAAAACTTACTGCCCTGTGGTGAAGAACATACTGCCCTGTGGAAAAAAACTTACTGCCCTGTGGAAAAAAACTTACTGCCCTGTGGTGAAGAACATACTGCCCTGTGGAAAAAACTTACTGCCCTGTAGTGAAGAACATACTGCCCTATGGAGAAAAACTTACTGCCCTGTGGTGAAGAACATACTGCCCTGTGGAAAAAAACTTACTGCCCTGTGGAAAAAAACTTACTGCCCTGTGGAAAAAAACGTACTGGCCTGTGGAAAAAAACTTACTGCCCTGTGGTGAAAAACGTACTGCCCGTGGTGAGAAACGTACTGCCCTGTGGTGAAGAACTAACTGCCCTGTGGAAAAAAACTTAATGGCCTGTGGAAAAAAACTTACTGTCCTGTGGTAAAAAACGTACTGCTCTTTGGTAAAAAACTTACTGCCCTGTGGTGAAGAACATACTGCCCTGTGGAAAAAAACGTACTGCCCTGTGGAAAAAAACTTACTGCCCTGTGGTGAAGAACTTACTGCCCTGTGGAAAAAAACGTACTGGCCTGTGGAAAAAACTTACTGCCCTGTGGTAAAAAACTTACTGCTCTTTGGTAAAAAACTTACTGCCCTGTGGTGAAGAACATACTGCCCTGTGGAAAAAAACTTACTGCCCTGTGGAAAAAAACTTACTGCCCTGTGGTGAAGAACATACTGCCCTGTGGAAAAAAACATACTGCCCTGTAGTGTAGAACATACTGCCCTATGGAGAAAAACTTACTGCCCTGTGGTGAAGAACATACTGCCCTGTGGAAAAAAACATACTGCCCTGTGGAAAAAAACTTACTGCCCTGTGGTGAAAAACGTACTGCCCTGTGGTGAAGAACGTACTGCCCTGTGGTGAAAATATTACTGCCCTTTGGTGAAAAATAACTTAATGCCCTGTGGTGAAAAAGAACTTAATTCCCTATGGAGAAAAACATACTGCCCTGTGGTGGAAAAATGACTGCCCTGTGGAAAAAAACTTACTGCCCTGTGGAAAAAAACATACTGGCCTGTGGAAAACAACTTACTGCCCTGTGGTGAAAAACGTACTGCCCGTGGTGAGAAACGTACTGCCCTGTGGTGAAGAACTTACTGCCCTGTGGAAAAAAACGTACTGGCCTGTGGAAAAAAACTTACTGCCCTGTGGTAAAAAACTTACTGCTCTTTGGTAAAAAACTTACTGCCCTGTGGTGAAGAACATACTGCCCTGTGGAAAAAAACTTACTGCCCTGTGAAAAAAAAAACTTTCTGCCCTGTGGTGAAGAACATACTGCCCTGTGGAAAAAACTTACTGCCCTGTAGTGAAGAACATACTGCCCTATGGAGAAAAACTTACTGCCCTGTGGTGAAGAACATACTGCCCTGTGGAAAAAAACTTACTGCCCTGTGGAAAAAAACTTACTGCCCTGTGGTGAAAAATTTACTGCCCTGTGGTGAAGAACGTACTGCCCTGTGGTGAAAATATTACTGCCCTTTGGTGAAAAATAACTTAATGCCCTGTGGTGAAAAAGAACTTAATTCCCTATGGAGAAAAACATACTGCCCTGTGGTGGAAAAATGACTGCCCTGTGGAAAAAAACTTACTGGCCTGTGGAAAAAAACTTACTGCCCTGTGGTGAAAAACGTACTGCCCTGTGGTGAAGAACGTACTGCCCTGTGGTGAAAATATTACTGCCCTTTGGTGAAAAATAACTTAATGCCCTGTGGTAAAAAAGAACTTAATTCCCTATGGAGAAAAACATACTGCCCTGTGGTGGAAAAATGACTGCCCTGTGGAAAAAAACTTACTGCCCTGTGGAAAAAAACATACTGGCCTGTGGAAAACAACTTACTGCCCTGTGGTGAAAAACGTACTGCCCGTGGTGAGAAACGTACTGCCCTGTGGTAAAAAACTTACTGCCCTGTGGAAAAAAACATACTGGCCTGTGGAAAACAACTTACTGCCCTGTGGTGAAAAACGTACTGCCCGTGGTGAGAAACGTACTGCCCTGTGGTAAAAAACTTACTGCTCTTTGGTAAAAAACTTACTGCCCTGTGGTGAAGAACATACTGCCCTGTGGAAAAAAACTTACTGCCCTGTGGAAAAAAACTTACTGCCCTGTGGTGAAGAACATACTGCCCTGTGGAAAAAACTTACTGCCCTGTAGTGAAGAACATACTGCCCTATGGAGAAAAACTTACTGCCCTGTGGTGAAGAACATACTGCCCTGTGGAAAAAAACTTACTGCCCTGTGGAAAAAAACTTACTGCCCTGTGGAAAAAAACGTACTGGCCTGTGGAAAAAAACTTACTGCCCTGTGGTGAAAAACGTACTGCCCGTGGTGAGAAACGTACTGCCCTGTGGTGAAGAACTAACTGCCCTGTGGAAAAAAACTTAATGGCCTGTGGAAAAAAACTTACTGTCCTGTGGTAAAAAACGTACTGCTCTTTGGTAAAAAACTTACTGCCCTGTGGTGAAGAACATACTGCCCTGTGGAAAAAAACGTACTGCCCTGTGGAAAAAAACTTACTGCCCTGTGGTGAAGAACTTACTGGCCTGTGGAAAAAAACGTACTGGCCTGTGGAAAAAACTTACTGCCCTGTGGTAAAAAACTTACTGCTCTTTGGTAAAAAACTTACTGCCCTGTGGTGAAGAACATACTGCCCTGTGGAAAAAAACTTACTGCCCTGTGGAAAAAAACTTACTGCCCTGTGGTGAAGAACATACTGCCCTGTGGAAAAAAACATACTGCCCTGTAGTGTAGAACATACTGCCCTATGGAGAAAAACTTACTGCCCTGTGGTGAAGAACATACTGCCCTGTGGAAAAAAACATACTGCCCTGTGGAAAAAAACTTACTGCCCTGTGGTGAAAAACGTACTGCCCTGTGGTGAAGAACGTACTGCCCTGTGGTGAAAATATTACTGCCCTTTGGTGAAAAATAACTTAATGCCCTGTGGTAAAAAAGAACTTAATTCCCTATGGAGAAAAACATACTGCCCTGTGGTGGAAAAATGACTGCCCTGTGGAAAAAAACTTACTGCCCTGTGGAAAAAAACATACTGGCCTGTGGAAAACAACTTACTGCCCTGTGGTGAAAAACGTACTGCCCGTGGTGAGAAACGTACTGCCCTGTGGTAAAAAACTTACTGCCCTGTGGAAAAAAACATACTGGCCTGTGGAAAACAACTTACTGCCCTGTGGTGAAAAACGTACTGCCCGTGGTGAGAAACGTACTGCCCTGTGGTAAAAAACTTACTGCTCTTTGGTAAAAAACTTACTGCCCTGTGGTGAAGAACATACTGCCCTGTGGAAAAAAACTTACTGCCCTGTGGAAAAAAACTTACTGCCCTGTGGTGAAGAACATACTGCCCTGTGGAAAAAACTTACTGCCCTGTAGTGAAGAACATACTGCCCTATGGAGAAAAACTTACTGCCCTGTGGTGAAGAACATACTGCCCTGTGGAAAAAAACTTACTGCCCTGTGGAAAAAAACTTACTGCCCTGTGGAAAAAAACGTACTGGCCTGTGGAAAAAAACTTACTGCCCTGTGGTGAAAAACGTACTGCCCGTGGTGAGAAACGTACTGCCCTGTGGTGAAGAACTAACTGCCCTGTGGAAAAAAACTTAATGGCCTGTGGAAAAAAACTTACTGTCCTGTGGTAAAAAACGTACTGCTCTTTGGTAAAAAACTTACTGCCCTGTGGTGAAGAACATACTGCCCTGTGGAAAAAAACGTACTGCCCTGTGGAAAAAAACTTACTGCCCTGTGGTGAAGAACTTACTGCCCTGTGGAAAAAAACGTACTGGCCTGTGGAAAAAACTTACTGCCCTGTGGTAAAAAACTTACTGCTCTTTGGTAAAAAACTTACTGCCCTGTGGTGAAGAACATACTGCCCTGTGGAAAAAAACTTACTGCCCTGTGGAAAAAAACTTACTGCCCTGTGGTGAAGAACATACTGCCCTGTGGAAAAAAACATACTGCCCTGTAGTGTAGAACATACTGCCCTATGGAGAAAAACTTACTGCCCTGTGGTGAAGAACATACTGCCCTGTGGAAAAAAACATACTGCCCTGTGGAAAAAAACTTACTGCCCTGTGGTGAAAAACGTACTGCCCTGTGGTGAAGAACGTACTGCCCTGTGGTGAAAATATTACTGCCCTTTGGTGAAAAATAACTTAATGCCCTGTGGTGAAAAAGAACTTAATTCCCTATGGAGAAAAACATACTGCCCTGTGGTGGAAAAATGACTGCCCTGTGGAAAAAAACGTACTGCCCTGTGGAAAAAAACATACTGGCCTGTGGAAAACAACTTACTGCCCTGTGGTGAAAAACGTACTGCCCGTGGTGAGAAACGTACTGCCCTGTGGTGAAGAACTTACTGCCCTGTGGAAAAAAACGTACTGGCCTGTGGAAAAAAACTTACTGCCCTGTGGTAAAAAACTTACTGCTCTTTGGTAAAAAACTTACTGCCCTGTGGTGAAGAACATACTGCCCTGTGGAAAAAAACTTACTGCCCTGTGAAAAAAAAAACTTTCTGCCCTGTGGTGAAGAACATACTGCCCTGTGGAAAAAACTTACTGCCCTGTAGTGAAGAACATACTGCCCTATGGAGAAAAACTTACTGCCCTGTGGTGAAGAACATACTGCCCTGTGGAAAAAAACTTACTGCCCTGTGGAAAAAAACTTACTGCCCTGTGGTGAAAAATTTACTGCCCTGTGGTGAAGAACGTACTGCCCTGTGGTGAAAATATTACTGCCCTTTGGTGAAAAATAACTTAATGCCCTGTGGTGAAAAAGAACTTAATTCCCTATGGAGAAAAACATACTGCCCTGTGGTGGAAAAATGACTGCCCTGTGGAAAAAAACTTACTGGCCTGTGGAAAAAAACTTACTGCCCTTTGGTGAAAAACGTACTGCCCTGTGGTGAAGAACGTACTGCCCTGTGGTGAAAATATTACTGCCCTTTGGTGAAAAATAACTTAATGCCCTGTGGTAAAAAAGAACTTAATTCCCTATGGAGAAAAACATACTGCCCTGTGGTGGAAAAATGACTGCCCTGTGGAAAAAAACTTACTGCCCTGTGGAAAAAAACATACTGGCCTGTGGAAAACAACTTACTGCCCTGTGGTGAAAAACGTACTGCCCGTGGTGAGAAACGTACTGCCCTGTGGTGAAGGACTTACTGCCCTGTGGAAAAAAACGTACTGGCCTGTGGAAAAAAACTTACTGCCCTGTGGTAAAAAACTTACTGCTCTTTGGTAAAAAACTTACTGCCCTGTGGTGAAGAACATACTGCCCTGTGGAAAAAAACTTACTGCCCTGTGAAAAAAAAAACTTACTGCCCTGTGGTGAAGAACATACTGCCCTGTGGAAAAAACTTACTGCCCTGTAGTGAAGAACATACTGCCCTATGGAGAAAAACTTACTGCCCTGTGGTGAAGAACATACTGCCCTGTGGAAAAAAACTTACTGCCCTGTGGTGAAAAATTTACTGCCCTGTGGTGAAGAACGTACTGCCCTGTGGTGAAAATATTACTGCCCTTTGGTGAAAAATAACTTAATGCCCTGTGGTGAAAAAGAACTTAATTCCCTATGGAGAAAAACATTCTGCCCTGTGGTGGAAAAATGACTGCCCTGTGGAAAAAAACTTACTGGCCTGTGGAAAAAAACTTACTGCCCTGTGGTGAAAAACTTACTGCCCTGTGGTGAAGAACTTACAGCCCTGTGGAAAAAAACGTACTGGCCTGTGGAAAAAAACTTACTGCCCTGTGGTGAAAAATGTCCTGCCCGTGGTGAAAAATGTACTGCCCTGTGGTGGAAAACTTACTGCCCTGTGGAAAAAACTTACTGCCAAGTGGTAAAAAACATACTGCTCTTTGGTAAAAAACATACTGCTCTTTGGTGGAAAACATACTGTCCTGTGTTAGAATACATTCTGCCCTGAGGAAAAAACTTACTGCCAAGTGGTAAAAAACTTACTGCTCTTTGGTGGAAAACGTACTGTCCTGTGGTAGAATACATACTGCCCTGAGGAAAAAAATTACTTCCCAGTGCAGAAAAACCTAATGCCCTATGGAAAAAAACTTACCGCCCCGTAGGGAAAAACATACTGCCCTGGGGAAAAAACTTACTGCCCTGTGGATAAATCTTACTGCCCTGTGGATAAAACTTACTGCCCTGTGCAGACAAAATTTACTCTGTCTGTCTGCCTGTCTGCCTGTCTGTAAAAACTTACTGCCCTGTGGAAAAAACTTACTGCCCTGTGGATAAATCTTACTGCCCTGTGGATAAAACGTACTGCCCTGTGCAGACAAAATGTACTTTGTCTGTCTGCCTGTCTGCCTGTCTGTAAAAACTTACTGCCCTGTGGTAAAAAACGTACTGCTCTTTGGTAAAAAGCTTACCACCCTGTAGGGAAAAACATACTGACCTGGGAAAAAAAAACGTACTGCCCTGTGGATAAATCTTACTGAAAAAAAGGGGACTATAACGAGCGGTAATTTGCTGTCACTCAAATGAGGATGGGTTCCCTTGCTATCTTTGTCACTGGCTTGATCATTAGGGATATACTTTGGGACAAATTTCTTGCATTAAAATTAATATTTTCATTGAATTGAATTGAACTGGCGAGGAATTGCAGCTTTTCTGAAATATAGTAAAGTGAAAAGTAAGATAGTACTTATTAAAATATAGTATATAATGAAAAATATAGTATAATAGTAAAATACACTATATGGACAAAAGTATTGGGACACCTCACTTTCCCAGACATATGCGGTTCTTTCTTAAACTGTTATTGCAAAGCTACAGACACACGATTGTATTGGGGGTCTTTAGATGTAGTAGAATGGAATTTTCCCTTGATTTTAACTAGGAGACCCAAACCTGTACAAACTCCATAAATATATGGTTTATATGGGTTGGAGTGGAAGATCTTCTGCTATAGAGCTCTGACCTCAACCCTACTGAACACCTTTGGGATAAATTGGAACGCTGACTTTACCCCAGACCTCCTCACCTCACCTACATCAGCACCTGACTTTACTAACAGTCTTGTGTCTGAATGAACACAAAGGTCCACAAGCTCACTTTAAAATCTACTGGAACATCTTCCCATAACAGTGGAGGGAATTATAAGAGGAAATTGGGACTAAATGTGAAATGCGATGTTCAAAAAGCACATACCATACTTATGACCAGGTGTTCACAAACGTCATCAATATAGTGTATAAAATCATGAAGTATAGTAACGAGGAAGTAAGCGAGTGAAAATATCTTGAATATAGTCACATTTATCCAGTATTTTTATTTTAAGATGACAATAAACAAAATCATTTGCCAATAGAATAAGAACTACAGGCTTGAATTGTGTAATAATGTCCAGAAATAAGTCTTAAATCTGTTTAATGGTAATTTTATAACATATTAGTAGTAAATATGATTACATTATTTAACATTAAATATTATAATATGAAGCGTGGCAATATTGAATATATTTCCACATGATGCTGTTTTTTTTTTTTTTTTGCATGTGCTAATATTAAGGTAAAATCTGATTTTGATTACAAAAGTGTAGCTTTAAAAAAACAAATTAAACACAGACAATCAGATGCATTAATCGTTTGATGTGCTTAAACCACAGGTTCTGTGCATTACAAAGCTTTATAGTGAAAACCAAGGTCTGTTTCCCGAATAGCTGATATCTCTGTTCCTGCTAACATCTTCCAGACAGCATTGTCCTGCTGCAGGCCAAAGACCTTCACATCACATGATTTAGCTTACAGCTTTATTTCAGTTTCCTGAAGTAACTGTGCTGCGTGCTGTGATGAATAATAAACTCATCTGGATTGCTTTTTAAAACTTCTAAAACAACTTCTTCCATGGACAAGATGTCATAATTCTTGTACTTGGCAATTTGTAAAGCAGGTCTTGAAGAATGAGAGGAGAAACTGAGCATCTATCAAAGGAGGTCTAAAAGAAAGGTCCAAAAATGGCAAACAATTTGACTGTAACAACTCATAATAATGGAACCACAAGGATGTCACTTCAAATACTAACACAAATGGATCTGAGCAGCGAATTGGTACACAAATGTAACTTGAGTCAAACGACCATGAAATGAAATTAAGCGTTAAGTTAGTTTCATTCCAGATCTTTTTAAACATATTGGTTTTATCTAAGAATCTCCCAGCCCAGTCTCACAGCATTTGTGATATATTTACAAAATGTTATCTATTGATCTGTGCTCATAAACACAAATTTCACTCTTTTTCTGTCACTGAGGACAACTTTCTATATAATGTATTTCAATAGAAAGTATTTTTGGTAATTTTCTGTCTTCCACTGGATGCCACAGACGCTGTATTGTTTTTTTTTTCTTGTTTGTTATTTATTTATTTTTTTTATCTTCAAGCACCATTACTCAATAGTAAAGCAGGTGATTTTATCCTTGTTTTTATTGCTTTATATTCTGTAAGCTACTTGCTATTATAAACCATCATCAGTGGCTCCTTCCAGTAAAAATACAGTAAATATATTCTCCAGGTTAATTTAGGACACTGCATTAATTAGAGGCACAATTTTATTAAAGTATAACCCTAAACCTAACCTTATATTTTCTGCCTTATACTAGCTTTTGCATTTCTGTTTCTGTTCTGCATTACACATGATTCTCTGCCTCCGTTGCTATAAAGACAGCTAGCCGGATGCAGTGGTGCTGAGTGACATAAAAAAGAGGGAAATACATGACCATGAACACAAATAAATAGATTAAAAATTGTGACTATCAAAAAAAAAGGTGATGAGACGGTGTTGAATCTCCAGGACTGGAACTAATGACACTCTTTTCTATGAGCTTTTGTGATTTAAGTCCAAAATAACACAGTTTACATTACATCCTAGAAATATGCTGACCAATCAGTTAGATATTGATTATTAATATTGATCACTCTGAACAAACCAGGACAAAATTTCAGAAATAAAATTACATTTAACAATGGACATTGTCATAAAGCAGCTTTACAGAGATAAAGCAGTTAAGAAGTTGTATAAAAGTGTGTTTAGTGCCTTTGAGTTTCGAGATGGCATGAGAAAGAAACTTTGAAAGGAACCAGACTCAAAAGGAAACCTTGTGGGTGACACCAAATGTCCATTCATTACAGTTCCATCATTGTTGAGGTTTGCAGTGATGGGCGATTAAATGCAGCATGTGGACCTGAGCCATAGTGGTAGACTGTTGATATTAATTACAATCCAAATCCATTCTCAAAGTTATTGGGTTGCTCAGTTACTTCATGGATCTTTAGGCTGTTGGAGTGGAACCATCACTAGCTGTACAGTGTCTCTTCAATTAAAAAGAACTCCATCTAGAGCAGCATGACCATTGTGTGTTATTCCTTTCATACAATTCTTTGTAATGGCATTCCAGGTAACACACTCAAGGGCACAAAAAAATACAAAGAGAAATAAATGTCAGCAATGCAGACAATAATATTGCCCTCTATTAGCAGAAAAATGAAGTGGAATCATTGAATTTCTTTTACCTGTAAATAGAGATAAAGTGCCTGGAAACCTTGTCTTCATTGAGCTTGCTTCGTGTACAATAGCATTGTCATGCTGGAACAGGTTTGAGGCTCTTAGTTTCAGTAAAGGGAAATATTACATCATAGAAATAAATTCCAGACAGATGTGCGCTTTCAGTTTTTGTGTCTAAAGTTTGGGAAACAGCCCAAGGTAAAGGGCAGGTGTCCACATAGTTAGTTATCAACCTTTACTTAAAAAGGATAAAAGTAAATAAGGTAAAATTTATTTTTTATAACGAGGCTGACCTGGCCAAGATGGCAGCGAAATAGATGACAATTATGATGATGTCATCAGATGGCAATTAACACCATTTTACAATTTAAAAAAGTGTAAGAAAATTCAAAAGAAAAGGGGTGAAAATAGAAAATAATCATTCAAAAAAGCTAGAAAAGTATGTTGTGATACAGTGAAGAATAGTAAGTGTGCCTGCAAGTTGTTTCGTGTGCTAAAACCTTTTTCCAGTCCACACACAGGGAAGAGCAAAGCTTGTAAGGTCCGGTTTTAACAGAAATGGATGGCAAACAGGTACGGTATGTGACTTGCTACTGTACAAGTATATAGATTTAGATACTGATTTATTATTAAAACAATACTTTTGACCTCATACAACAAAGGTGGTTTAGTGCCATGATAAAAAAAAAAAAAATATATATATATATATATATATATATATATATATATATATATATATATATATATATATATAAGATGATGAAAATAAAGTCCAGTACGAGATAACATACTGGTAATAATTTGAGAAAAAAAAATGTCTCACTGTTTTGCATAAATTGGACATGGAGCATTTGGATAAACGTACTTTAGGTTAGGATTTACTGTAGCAATAAGGAAATTCTTTGTCTTTTAAATTTTAATTAGTAAACGAACTTAATTTATTCAGAAGAAAAAATCAGACAGACATTGAGGAATTTGCCAATCTGAAATAGCGACCAGTGGTCGAATCCAAGGATATCGATGGACACATCTGCATGCTATTTGATGATCAAAGAAATTGACCCTGAAGGAGTTGAACACCAGCGTGACAGACATCGCTAGTACTTCAACGCGTTGTGACATGGATTCATATGATAAGCTTGTAATTATTTTTTGGTATTATTATTATTACTTTTTATTTACGTGTCACTAAAACACCACATATAGTTTGCACATATACAAAAACAGGGTTTTACTTTTACTTTTAGTATTCTGTAATCCACACAAACGTTACTGCTTGTGATCTCCAACATTTTAAACTGCCAAGAAAATTGTCATGGGGAAGAACAAAAGCAGAGGCATTGGTAAAATATGTCATTGCAGTGAAGGCAGTCGGACATATGGTGAAGATTCTGACATCTGTAGGAACTCGCATCCATTTTCTCTCCGAACTGATCCCTCCAATAAGGGGAAAAAATGTTGCAACTCTTCATAGCCAAAAATGCAGTCATGAACAAAATGGTTGTTCGATTTCAGCACTGAGAGCGTAAATAAAGCCAAGACAGGTTCAGTGTTGTTTGCTTGTCACATACCGTATTTTTCGGACTATAAGTCCCTACTTTTTTCCCCACGTTTTAAACCCCGCGGCTTAAACAAAGAAGCGGCTAATATATGGATTTTTCAATGGATTTTCCTTGGAGATGAGACGACTTGAGCTAACGAAGACGACGGTGGGGTGTGTGTGTGTGTGTGTTTGGGGAAGGGGGTGTAGAGGTGATAAGCGGAAGCACAGACAGGTTTCCAAAACTCCTGCTTTTTTATTTTTCTTGGCAACAGCGTTATGGGTTAGTCAAAGAAACTTAGAAATGAGCATCAGAAAATAATAAGGACATATTCCTCAGTCTTGAACACACGCAGTAATAACGGGGGAATGCAGTGACATGCTATACCCAAAATTTATAATATACATATACATTCTGCATCATAAATGCAGAAACAGTATACACAGAAAATATGTAACATTTAACCTGATCAGATAACTCTGTGTTGTAGGAATATGTGTACATATGTCAGGTGTCCTTCTTTGTTAGCCAGATTGCATTAGAATAAAATCCTCCTGTGTCTCTCTCTATCTTTTACTCTCCCATATCCAGTAGCATTTTTCTGATGGAAGCACTAAGAAGCTTGTGTCCAGGCTGGTAAAAATCTTTAAATAAGAAAAAAACAATGCTCCAAGGTAACTAGATTAGGTGCTAGACAACCTGGCTATTAATATTGACAACGTACTGAATGAGCTGTATGAATCCTGTAGCATGGCATAATGAGACAACTCTCTCCAGATATTTTTTAGCAATGAGGACAACTTCCTCAGGCAAATCAGCACAAACCCAGCAGAGCAGCATAAAGGCACTTGTATATTGTTGAGGTTTTACTACTTCCTCTCATATTTGTCCTTTTACAGGATTGAAGATGCAACAACCTGCTGGTGTTCCTTTTTCCATTTTCCATTTTTGATGTCCATCCTTCCCTTCTTCTGTCCATCCATTCAACCATTCTTTTTTTCTGCTGTATGCCTGCCTGCCTGCCTGTCCATCCATCCTTCCTTCCTTTCTTCCTTCCTTCCGCTCTTTCTTTATTTCCTTCCTTCCTTCCTTCCATCCGTCCTTCCGCCCTTTCTTTCCTTCCTTCCTTCCTTCCTTCCGTCTATCCGTACGCCCTTTCTGTCCATCCATCTATCATATTATTATTTTAGAAATTTAACTTCATTGCCCTTAAAAAAAAAGGTCTGTAAAAGAGTATTAGTAATAAAAGGGTGTAGACCTGGTTGCCATCTATTTCTTTTCCCACAAATAATGCTGATCTTCAAGACATTATCTGACGTATTCTGTAATAACCTAGGCTCCAAAATAAGAATAAGAAATAATGAAAGAGCACAAACTATGTTTTTACACCAAAAAAAAAAAAGTTTGTTATTTAAAGGCATCTCTTTGTTTAATCCCGTTTTATTGGCTATCAGCTATGATGAGAAACAGGATTAGCCAAAATGGGGTGATGCGTTTTTTTCACGTTTTGGTTTGAATACTATTAGCCAGAAAGCGAAACTATAAGCACAGAGGGATCAAGATGAAAGTTGTTGAAGAATCCTCGTGCTGGTTCACCACGGGAAAAAAACCCAGCAATATTTATAATTTAAACTTTCTGGATGCATCATACATGATTTGTTGGTACACATCCGTTAAGGAATCCTTATTGTATTTTGCACATTACCTCAGCAAAATGAATTCCTGTTTGCACAATATTGTTAAAGTATGTGGACACCAGATCAACACTCTTGTATATGGCTCTTCCCTAAACTGTTACCAAAAAGCTGAAAGAACATAATTTGTACTGCAAACCAGGGCCAGTGGCAGCAGTGGGCATGGGGGTGGTCCAAAGGGCCCACCCAAATTTGTGTCTTGCCCACCCAATCAGTTTGATTGTATTTTTTTTTGCCAAAGGAAAAAAAATAACAGAAAATATCAACAGGATTTATAACTTCTGATTGGGTGGCAGCTTAAACTCAATGAACAATGATCAACAAGTGATGACACTTGGCTGTTTTAATTTTAGTTCAGGCAGTTCGCCATTGCAATAACGATGCGCCTTCCCAGCCAATACTAGCTAATTACCCAAAGCGTGCCCAAACCCAAAGATCAAGGTTTCTGTTAATCAAGTAATGAGTATATAAAAATAATTCTTAGTAAAATTTAAATTTACAGGAAATTCTGGAAACCGCATATAAAGTATTTTAATGCAAAATTGGTAATGACATTCACAATTCTGAATAAGGTAAGACATATTTTGGACAAAAAAAAAATAAAAAATCAATGGATATTTTGTATAATACATTTAAATTACCACTCGAGTTATTGTGTGGAAATTTGAGGAAATACATATAAAACCAATTTCCAATCGTTTTTGAAGTTGTTTCCAATATCACTGTTGATGACATTTCTTCAAATTTTGTAAATATTAGTTATGGGGAGAATTGAATTAGGTTTTAGAGCCCCTACCACTAATTGCCCCCCCCCTTCTTCGTACCCACCCACTCTAATATACCTGGCTGGAACCGGGCCTGGCTGCACGGCCGTGCTCCTGTACACAAAGCGAACTTTATGAAGGCAAGGAGTATGAAGTTTGGAATGGATGAACTTGAGTGTCCTGCACAGACTCTTTCCTCAACCACATTGGACACTTTTGAGATGAACTGGAAAAACAAACAACCCCGCTATCTGAGCTCGCTAATGCTCCTGAAGCTGAATGATTAGCTATCAAAGAAAAGTGTTATAACAGTAAAGTGGGACTACAGAGAAAATGGGTTGGTCACGCACATATGAGAATTAAGGCCAAAAGAGAATTGTGCCGAGGGGGGTTAGGGTTAGGGTGGGGGGCGTGTCCAGTGAGAGAAAGATGCTCTGCAGGCCACTATGAAGAAAGTACTATCCTTAGAATCACATTAATGAATGCGGGACCCTGTTGGTCAGTATCCATGTTAATGCTTTCACCATAGATCAGTTGCCTTGACAACCATTTTATTATTTGGCATCAAGCCTAAAGAAAGAGCATTCAGAGCGAAGGAACAGTAATGCAACATATCAAGTATTTGAAATTGCAATATTATAATAACGCATGGGTCAGAGCTCCACTCCTTTCAGCCAAGAACATGAACATGAGGCTACTTAGATCACAGACTCACCCAGAGGTATCAGTTTTGGACTCTTTGTGTAATTCTATTTAGTATGTGTACTAAAGTGTATTTATTTTTTTTAACTTAACATCCTGTAGTGGTTGTTTTCCCCCCAAAAAGTCCCTATTCATGTTTTGAATCACAGACCAGTTTCACACAAGGTGCATATCATATTACTATTACACAGATGATTTAATTATTCATTTAATTTTACATATAAAGAAAATGTAACATGCAGAATCTGTGCAGGCTTAATTTATTTATGCAAAAAAAAAAAAAAACAAGTGCAGGCAGAAATGTTTTTCTTTTTTTTAACCATGCAGATTAGGAAATAAAAAGAAAAGAAAAGAAAAATAAAAGTTTTTCTTCTTGCTGTGCAGCCCCGTACCAAATGATCCACAGCCTGATACCAGACCTTGGCCCAGTGGTTGGGAACCCCTGGTTCAGATAAGCAAATGGTGCCATCTAGTGGCAAAAATCTGTCATGCAACAATCCAGAAGATTATGATAGAATTCGCAGTTGCTTTGGTGCATTTCTCAAATCAGAAACGAATTTCTCAAAACTACTTGTTCGACCTACAAATCAGTCACTTGTGCACATCATAAACACATTTCTTGTTGCTTTAAACAAATTGTGAATACACTTGTTTAATTGTGTGCAATTGTCTGCCGTTTCCTACATTATCACTCGTTAAAGTCATGCTGATCAGCATATATGATACTAGATTCACCTGAATAGTCTCAACCCTTAAAACATCTCAGCATCAGTTCATTGCATAAGTCACTGACAAGCAAAATGTTTAAACCAGGTGTCATCATCTGTCAAGCTAAAATTTCTATTAAACTTTTTTTGTGTGTAAATGTTTCTTGAATTGATGAATTGTGCAGATGAATCTCGAACGTCACTAATGAAGTCGAGTGAACGGCATCAGATCAACCAATGATCGACTGGCTCTCTAAAAGCAGGTCAAAGGTGAATCTCGTGAACCTTTAATTTACGACAGACAGAGCAAAACCCAGAATTAGAATTTTTAAAGATGGATGGATGGACAATCAGAGAAGGAAAGAGCACTAGTACAGTACAGTAAAATTGTGAATCCTGTCCAGTCTCTTGCAATCAATATATCAAATACAGTAATGTGTACATTTGTGCAGTCAAAAATTCATAGACAGACAAAACAACTCCACAAAGTCACGACAAAGTAAAAAAAATACTTTGGAAAACTTTTATTATCCCTTAGCAGATGATGGTTACCATGTCAACCAAATATACTCCTATAAAGATCTGCGAAAAAAAGGGTTTGTATGTGAGTCAGAAATCAGAATAACATTCGTCTGTGGCTGAATAACTAAAGTCGAGCTGAACCTATAGGAAATGTTCGACGTTTTAATTGAATCTACTGAACAGTTGCATAAGTTTCATTCTGAGTCAATCTAAACACGAATCTGATCATCTCCAACATCAGAGAAACGTCATTTCATTGTCGTATACGACATGGAAACGTTAAATGTGCGGTGTAGTTAAATATAGAGAAAGTACAATCCTTGGAATCGCAATAATGTATGAATGACTCTAATGAAGAGTCGCCTCAACAGCCATTTTATCATTTGGCATCAACCCTAAAGGAAGAGCAATTGGAGCAAAAGAACAGCAAAGCGACACGTCATGGTATTAGAAATTGTGATAATAGGAAGAAATGCAAGGCACTGTGTTAGCAGGGAAGTTGATTTAGAAAAAGAAGGAAAAAAAAAAGAAAAACGGTGCATTTCTTGCGAACACGGCCAAAAAGTAAGCGTGTAGTGTATACATATGCATGTATAAGATGCGTAAAAAGGCACTGGGCTCCGTTTGAAGCTATTCGCAGATTTCTAACCGCACCATATCCCACGATCCCGGTGGATATTAAAGTGCAACGTGTGACTCGATGTGGCCATTTATAAGCAGTGAACGCGGTACCTGGTTTAAGGAAACGGCTGCGAGAGTGATCATTTAAACACGGTTACACATTAACACACCTCGAACACAAACACTGGCTTTAGTGACCACACACGCGCACACACACACACACGTCTTAATATTGTTTGCGCCATTAGTGTTTTTTTTTTTTTTTTTGTCCCATCCCTGGTCTTGACCTGGTTGTATTGACATCATACTTGACGTTAATAGGTGTGGCACAATCACTTTTGAGTGGCTGCCGCATTAAACCATCAAATTAGGAAACATATGAAATGAACAAACAGAATCAAAACAATCACTTGACAAAAACGCAAAACTCTTTCAGGGTGTGAAATAGATTCATTAGCTCTGATCCCTTAAAAGCTTGAACTTCCAGAGCTGGTCCTGCATCTAATCTGGTTAATCATGTGAGCCGATTATCAGGAGCGGTCGCTTTAGGGAAATCGGATCCTACAGAACTCTGAGAATAAATATCGCCACACATTACCAGTCAAATTTCTCTTAGTGTCCAGACTCTCACAATAATGACAGTCGAACGGAGCAACATATGACTTGAAAGTGTCTGAAATGCATACACGTGAACCGCATGTCTATTTTGGATGAGGCGATTGCAGTGCGACGTGACACGACACAAAACTCAAAAGACAACACGAGAAAATCCAGAATGTCTACCAGCTGGGAAAGACTTGTCAACTGGAATATATTATAGCCCTGTTGAAAAGCAAACAGCAGCAGCAAAAGCAGCAACACGGAAAACAAAAAGCATAACATTGTCCTTCCTGAGTAGATAATTGCAATATTTGCATTGGCCACATGGGGGCATTACTTCACTGTGTTTTTGGAGGAAAGGCAGTTTCTGTCTCTGGATTGTCACACAGTGAACCGTCGGGTTACGAAGGTGCCAACATTATTAAGAAAATCCGAGCTGACAGGAGAAGGAAAAAAAAACTAAACAAAAAAAAACACCACAACAAAACACATCCCGTGGAAACAAATGGAAACTTAACTTTCTTCATTTTTCAAGCAACAAAAAAAAAGGCCTGCGGCCCAACATTCCCCGTTTCTTGCTTGCAGGGTTGAGGCCCATGAGGTCACAGGTGCAGATAAAGTGGTTCATTCAGATTAAGTGGTGTGAAGAAAAAAAAAGTCCTGTGTTAAAATTAGTGTTATGGCTTAACTGTACATGTTGGCACCTCTGTATGACGAAATAAACATTTCATGAAAAGCAGTCTATGGCTAGATGTCAGTAGTTAAAATCCGAAAAGCCTCCGGACATCTCTCAGAGCAGATTTAGATGATCTGACTTGATGCGCAGACATTCTGCTGCCTCTACAGGCAGTATTCCAGATTTCAGCTCCTCCAAAACAGGCTTCTGCCAATGCATTTTTTTTAAATATGTGTACAGAAGGAACCCATCTTCTGTCTCTCTGAGATAATCGTCTGTGACGTTGGGAGAGGCCGTGGACACGGGGAGAGAGTGCAGGAACTTGGGAAAGAGAGAGACAGAAAAAGAGAGAGACAGATAAAGAGAAAGGAGGTAAAAAAAAAGTCTCGCTTCGAAGTCACTGCTCCACCTGAGTGACCTGGATGACTGGAGGTGAGCAGCTGATGGCCGGACCGCACCAACACGCCGAGGAGCTCAGTGATGCTCGCTGCTCGCAGCTGCTGGAGAAAAGAAAATAGATATAGTCATATGATCACTTTTACAGCTAACTCAGAATTGAAGCATTCAGGACACAAGACAGAGCAGCCTGGGATTGACTTCCTTGCTGCAGAAGCAAAACCAGGTCGGTGGAACTGGACCCGGTCTAAGACTTCATACACCAATCAGGCATATGGCCACTGATCAGGCACTACGTTATGTCCACCTGCTTAATATTGTGTTGGTCCCCCTTTTGCTGCCAAACCCTGTAAATGTGAGCTACAGGAGCTCGCCTGTTAGATCGGACCACACGGACCAGCCTTCGCTCCTCACATGCATCAATGAGCCTCGGCCGCCCACGACCCTATCGCCGGTTCACCACTGTTTCTTTTGATAGATACCGACCACTGCAGACCAGGAACAGCCCACAAGAGCTGCAGTTTTAGAGATACTCTGACCCAGTCGTCTAGACCAGTGTGCTAATAATTCCATTCCCTGAATAGTGAGAAAATATTACCCATAGTGCACCGTAAATCAAGTGCAGGCTCCTTCTGCAGTGAATTAGAACAATGCCTAGCAGTCCAACTGAAAATGTCGGGATAGATGTCGGAGCTGCTATTTCACTTTAAAACCAGTAAAAATATCAGCTAGAAATATGAAGGTGTGTGTGTGTGTGTGTGTGTGTGTGTGTGTGTGTGTGGTTGGGTTCACTGGGCAATTTGCAGCGTTTGTATTGTTTACGCAAGGATGGGCAGGATAATATCTGCATCGTAAAATGCTGTCAGAATCTATTTCTTTGTTGCTGTGCCTCAGAAAACCTAAAGTTACAGCTTTATCTTCAGACAAAGCACAGAGTTCTCCTCACATAAAACCATATCGAAAATTCCACACGCTCAATTTGTGTGAATACTCCACTTGTGGAAGCTGCTACAAAACCGAAGATTACTTATTGGAACGACTGGATTGTAAATTTTTTCCCTTCTGACCAATCAAATGGAAGGATTCTATTGTGCTGTAGTATAAACTTTCCATTCAAAACTGAATAATGTATATTCATGAGACAATAACGAGTCCCTCATAACTGCTTAACTACAACTAACCGCTACAGGAAATTCAGTATAAACAAATGACACAGACGTCTATATAAAGTACAGTTTCGCTCCAGACTTTGGCGCCACTTGTGTAACTCTGATTGGCTATTAAGGAAAAGCTCTGTGCCAAATTTCTGAGTTCAAAACACATACCTAATGCAATCCAAACGCCAACCGTTCACCATAAAGAGACGCTTTAGTTCAATAAGACTTTACGCATCATTCCACGCAACATTTCCGCAGAGCATCGGAGCAGCTGCTGGATGATTTGAAAATCTATACTTCATTACAGAACGTAGTCAACTTGAATGCTCCCGGATCAATAAAAGCCAATGTAAAATATCATAGAAGCCGACTCTTTTCTCAGCGTTCGGAAACACTGCGTGTTTACAGTGGTGATGTATAGAGAACGTATCGGTGTAGAGTTTGGCACCATATTTAGGACGTAATGACGCACAAACCCTGCCTTAGGTATTATTATCAGTGCAAGGCACTCGAAATGCATCAACCCACAACCATTAGCTAAATTGAGTTGGGAGATTGGATTGGCTACGTTGAATTCTGTAAAGCTTTTAAAGTAATTTGTATCGCCCCTTAAGCAGAGCTTGAAGAGTGGGGGGAGGCCAGGTTTTTGAGGCCAAAGTCTGAACACTTGAATTCTATAGATGAGATGTGAACAAGGCTGCTGTGTTTTAAAGCGACAAGGAAACTGAACCCTAGTTGAGATGAACATTGGGAATAAAAGAAGTGAAACATACCCACTTTCCTCTGGCATGTCCTGGTCCGCCTCAGCAGTAGAGCTCTCTGCATCCACACTGCTCTCACTGCCCTGAGCAGACAGACCATATGGGCTCTCTGGAGTCAGAGACTCACCACTGAAAGACAAAAAGATTTCACTGTGTTAATGCAGATACCAACAATTAAAGTAAGAAAATCCGCTATTAATAAGAAGCAAAAAAAAAACGGAACAGAAAATCCACACGTTACTTGATCCTCTTCTCGAGCATGTGTATGTGGAGCTCTTTTTCCTCCAACATCTTCTTCAAGGAACTGATCTCTCTCTGCTTCTCCAGCAGCTCCTTCTGCAAACGATAGTTTCCCTCCTCCAGTGTCTCACAGAATGCCTGAGAGCAAAATTTAGACAAATTATTATTTTGTGAGCAAATAAAAAAGAAATTATAACGTGACAAACGTTTTTTTTGTTTGTTTTCATGTGCTGGAATATTCAAAGTATTAAGTCAGTTCAAGAAACACTGTTTTAATCATTATTCAGGTGAGAACCAGTCTGATATTTTGATCGACATGGCATAAACAAGTGATAATGTAGGAAACAGCAGACGACCGTACACAATCAATGAATGCAGCAAAGCATTCAGAATTTGTTCAAAGCAACGAGAAATGCTTTTATGATGTGCACAAGTGACTGCATGATGTAGAGGAATTTCATTTCTGATCTGAGAAAAGCTCCAAAACAACAGAAAAACTGTAAACAGTTTGTCCTCAGATGTCAAAATGTCCTCCGCGATTCAGCGCTGCGTTCTGAATGAAATATTCAAATAAACTGTTTATTATTTCAATATCTAAATGGAAATGTGGCGCAGAATGACAGATGTCACTGTGGCTGACTGGGAAAGAGACTGGGTTGAACTAAAACTGAAAATAATATACCGTACTTTCCTGGCTAAAAGCCGCTACTTTTTCCCACGCTTTGAACCGCGTGGCTTAAACAAAGAAGCGGCTAATTTATGGATTTTTCCTGTTTTTTCCCGGTTTCACAAACTTCAAGCCAAAAAAACTGAGCCTCATAGCATTAGACCAATGAAATTGCCGAATGGGTTCAGCTGAACCAATTAAACTCTTTATATAAAATCAGATGCGCTCCCACTGAATCGGGCTGCACCACATCATAAATATGGATGAGGTTCCTCTGACGTTTGACCTGCCGATCACTCGGACTGTCTACAGGAAATGCGAATCGTTCATCACGCTGAAAACAACCGGGCATGAAAACACGCACTTCATCTGTGTTCTGAGCTGCACGGCATCGGGAGAAAAGCTTCACCGATGGTGATTTTTAAACGCACGACGATGCCAAAAAAAAAACTCCAGAGAGAAATTGTTGTGAAAGAAAGGAGGAAGACAGTGAACAATGACTTTCTTGGTAGGCTACTGTTTAGATACAAGCCGTGTAACAGACACTGTCTTTCATTAAAGCCTGTGTAAAGTTCATTAGTTTCAGTGTAGACACCTGCGGCTTATAGACAGGTGCAGCTTATTTATGTTCAAAATAAAATCTTTGTCAAATTCAGTGGGTGCGGCTTATATTAGGGTGCGCTTAATAGTCCGGAAATTATGGTACTTGGGCACTTTGAGGTGAAGAAGAAAAAATGTTTTGTTATTTTTTGTTTTTTAAACCACACCGTTTTTTTTTTCTTCACCTCAAAGTACCCAAGTATATTATTTACACAGTTTTGGTTTAACCGAGTCCCTTTGCCAGTCAGCCACAGTGACATCTGACAGGCTTCCTAGGTCTCCACATATATTATTAAGGTGATGGACCATTCTTAGCACTGCAGTGACACGGTCATACAAGTATGTGTGTGGTTCTCATACCAAAAACATCCAGCTAAAAGCAGTGCTATGATCACCAACTGGTACGAGTTCTAAAACTAACAAACTGGGACAATTTTAATCAACTATCGGAAACGTATTTTGTATGAGACGTCTTACCCGACTCTCCTCGAGACTGTCGAAAGGTCCCGGGGGCTCGTCCAGACAAAGAAACTCTCGCACCGCGACACTGCAAAACACACAGATATATCAGTAATGTCAAAACTGGGCTGAAAGAAAACATCTGAAAGTCGCGTCCGAAGTTTTTCGACATCAACACGATGCTAAACCGTAGCTAGCGGCGAGCATAAACGATCTGGATCGTTAATTTTGTTCATGACATTCCTTCATAATAAAAAGGTCATTAAAACCACTCCTTTTCCCTCCATAATATATCTTCTCTCTGTACTGTCCACATGACTCGATTCTACATCTTCCCTGAGGTGTTTTAAGTTGTGCTAAGTCGGCGCTCCTATTGGTTTTTGCGGTCGTTGTGGGAGAAGTTACACTGCAGGAAAAAGTCTGGAATCTTCCGACACTGGCAGAATTTCAACAGAGGGAAAAAAAAAAGGAGAATTTTTGCAAATCATTTAAGGTTTTCGTATCACACTATGAACTAAAAGATCAAATATATACTCTCTCTCTCTCTCTCTCTCTCTCTCTGTCTCTTCCTCTCTCTCTCTCTTTTCTTTTTTTCAAAAAAGACTTCAGGCACTTGAGGCTGTTGCCTTCGACCCTCTCCTGTTACCTGGAGCATAAATGTTCAGCTGCACACTTGAAAAATACAGTCATCCATCACCAGGGTATGGCTCCTGGTGCTCTGATTGATGAAGAAGAGAGTAATAGATCATCCCTCCCACCCAAGAACCAGCTTTGTCTTATGATGTCCTTTGCCTTGTTCAGTACTTCAGTTATATTGGGATACATACATAAATTTTTGTGGAGGGTGCCAATAGTTCTAAAGACAACAGCCAAGACTTGGAAATGAGAATGAGTAATAAATAAAAGGATTAACTTAAGTATATTAAAAATGTCCCGTTGTTTATAACAGTCTTCCTGCTCATAAAGATTTAGATGATGTCTGAGATTGATTGAAGAGTATTAATCTAACACTAGCTGATGGTTTGTGTGTGTATGTGTGTGTGTGTGTGTGTGTGTGTGTGTGTGTGTGTGTGTGCGCTCCATTAGCCGAGCTGAGAAGCAGACTGGAGTACATTAACTGACTGAATGCCAGAAGGCTCTTGCCGATGTGGTCAGGGCTGAATGCCAAGTAAAGCTCAGGGCATGGAAGGATCAGTGTGTGTTAGGAGGCATGGCCTACTTATCTTCTTCCTGATAAGCATTTCGTTATACTTTATTACTGCTGCGATACAAAATGCGAAAACGGAACTCGAAAGCATATTCAGCAGGCTGACAAAGTAAACTGGGGCTTAATGTCTGTAATCATGTCTGTAATCTGCTCACCAATTAGCGATGTCCTTGTGAGCCACCAGATTCTGTAGAAAAGCCTGCAGGCCTAACTGTCTGTCCTCCAGGAAGTCAGTGTCGTAGTTATCTTTAAACCAGCGTTTAGGTGGCAGAGAGAGGCGGAACCCAGGAAACATTTCCTTTAACTGCAGAAACCATAGACATATATTGTGTTATTAATGGATAACATACATGAGTCCTCTTACATCTCATTGCATACACTTTTATAAAAAAAAAAGTCAGAGTATCAGTAATAAACTCAGTAGAATGTGTTGGGTAAAGTAAAAAATATATATATATTTTTTCCAATTAATTTATAAAATTTTTCACAATATATTGCATTGGATGCAATTGGATGTACAGGAAAATGTTAACGTTAACATTTGCCTTTATTAATATTTTTGTATGTATTATGAAGCTTTGCTGATTAATCGGCACCAATAGTGGCAAAAATCAACACCGATAGTTTTTCCTGGTTGCGTCTGGGCTGGATCAGCCGAGAAGGTCCTCTGTCATTATACAGTACAAGAGCGGCCTCTAGAGGCAAATTGCTGAAGCCATGTGTGGTTTGTTTTGACACACGAGACTGAGCACTGTACTTCATTCATGTTAGTGCATTAACTAAAGTTAAGAGAAAAAAAATAAAAATGTACAATTTAAAAATTTGTTGGTAATGGTTCAATAAACAAACAGTACTTCTAATCTAATCTTCAGTTAAATGTTACAAATTGAATCTGACTGTAAAGTTTGACAATTTCACATAAATCTAAACGGCAAACTATAAATGTCTTCACAAAACATTTATTTAAGTTTTATTTTTATAGTAAAGTTCAGTACTATTTTACATGTAGTGCTTTTGCATGTAGTGCTTTTTATTTTAAATCCAGTATCTATTTAAAAATCAGCTGATTAATTAGTCATCAGCAAGTATGACCCAACCTAGTTAATCGGGATCAGTAAAATCCACTATTGGTTGACCTCAATCAGTCTCAGGAGTCCCCAAACTTGTTTGTATTTTATTAAAAATGCATTATTACCGTCACACTGTCATTTTCTCATATTCATATCTATTCAAATAAAATCATTTACTTACTATGCACATACATACGGTTGGTGAGAGAATTGAACAAATAATTAGGCTTTAGATGTTAATAAGTCGACCGACAGTGGATTTTAACGATAGACAAGTTGGATCGTACCTGCCATAACTATTATTAAATATTCATAATATTCTGGTATTTGTTAGTAAATATAATTGCATATAATAAATAATAAATATAATATAGCGACCTCCGTGCAGCGTGTAAAAACGGCAGGCCGTAGTTTGGGGAGCTCTGGTCTAACCTCTTTCTCTGGCTTACTAACACTGGCGTTGTCATTGGAGCAGACAAACAGAAGTACCGTTTCTAGTTACATAACCCATTCATTTGACTTGAATTAAAATGCCACAAATTTAACCAGCAGTTAAGGGCAAGATGTCAAAACAACTTTCTAAAGTAGAACATTTAGAGTGCATGATATATTCTTGGACAAAGCCTTAATAATGTTTTGTAACATAAGCTAGAGGGGAAACCAGTGGGACAGGATGTGCTTAAACAGGCTGTTATTAAGCAAGCACGGCTCTGTTCACATTCAAATAGAGAAGTGAAACAAATCAACACCCTTTGAGCAAAACAGTCCTTGCACTGCCACAACATGGACACCTGCTCTCCGGCAGCATTCTTAAACGACGACGTTCATTTTCTCAAAATGTGACCAAGTCCTAACAGTGCTCTGACACAGTTAACAAAAAACTAGCTGGCTCTAATCCAGCTTCTCACACACACTATTTCTGGATCAAATTATTTAGAACATAAAAAAAAAAAAAAAAGTAAAGAATTTAATTCTGGCATATATCATCATCTTCCTGCATTTACACAATAGAATTACAGCAATTGCAGACGTTTTCAATTTGTATGCATCGTTACCGCATCTCATTTTGCATACACAATAATACACATAAGCTTTTGAGCCAGACAAGGGCTGGCAGGACAGGAGGGGGATTGGCAGAGCTTACTTTCGGTACAGCCTGTACGTATTTTGCCGTAAAATGTGACAAAGGTGAATACTCGCTCGAAAAGAGCTATTGTAATGCCGCGACATAACTGTGCACAATCCTGAGGGTGGTTTGTTAAATTCGCATTGCTCAGAAATACGGTAAACGATTTGCCACTATGTGCATCACTGCAGAAAAGTTTCCTCTTTTTAAACGGATTTTTTAGATTAAGTACAATACATGCAAACTGGAGAAAGGACAAGCGTGTATGTGCGCACACACTCGCAGGTTATGAAAAATACAAAACATTCAGAAATGTATAATGGAGGGAAAAGGCATGGCTAATGAAGGAAAGTGGTTAGGATGTTGGACTTCTGATCGAAAGGTCGTGAGTTCAAATCCCAGCTCCAACAAGCTAACGCCAAGTATGAAACCAAGTATGACTCGCGGCAGCGGACTGTGCGTTTACATCAACTTGGAATGGTGTAAGAACTCTGTCCTCATTTCCACCTATTGCTCACTGCTGGGGAATTTATGGTTGTGAGATGTAGACCCTTTTATACACCTGATATTGTTCTCTGAATGTATATTCCAATTAGCGCTAATGTTTCATCATTCCTGGCCGAGTGCTAAGGGAATGTGCAGAACAGCTAGCGGATGTCTTCACTGGCATCCTCAACATCTCCCTGAGCAGTGCTGTTGTTCATATGTGCCCCAAGACAATGACCATCATCCCTGTGCCAAAGACGTCTACCGTCTCCTGCCTCGATGACTATTTTCCCATCACACTCACACCCATCACGAAGGAGTGCATCGAGAGGCTTATCATGAGGCATATCAAGACCCAGCTACTACCCTCATTGGACCTTATGCAGTATGTGTATCGTCCAAACCGTTCCATGAATCATGCCATCTGGCCCTCACCCACCTGGACAATAAGGACACATATGTACAAATGCTGTTCATAGACTTCAGTTCAGCATTCAACACAATCCTTCCTTAGCACCTGATTGAGAAGCAGAGCCTACTAAGCCTAAACATCTCTCTCTGCAACAGGATCCTGGACTTTCTGACTGGGAGACCTCAGTCAGTTCGGATCGGGTAAAGCATCTCCAGCACCACCACACTGAGCACTGGGGCCCCTCAGGGCTGTGAGCTCAGCCCACTGCTGTTCATTTTGCTGACTCATCGTCAAGTTCGCCGATGACACAACCGTGGTGAGTCTCATCAGCAAGAACGACAAGAGGAGGTGAAACAACTAACAGCATGGTGTAGAGCCAGAGCAGTAAGTGTGCTGTAAGCATTTGATTAATGAATATGGAGGGTAGAAAGTCAACTGAAACTGCATTAAATCTGGTTGTTTTAACCACAATTATCCTGCAAGATTTCTCTCAACTATATTTTAACTACACATTCCCTGTTAGAGGCTAACCTGCAATTTTATAAATTCCTAGTTTCTTCCAATGAATTCCCCTTATATTCCTGTTAAATCCCATGAAAGACTAGCAGTCTTAAAAATTGGAATTTCCAAAACTGGAATTTCCTCTGCATTTGTTCATTTCGCTCTCATTCAGTTCCAAGTTAAACACTAGAAGAAATATATTCCCTTAAACACACACTACATCACTTCTTTTCTCCTGATGCCATGCAGCTCTGATCAAACACCATCTTGTTCAGGGAACAATGCACACTCTGAGGTAATCAAAAAGAGAAATGAGATGAGGACGTTTATTTGCAATATAGAGGAGTCACATGACTGGGGCTGGGTACAAGAGAAAAGCATTCAATTCCATACAGATTTATTTGAATCGCGCTTTTAACAATGGACATCGTCCCAAAGCAGCTTTATAGATATAAAGAGTGTATGTATAAGAATAGAATGTATACGTTTAGTGCATATAAGCTTGTTTGTTATAAATGTATCCGTTCCTTCAGGAAATAAAAGGTGGCAGGGTGTAAAAGACTTTCTCTTCCATGTAAATCTCAGCGTCACCAACCATGGGCATCTCTGAGCTCATGCATGTGCAAGAGGACGGTTCTCGTCCCCCAAGTCTCATCCCCTCAAGCTTGCTCAGCATGTTCAGGCTAGTTGCAGCTACACACAGGGCCCAGGGCGATGGTCCACTGTAGGTTTGAGGGATTTTTCTTACACAAAATATCCAATCTAAATTGATACCAACAGTTTCCAGTATAAATCAGATTAAAAAAAAGAGAAGCATGATGCATTATCCATAGAGCAGTTTGGTTTTGTACTCTTGATTACCTGCCTTCTCATTATCTGAAAACTCCAGAACTGCTGAGCTGGTGACATAACAGACCCTAAAAGCACGCATTAAAATCCTAATGAATAAATGTATCCATTCCTTCGAGAAAATGAAAGGTGGCAGGGGTAAAAAAAACTTTCTTTTCCATGTAAATCTCAGTGTCACCAACCGTGGGCATCTCTGAGCTCATGTATGTGTAAGAGGACGGTTCTCGTCCCACAAGTATGACACAAACACTACATGAGCAAGAACAAATATTTGTCTGGCTTCACATGTCTCAGGTTAAGCGACTTATAAAAGTGCTTCAGTGTCTCTGTAAATCAAGAGCCTGATAAAGGCTGATGTTATAGGCGTGTCTTAAACTTTTCCGTAAAATGTACAATTACTTACTTTTGTTTCGAGTCAAAAATGACATGAAACCCTCACAGTGGTTTGTGCGTGTGCGCGAGAGCCTGACCTTGTCATTGAGTCGGGAAAAATCGGTGTAACGCCGGAACACCACCCAGCTCTCCTCCTGGGTCTTCTTCACAAGAATCTTATAGACCTGCCAAAGAAAGAAAAGAAAAAACACACCCATTATTAACTTGATATCTTGAACACAAACAAAAGCACACGGTGTTACAGCACGACACAGAAACAGCAGCAAAAGCAACATCCTGGGTGACGCACAATTTTCTAGCAAACAACTGCAACAAACAGTAAGATTGTATCTGGAAATTCATTCTCTGTAGGTCAGGAAGACAAACAGGCAGAATCTACTAAAATCTAAAAAACAAAAAAACCCAAAAAAAAAAACCCAGAAGCGTTATAACCAGGGGTCCATATACTTTTTAGTATATAGTATATGTTCATACAAGACGTCAATAAGTACAAGTAGTCCACGACTTACGATGAAGAAACGTACAGATGACCTCGTTCTAACTTAAAAATATCGTAAGTGCTAGTATGGGCTAGTAAGCTGGAATTTTGGGGACACGCACCTCAGTTTTTTAAGTCACGGTTCGGTTCAATTTCGGTACATTTTTGAATTGATTACAACGAGTAATCAATTACATCAGCACGAATGAAATTGATTCAATAAAATGTAATTAAAAGGCAAAATTTATACTAACAAAATTTACACCCTCACATTTCAGCAACCATCTTAATCATCTTCTCAAGGGGCAATACTATGAAAATTAAAATATATCCAAGTTTTAAGTAGTGAATGTTCAGCTTGTATAGCAGTACAGATTTACTGTCCTCTAAAAATAACTCAACATACAGTACACGTGTACCGGACCGAAATGCAGTACTGAAAAACTTCATTACAAATACATGTACATTTACACTCCTACTGTAATTTAATCATTTTTACTAATATTAGTACATAATTTAACAAAACAGAGCCATTTAGGCTAGTAAGCTGTAATTGTTGCATAGTTTATATGTATGTGGAAGGGAGGTGCGTGGACAAGCGGCAGTTCGCGACTGGAGAGAGAAGCATTCACTGCTATGTTTTCCTGCCTCGCGAACTAAGTTCACAACCTGAACTTAACACACACTCATTAATCATCTCAATCCATTCCACCACCATTTATTTATAATTAATTATACTTTAGCATATCACACTGTTTACATGCTGTTTTCTGCACCTCTCAACTGCTGCTACTGCTGTTTTTTTGCACTGCATTGTGTTTGTTTATATATACTGAGAAATCTTTCTAAGAAACATTTAGGAGTTTTTACATGTTTCTCTTTTTGGCAAACATACATGGAAGAGCAGGAACGTCCGTACGGAGATTTTATACCATTGACGACTAAACAAAGCGATATTGTAAACCTCGTAACATTGCACATGTCGACGTACACGGACGTCATGTCCGAACAATCGTTTAAAGAGTTCTAAAGGTGGAGTTGTCTAGCTAAAGAGCAACCAGGGAAAGAGCACATCAATAACGCACATCACAACAGAAAACTAGAGGATCAGAAATTGCACACGTTCTATTTTTTACCTAAAAGTGAATGAAACATTGGAAATGTGGTTTTGTTTTGCATGCAGCAGAAACATCGCTAGCCTTCGATGACTTTCCATCTAAACTGAAAATAAGATTCATCCCTCGTGACATGTTTTATCATTGTTCTGGCCTTGTTGATAAAAAAAAAAGTGAACTATTGATCTACACTCAACCCTGAGCTGCAGATATTTTACTCAGGGTTTGTCTGGAATTTCACAAAGAGTCATTCATTGAGTTGTGTGGGGGGACGTGGAACAAGCCAGGCTCTGAGTGCCAGAAGAGTGCAGGACAGAGCAATAAATCTGATTTGGATCAGACAAAAACAAATGAGAGCTCCAGAAAGCTCACATGATGCTGTGCCTGGTGACTGGGGCAAAAGCGAATTATAGAAAAATCACAAGTGGGTTAATGAGGAATACCAACAGAAACATCTTTGGAGCTTTCTGATGCATTACTGTCATTTCTTTCTGTTTAATAAATATATCAGTATTCCTGAATATGACTTTGTTCAAGATTGTGCTCCAAGTGCCATTTCTTTATGCCTCTGAATACCAGCAGGCTGAAATAATGCTGAAATTACGATACACTAACTATACAACTGAAAGCAGTAACGATGTCTATCGCAAATGAATGTCGAGCCAAGTCATGGAAGTACAATGAAACTCTTAGAATGGAGACTCATCAAAGACAAACCCCATCCAACATCCAACCACGAGAGATGACATATTCCGAAACCACTTCCATAGACGCCATTATAAAAACTTTCCTTTTTTTTTTAGTGATTACAATTTGTTTTCATTCTATTAAATTAATACACAATATACACATATATACACATTAATACAACATTAACTGCAGTAGAGTGGAAGATTGTGAGTGTCTATAAGCTGTCCTGTTAATTTTGTCTTCAATAGTGAAGAAGGCGTGGACAGCCATATGCAGACTTTACAACACTGTAGCAGGACAAACAAACAAACAAACAAAACAAAAAAAAGCAGAAGCTAATTACTGGTTGGTTGGAGCTGCAGGTCATTTTAAAAATTCAGGTCTGCAATGTTTAAAATCCAACTAAAATTTAATCTGGTACAAATGGTATTAGATGTACCTATGCTAAGTACAAAATTGAAATAATACAATTTATAGAGAAGATTTGAAAAGCAGCAAAGATACTTAATGTATATCTTGGTGCACATTTTATTGACCGGTAAACTCCCACTTTGGCATTTAAGCATCCCATTGCAGCGTAGGACACATTAAACATCTAATCTCCTGCTCTATAGTCCAAATAAACTGCAAAATAGCTGAAAAGAACACAAACCGGTGTTGAGTTCAATCATCAACATCACAGTTCAAGTCGAGCAGTTCCTCATGACGATCACTCGTCAAAGCCTTAAACTACATTCACATTTACAGGAGGAGAAATACATGCTAAAGGAACATATGAACAATAATATCTGATGGAGAGTGTGATAATATTGAGATTATACCGTCAGAAAGTCCAGGGCCAATGTAGGGAAAGATCTGTTTTGAGTACAGTTCTAAAAGCACAACCCTGACAGGCAGGTTGAACTGTTTACTAAGGTGTTTCCTGGTGTGTGATAGGAACAAACAGCAGGAGAGCAGGTGTGAAACTGAGAGAAAAGCAGCACTGGACTCTTTTCCAACACGCATCAGCTCAATATCTCTCTGGAGGTGTGACCGTGTGATCACGGTGTCTCTACAGAGCTGTTTTCGGCCGAAAATAGCCCAAAAGTGCATTTTCGGTTTTCGGCCGAAAGACTAGTAAGGTTAGTACACAGTCATAGCCATTAATGCAACGGTAATAATAATTGCCATAATTTCTTTCGGTGTTTCGGTTTTCGGCTTTGCTTTCCTCCTTTTTCGGTTTTCGGCCAAGAATTTTCATTTGGGTGCATCCCTAATTTTTTGCATATTAATCAATCACACATACTAAAGGATTCATCCATAACATAACGCACATAATTTCTTGAATCCTCCACACAAAACAGTGCCAAAGAAATTTCCATCCTGGCGAGGATTCAAGTAAAATGACATAAATCTAACACAAATGTATGTTTAAAACTTCCCTGCGCTGTGTGTAAGCTATTGTGCAACAAAATTAGACTAATAATTAAATCAAAGTCAAAAATATCATTATTAAATCTGTTTTAAAAAAACAACAACAACAACAACAACAAAAAAGAAAAAAAAAACTTCCCAGTTAGTTTCCAACTAGGAATATTCCCAAATTTCCCCGGATGAAGTTCCAAGTTTTTCTGCTGAAAAGTTTCCGGAAATGTTCAACTATTTTGCAACCCTACTTACGAACACGACACGGTGGAAGTGATCTTATACCTGAGAAATTAATTTCTTCATTTTCCATATCTTGAACAAACCCATGGCCTGCCACGTTGCTTAAAAAGAAACCACAGCCCACAGAATAAAGCAGAGACGTGTGCAGAAGAAGTGAACTCAACCCCACTCCCTCCTGCGCCCAAGGGAATTTTGACCAACTCCATCACCTCTAAATACAAATCAACCAATCGCACCTGTTCTGCAGAGCGTTCGGCTATTTCACAAAATCTGATCGATCCCCTTTAAGATAGCACACACTAGGTACACACTGCACACACACACACACACACACACACACACACACACACACACACACACACACACACACACACACACTTTAAACACAGATAAAAATAATACTGCGTTTGCCCCTGGTGTGTGTAATCCCTCGTGTAATGACAGGTTTGTTTTCTTGAACTGGTGTTTTAAGTGTCAACACCAGGCACAGTTACTGCAATCCAGACACCATGCATCATCCTACATCTGAAACAGGAAGATACCGGTATCATTTTATCTAACGGATGACTCCAGGAGCTATTTAAGGCTGAACCGAGATTCAACAGAGAGAATATTCCAGGAACAAAATGCACTTAGCGCTGTTCATCATATTAACAAGCACAAGTTGATAATGTGTGCGTTTCCATTTCTGATACAATGAAAAATTATTATAATTATTTTTTTTTTTGTGTGACAACTAGTGTTTCAATTTCAATAAAAAGCAATACAGTGGTACCTTGACCTACGAGTGCATTAATGTACGAGTTTTCCGAGGTACGAGCGGTCAATCGGTCGATTTTTTGCTTTGTTACGTGAGCAAAAAATTGAGGCACGAGCTCGAGACGCCGCTGCTAGATGGCGAAGCGAAGCCAGAAAGCGAAGACTGTGATGAAAATTAAGATAAGCAAAAACGAAAAAGTAAAAATTTTAAGTTTGGGGATACGTAGTGTACAGGAGTGATAGAGCGTAGCAAAAAATCGAGTTTTCCCTCCGACTCCGCTTATCGCCTCACCCTCCGCCCCGCCCTCCGCCGGCGTCTTCGTTAACTCAAGTCGTCTCATCTCCAAGGAAAATAGACTGAATGAAACCCTATTATATCTTTACAAACTCTTTCTATTA
The DNA here is from genome assembly GCF_946808225.1 of Silurus aristotelis. Lineage (NCBI taxonomy): Eukaryota > Metazoa > Chordata > Actinopteri > Siluriformes > Siluridae > Silurus > Silurus aristotelis. The sequence continues at coordinate 9,052,430 of NC_139574.1, forward strand.
TGTTTTCATACAAGATTTGTTATTTTGAAATGTATTTTCCTAATTTAATAAAATGAAACATAAAAAATCAGGTGTCATTTTGAGGGTTGGAACGGATTAATGCCATTTTAAGTATTTTCAATATGGAAAACTGATTTGATGTGCGAGCAAATTGAGATACGAGCTCGTCCACGGATCGAATTAAACTCGTAGGTCAAGGTACCACTGTACTTGGTTTAAAGCACACCTGAAAGCAGAGGTGGAAAGAAATTAATTTTACTGTTACTGTAACAGTCGTTTTTTTTGTGAACATTAAAATCTGCATTTTAATTCATAACATTTATAAAAAAAATTATTAATTACAATAATGCACGAGGGAAGATCCATATTTGAGATCCATAGTCCCTTGTCCTTTTTAAACTACACTAGAATTCCCTTACCGTGAACTTCGCTCTCTCCTCCATGACCTCGTAGCCGAGCACCGTGGGAGTTATGGGTCTCTCCTCACATTCGAATGTGTGTGCTGGCGAGTCCGGTCTTGCGCTGCTGGTATACTCCACTGTGGACTCGACTCCATTGATCCTGGCCCTGGTTACAGGACTCTGACACGACGCAATGAAGCACCTCCCATCTCCGCTTCTCCCAAAACTACCCTCCTCGCCTGCACCTTTAGTGGAAGACGACCCTGAGCTGCTGGACACGCTGCTCACGCTCGATGCCCGTTTGGGCCGTCGGACCCCAGAGGAGCCTGGGAGAGCTCGATCAATAGGCATGGGCACAGGCACTGGCACGAAGGGTGTAGCCATTCCTCCGGATACCTTTGGTTTCACCTGCTGTGATTTAGAACTTGGTCTCTGTGGATTGTCTTGAACTGCATGTGGATGAGAAGTGGATTTATCCCCAAACCGCACTGTGAGACAAAAGGACACATTGCTAATCAGTAACAAACATTTCCAAATCCTTACAGTATCAGTACAGAGATTCTCCACATAAAATAAAGTGCAGAATGCAAAAATGCTGGAAAAGTACAAGCCCCAGTGTTTTGCCCAGAAAACGTTTTCGAGGATAAAATATAGGAGGTAGCACAATGTATTAAACCACACATAAACATGTGTTAATTAGAGGTCGACTAAATTTGGATCGTACTTGCTGATAACCGATTAGTCAACATTATATGTATGTATGTATATATATAAACACAACTTGCATTAAGCAGCCAGAAGTAACCAGAGTCAGTGATGCAGTAGGTGTAAAAAAATATCTGCTTATAATATTCCATCTAAATACATTTAAGCAGGTCATGTTTTATCAGCCAGTGCTGAATCACAGCAGGAGCTTTGCCAGACCTCACTTCTCCACCAAGCCTAAGTGTTTTATTGATGTGAATGACTTGATTGTCTTCAGTGGACATGGATTATATTTAAAGCTCCATCATCTGATGTAGATAGAGCCAGACAAACGGAGCTCATTTCAATGACAAAAACAAATCCGACTATATAAACAGTGAACACGCAAGAAAAAAACATAGAGCAGGTTCTTATGAATGATAAGGTCACAAGAGATGTTTGTCAAACCTATTTCAGAATGTAGATCTTTACATATCTATTGAATTGGTCATTAAAACAGTGGCTTTTACACCAGAAGCACTCAGAGCAGCTATTTAATATAGGTTGCGTGATGTCGAACTCCCTGCTGTTCGGTAGGTTGCGTGATGTCGAACTCCCTGCTGTTCGGTAGGTTGCGTGATGTCGAACTCCCTGCTGTTCGGTAGGTTGCGTGATGTCGAACGCCCTGCTGTTCGGTAGGTTGCGTGATGTCGAACGCCCTGCTGTTCGGTAGGTTGCGTGATGTCGAACTCCCTGCTGTTCGGTAGGTTGCGTGATGTCGAACTCCCTGCTGTTCGGTAGGTTGCGTGATGTCGAACTCCCTGCTGTTCGGTAGGTTGCGTGATGTCGAACGCCCTGCTGTTCGGTAGGTTGCGTGATGTCGAACGCCCTGCTGTTCGGTAGGTTGCGTGATGTCGAACTCCCTGCTGTTCGGTAGGTTGCGTGATGTCGAACTCCCTGCTGTTCGGTAGGTTGCGTGATGTCGAACTCCCTGCTGTTCGGTAGGTTGCGTGATGTCGAACGCCCTGCTGTTCGGTAGGTTGCGTGATGTCGAACGCCCTGCTGTTCGGTAGGTTGCGTGATGTCGAACGCCCTGCTGTTCGGTAGGTTGCGTGATGTCGAACTCCCTGCTGTTCGGTAGGTTGCGTGATGTCGAACGCCCTGCTGTTCGGTAGGTTGCACGAAGCTTAACGGCCGCTGCTACTCAGTGTTCTGGCCTTTTATGCTCTTGATGGAGAAGGGTGCATAGAGATGTCAGGGGTAACTTATCATTAATGGTAAACTGTGTATCTGCCTCTAGTGGTGAAGCGTGGAAATACAACTGAATGGGAATCCTTTCCTAATTGATATTTGGGCTGCAACTAGCGATTATTTTAATATTCAATTAATATGATGATGTCATAAAGGGGGCGTGGTTACAACACGACTTGACAGGTGACTAACCCGAATACTAATAAACATTCTGCCCAGGCTTTCAGGCTGTTTTTTTTGTTTTTTTTAATTAAACAATGCAATCATTTAAATATTTCTGAGTTTCCACATTATAATTACGACTTAAAGAAAAACAAAACAGACCATTATATAAAAGCTTATAAATGAAGTTTAAAGGTCCTACAGAGAAGTAAAATAAACAGTAAACACATGAATCGATTAGGAAAGAAAGACAAATGATGATTGATTGATGATTTTTCAGAAATCAGGGATCAATTCTGATGATTTAAGATGAAATAAAGTGATATTTAGATCACATGACTAAGCCATGAGATCCAGGATACAGAGATAAGTACAAAAGAGTGACCTTGTCTGAGTATTCATTACAGACTCTCCCCGCAAAAAATAATACTTCATTTCCCAAATGTTATTATTCATTTCATATTATAGAAATAAATAAGTTAGCCAAATAGCCACATCTAATAGAAAAATAACTAATGCTACTGAAAGCTAGCAACTTTTTCACCCTAATATGACCCCAGTGTTAGCATAGTGGGCTGAATTAGGACGAGGGGAAAATAAGACTGAAGTGAACTAAGAAAAGAAGGAGGGAAAGTATATATTTTATTGTTTGTAAGAGTTATTTCAGGGAGTATTAACCAAGTAAACGATGAGAGTAATGTTCCAGTGGCTAAGCTAGCGCTAAGCTAGCACACAGCCATGAGGACAGGACAACTCTACTGACGAGTCGTGAGAAAGTCCTACTCACCCGGCATCTGTGTCAAACTTCACTCCTGTCCTGGCTGGAAAGCTTTTCCTTAAAGTTGTCCACATCCTACTGTGTGTAAGAGTGTGTGAGACTGAGTGTGTGTGTGTGAGAGGTGTTTCTAACAGCACTCTTTCCTCCTTCGCCACATTACAGCTTCACTGCTTCTGTTTGGGGAAAACTTAAACCTGGTTGCCAGATTGTTGGAGCTCAAATTCCTCACATAGGTTGGAAAAAACAAAACAAACAAACAAATTTAGACTCCTCTTAACAGATTTGGTGATGAAACCGTTCACCAGTTAAATATGTTAAAAAGAATACAAAAATATATTTTGTGAAAAGCGTAAACATGATATATGCTACCTGCAATTCGTACTTTTTCCTTATTTGTATTTATACATTGTGTTGTGTATATACTTGTATACTATATTATGTGTCTATTCTTTTATATATTTGCATTTATTTATTTATTTTTTGCTGCTGTATCTTATCTTATCTTATATATAAAAGTATATAATGTACAAGGGATTAGGGTTGGGTTGATAGGGTTTAGAGATTAAGGGTTATGTGAGGATCTGGAGTTAAAGGGTTTGGGAGTTATAGGTTTTGTCTTTGGAATTAAGGTTAGAGATTAGATGTTCGGTTTAGGGTCTAAGTGTTAGGTTTAGAGATTAGGTTTAGGGTTTAACAGTTTTGTTATGTTTAGGGATTAGGGCTGGGTTTAGAATTAAGTGTTATGGATTTGGAATTAGGGTTTAGTGTTTAGGGATTTGGTTTACAGATTAGGACTAGGGTTTAGGTTTAGGATTAGAGTTTAGAGTGAGGGGTTAAGTTAATGTTGAGGGTAGAGATTAAAGTTGGGGTTTGGAATTATGTTAGGGTTTATTGTTTGGTTTAAGGTTTGAAGTTAGGGGTTATGTTAGAGTGTATATATATATATATATATATATATATATATATATATATATATATATATATATATATATATATATATATATATACAGTGAGGAAAATAAGTATTTGAACACCCTGCTATTTTGCAAGTTCTCCCACTTAGAAATCATGGAGGGGTCTGAAATTGTCATGGTAGGTGCATGTCCACTGTGAGAGACATTCTAAAAAAAAAAATCCAGAAATCACAATGTATGATTTTTTAACTATTTATTTGTATGATACAGCTGCAAATAAGTATTTGAACACCTGAGAAAGTCAATGTTAATATTTGGTACAGTAGCCTTTGTTTGCAATTACAGAGGTCAAACGTTTCCTGTAGTTTTTCCACCAGGTTTGCACACACTGCAGGAGGGATTTTGGCCCACACAGATCTTCTCTAGATCAGTCAGGTTTCTGGCCTGTCACTGAGAAACACGGAGTTTGAGCTTCCTCCAAAGATTCTCTATTGGGTTTAGGTCTGGAGACTGGCTAGGCCATGCCAGAACCTTGATATGCTTCTTACAGAGCCACTCCTTGGTTATCCTGGCTGTGTGCTTCGGGTCATTGTCATGTTGGAAGACCCAGCCTCGACCCATCTTCAATGCTCTAACTGAGGGAAGGAGGTTGTTCCCCAAAATCTCACAATACATGGCCCCGGTCATCCTCTCCTTAATACAGTGCAGTCGCCCTGTCCCATGTGCAGAAAAACACCCCCAAAGCATGATGCTACCACCCCCATGCTTCACAGTAGGGATGGTGTTTTTGGGATGGTACTCTTCATTCTTCTTCCTCCAAACACGTTTAGTGGAATTATGACCCAAAAGTTCTATTTTGGTCTTATCTGACCACATGACTTTCTCCCATGACTCCTCTGGATCATCCAAATGGTCATTGGCAAACTTAAGACGTGCCTGGACATGTGCTGGTTTAAGCAGGGGAACTTTCCGTGCCATACAGGCTCTTCTCTGTTCTGGCACCGAGGTGGTGGAATGAACTTCCCCTAGATGTCCTTACAGCAGAGTCCCTGATTATCTTCAAGCGACGACTGAAGACCTACCTCTTCCTGAAATACCTAAATTAGCACTTTCCAAGTTTGTAGAATTCGAGTTATATTTATATTAAGTTTGTAATCTTGCGTACCAGTGTAGATTTATTAATTACTAGAGATTTAAAGCACTTTTGTACGTCGCTCTGGATAAGGGCGTCTGCTAAATGCCGCAAATGGAAATGTAAATGTAAATGCATGATTTCAAACCATGACGTCTTAGTGTATTACCAACAGTAACCTTGGAAACGGTGGTCCCAGCTCTTTTCAGGTCATTGACCAGCTCCTCCCGTGTAGTTCTGGGCTGATTTCTCACCTTCCTTAGGATCACTGAGACCCCACGAGGTGAGATCTTGCATGGAGCCCCAGTCCGAGGGAGATTGACAGTCATGTTTAGCTTCTTCCATTTTCTAATGATTGCTCCAACAGTGGACCTTTTTTCACCAAGCTGCTTGGCAATTTCCCCGTAGCCCTTTCCAGCCTTGTGGAGGTGTACAATTTTGTCTCTAGTGTCTTTGGACAGCTCTTTGGTTTTGGCCATGTTAGTAGTTGGATTCTTACTGATTGTATGGGGTGGACAGGTGTCTTTATGCAGCTAACGACCTCAAACAGGTGCATCTAATTTAGGATAATAAATGTAGTGGAGGTGGACATTTTAAAGGCAGACTAACAGGTCTTTGAGGGTCAGAATTCTAGCTGATAGACAGGTGTTCAAATACTTATTTGCAGCTGTATCATACAAATAAATAGTTTAAAAATCATATATTGTGATTTCTGGATTTTTTTTTTAGATTATGTCTCTCACAGTGGACATGCACCTACGATGACAATTTCAGACCCCTCCATGATTTCTAAGTGGGAGAACTTGCAAAATAGCAGAGTGTTCAAATACTTATTTTCCTTACTGTATATATATATATATAAAGTTTAGACACTTTGGGTAGAGTTAGGTATTAGAGTTGGGTATTAGGTTTAGGATGAGAGTTTATTGATACAGTTAAAGTTTAGGTCTTAGTGTTAATGGGTAAATTTGGAGATTAGGTTTGGGGTTTATATTTATGGTTTAGGGTGAGGGTTAATAGACATGGAGAGGGCTTAGGGTTTATGAGTAGGTTTAGAGATTAGAGTTTACCAATTTTAAAAGTGCACAAAAAACGAATGCTATGCATTTGTGTATTGCAACACTAATGTAAATGTAACACAATCGGTTTCCAATTTTTAAACATTACTGATTCTCAAAAATTATTTTGAAACCCCTCTGAAACCACAAGCTGCAATATTTTTGTTTCATGTTTGTATTTTGAAACTACTCTTGTGTCATCTTTTCATTTTGTGTCAAATCCAGTTTTCCAAAATGTCTAAACACTTTGAATGCAAGGTCAAAGTTTCCATTTAAAATGTTGACAGATTAGGACAATCACAGTGAGGACTACAGATCTTCCATGCTGTGCATGAAATCACTGAATCGGTGTATTCAACAGTTCCTCATCAAGTTTTGCTTGAATTTAGGATGGTAATACTGAATAAATGGCTGACGCGTAATGCTGATTTTAACCTGCAACTAGAAAACCAACTACACTTGTAATTCCAAAAAGAGAGAGTAAGAAAGTCTCTTTAACTCAAAAGTAATTATTGAAATTATTTAAATGATCTTAAAGAGGTTAAACAAATAATACTATGCAAAACTATACTGTTTGGTGTTTAGAAAAAATGAATACACCACAAACCACATATTTTTTTGTGCCTCGATCTGTATCAGCATTGTTTATCTTTAATACAGGTGTTCCTATTATTGTGGCCACTGAGGATATTTCAATGAATTTTAGAATGGATCTTTGCAACATTTGCTGTTAACTAGTTCGGTAAAAATGATATTACACAAGTAACATACAGTATACATTTTCCGTATAAATGGATTAGCAAACCATTTAAAAAATAAGAGTGGACTTCACCGTGCATCGATGTAATTATTTATTTTAGTCCCTTATACCTGCGTACATGCAAAATCCATACCACCTGCCCTTCCACTGACCAAGTTAAATTTTAGGTTTCATATGACTTCTCAAAATATTGTGACATAATTTCTTGGATTTACAGGTGATGCATGTTTCATAAGGGTATTAACAGACAGCTCGATCCTGCAGTATTGATCATTCTGGTTCTCACTTTAAGATAATGACCCTGAGTGTGTTTCGTTTGCATTTAGCACAAATAGGAACAGTTTCTTCTTCTGCTATGCCTTTGCAAGTCAGCATACTCAATCGAATATCTTAGGATTCCTGCATCATTTGAACCTTCTGAGGGAATTTTTTCACCAGTAGGAAAGTTGATATGTGAGAGAAGAAACAGGTTCTCTTGTTCTTCCACGAAAAAAAAAATAAATTTCAATATGGCTTGTGTGACAGATTCTATTTTGTTAAAACCTTTAAAAAAAAAAAAAAAGGATTAATATCTTTTAAATGAGTATAACAAAAAAAATTACATCAATTATAGTCTATTTGATATTTACTACTGGTCTACCATATGGAACATATAACGTTTGTGGCACCTGAGTATATGTGCTTTCTGAACATCCCATTCCACATGTAGTCCTTAATTACTGTTATAATAACCTCCACTCTTCTAGGAAGAAGATCCACTAGATTTTGGAGAGTACTTGTGGAGATTTGTGCTTATTCACCCACAAGGATGTGTTGCCATGTTTGTTATAGATGGTGAATGAGACATTCTGTAGAAGTGTGTCCCTCCAGCTTTGTGGTTACAGTTTAGGGAAGATCCACACATGGCTGGAAAAAGCAGGTGCCCCAATACTTTTGTCCATATAGTGTATTAGTATCAGTATTGGCATTGAAAGTACTTAGTATCAGACTGAAAAAAGAATATAAGTTGTATCTCTTGCCCATACAAAAAAAAAGTTTTAAGTGTTTGTTTATTGCTGAATCTGGCAACACAATTGGAAGCCTGCCTATGTGATGGCTCCCCTGGTGGCCATTTTTTTAGAATGACAGTGATGCTTGCTGTAGGTCTAAAATGTCTGGATTACAAAATATCTTCGATTTGTTTTTGTAGACTTGTCATTTATTTAGCTTGGCAACAGGGCACAAACTGAAGACAACATTTCTTGCAAGAAATCATCTCGCCATTGCCATTTTTAATTCAGCTATAAAGTCTTAAACCGCGATATATGATACATTTCTTGAACATTTCTCACAACTACAATCTACACCTCGAGCCCCGGACATGCCAGTCCATTAAATCATAATCAAATCAAAATTAGGGTTTAATATGGTGATATTGTACATATTTTACCTGCAATTAAACCCCTATAAATATCAATTCAGTACATTACTAGAACCACAGACACACAGCATAGTGACAGCCAGAGGTGGAAAGACTTTACAAATTAAAGTGCACAAAACCCCCCAGAAAAACACTACAGTCCTCGATTTGACTTACTAATGCGAGTTATGCACTTTCATAGCAAAAAAAAAAATCTTCTGTTACAATGTCATTTACGATGCAGATTCAGAAATCAGACAGTGAGCGCACACACTGAACAACTTTTGATTCAAAAGCATTTCGCTTTTACTGTATCTGGTCTACATCACTGGCATCTGTCTTGTCCGTCTCCATCTTTCTTTCTTGTGAGTTTAACACTTTTTTTCTGCAACCATCAACCAATCAGTGCAGTAGTTTCCAGGGTGCAATTTTCTCCCCTTGCGTTATTTATTTATTTATTTATTTATACAATTTAAAATGTACTTAAAACATATTTAAGTAGAAGTGAAATACATATTTAAAAAAACTACTCTAAAAAGTAGAAGTACACATAAAAAAAAAAAGATAAATTACAATAAATACGTAAATAAAAGTAATTCATGACTTTACACCTCTGCTGACAGTTCTTTAAAAAAGAAAGCGAGTCATTGTAAAGATTATTGAGCTGGTAAAAGGAGAGTGCATTTCATCTTAACACAAGAGTGCGTTCTTGCCTAATGAAGTGATATGGAGAGCGTGCCAGATGCTGATGATGCATATTTATAAGATATAGTATAAGCCCATGTGGAATGAGCGAGACAGAGCTAGACACAAAGACACACAGGCAGGTCTGATGGAGGAGTGCTCATGTGACCTGTCTGTGTTTGTGTGTTTTGAAGACTTTTGCTTAATCACCTCAGTTCATGTGATTGATAGCTATTAAAATGATCATGAGCCCAAAACCTTCTTCTTCTTCTTTCAGCTTCTCCCATTACTACCCCTCTGTCCTCTACATCTGCCTCTTTTACCCCAACTACCTGCATGTCTTCCTTCACCACATCTATTAACCTCCTCCTTGGTCTTCCTCTTTTCCTCCATCCTCATCATTCTCCTACTGATATACCCCATGTCCCTCCTCTGCACATGTCCAAACCATCTCAATCTCTTGTCTCCAAAACGTCCTACATGCGCTGTCCCTCTAATAAACTCATTTCTAATCCCATCCATCGTTGTCACTCCCAACGAAAACCTCAACATCTTCAGCTCTGCTACCTCCACCTCCACCTCCTGTCTTTTACTCAATGCCACTGTCTCAACATTTCTTTTTATCTACTTAGAAAAATGCACAAAATAAGGCCTTGGGTGTTGTGGTAATTTTGAGTCAGGAGTTTCTCCCATCATGTATTCCTTTAAAAAATGTTCTGCTTGCTGTTAAACTGATCCTGAACTGTATGTTCATGATAAGTAGATACCACCAAGCGCCAAAACAAGTTCATAACGGAGCATGTTATAAATACATAGGAGCGACTGATTGTGCAAAATGTATTTGAGTAAAAACATATTTGACTTTGAAATGTAGTGAAGTAAAAGTCTCCCCAAATGGAAATACTTCATTAAAGTACAGATACACGAATTACCGCCACCTGGTAAATAGACTAAGAATAGACACGCATTTGCACACATTAATCACGTACTTTGGACATACTAGTTATAAGTAATCACTTGCTTTGGATATACTGATTATAAAAAACTAAGCACAAGTAATAACAATAATAACACTAGATGCAGAGTAAAAGCTATGTGTGTGTGTGTGTGTGTGTGTGTGTGTGTGTGTGTGTGTGTGTGTGTGTGTGTGTGTGTGTGTGTGTGTGTGTGTGCTATTAATTCTTTGTTTAGACATTATGCTGTGTGTTCATGTTTCTTTGTCAGGTGTGAAGATGGATCACATGATCTTATGAAAGGAGTTCAATTACCTGGACCTTTGCAGTCAGAATTTGTGAGTTCATGACAGAAGTCAAATGAGTGCAATTCAGTTCAATTATACAAAACGAACCACATCACAGGTGTCATTGTAGTTTATTTCAAGCTAGAAAGCTATGCAGTGCTTGGTAATGATCATGGTATTACCAGGATGTTGTGGTAGCCTAATGGGTTACTGAGCAGATGTTTCGGGGGTTTAAGCCTTGGTATCACCAGGCTGACACTGCTGGGCCCTTGAGCAGGGCTTTTATCCCTCTGTACTCTTGCTGGCCCTGTGCTGTAAAGCCAGCTTCCATACATTGCTGGGATATGCAAAGTTACTTTTCTTAGATCGCTGAAATCTTTTCTCGACTTGAGCATCTTATCACTTCTAAATTACAGCCTAATTGCTCTCTATTGACTGGAGCCTGCTTTCTTCTGCCACCTGCTGTCTTATTTTGCTGTTCTTGCTCCAGAGCTTCTGGAACTAAAAAAGGTTTAGTTGTGGTTTGGCAGCTTCTGTGGGCTTTTTATCATTTTCTTTGCTTTATTCAACAGCTCTGTTTTTCTGTTGATGACCTTCCATTTCATAGTTTGTTCCTTAACCTGGAGATACAACTTCTCCTTTGCTTCAGAAAAATGTTTCTTAATTTTAGCCCTTTTTTGTATTAACCTATGTATATTGTCAGTTCCTTGAGCATTCTCATGCTTGATCTCGATCAGATTCGCCTCCAAGATGCCGAGTTTGCTGAACTCGTGCTTGTTGATCGCCTGGCTTTTGTGTATAGATATTATTAATCCAGCTTCAAACTGTCTTCTCTGTGTAATCCTCTCCTTCGCCAGATAATCGATAACTTCTGTATAATGAGCCTCTTTGACTTTTTTTTTGCTCAGGTTGCACTCAAGTGTTTTAACATACTCCTCCAGCCACTGTCTGTTCGATTGCTTTTTCCACTTCAAGACTCTCTTGAACCACTGTGAACCATTATCTTTCTTCTTCAAATCTATTGCCTGAGCTTTTACTTGAAATTCTTTCACTGTTTCCTTTAGGATCTCCACCTGTCCTGTAATCTCGGCCAGCTTTTTTTCACGCTTAGTGTCGATTTCTGCCAACGCATCATGGAATTGTGTGTGTCTATCTAAAACTTTCTGCCTCTTCTCCCTTATTTCCGCAATTTTCACGTACTCCTTCGACCTATTATGTGGCCTCTCCTTCTCAAGCTGGAACTCCAAGTTTTCCTTCTTAATTTGAAATGCTTTCAGCATTGCAAACTTCGTGTTCTTCAGACTATTGATCTTGTCTTTCAATTGCAATTCATTCTTCTGGCTTTTCTTTTGCTTATCCTCAAATTTCTTTTTCTCCTTCTCCAAGTTATTTAGATTTTCCTTCAGCTGACCTACCAAGTTAGCTTTTTCATCCTGAAAATCTTTCGCTATTTGAGATATTTCCAGTTTCAGAGCCCAGATCTCGTCTCTCCTCTGAGCTTCTTTAGCCTCGCTCTCTGTCTCCTTGAGCTCGGCTTGCTGCTCCTCCATCTCCTCCATCTTCTCTATCTCCAGATCCTTACTATTTTCCTCGACCTTCAGTGACATGCTTTCAGTAATACTCTAAACAATTTCCTGCCTGGTTTTTTTTGCAGAAATGCTTGAATGCAGTGTTTGCGCCGGTATTTATAGCTGATGGAGATAAGGACTCTATGATGTCACAGCGTGGATTTCCGTGACCTCATTTGGTGACGTCACTTCCCTCAGACGCGAGTTCCACTGATGCGCGTGCTTTCGTGCTTTTTGTAAAACAAAACAAACGTATGAGGGACAAAAATAAAAAACGAGAAAATAATAGAAAATAATTACAAATCTTCTGTTTGCTGCATTTTGGAGCCTAGATGTTTTGTAACGATGATATTCAGCACCGAAAATGGGGAAGGATTATGGATAGGGGATGATCCAGGTGGTCTAGGAGCCTGGTACACGATTTTAATGCAAAACCGGTAGCGCGAATATCATATCCTTCTGCTGTTCTTGTGCCTTCAATTATAATCGCCATATTCACTGTATCAGTTAAACGACACGTCAAATTATACATGAAACTCCGTTTACAATCGCGGTTATTTATAGGGCAGCGCATTAATATACAGCGGTAATTAATCTGACCGGAACTACCTGCGTTTGAAGTTCTAGGGCGTCCCCTTCCTAATGGGAGGAGTGAATCGGTTCTTTGAATCTCGTTTATTTGTCATTTAGTTCATTTCGTTTCTTTGATCAGGAATCAAATTAAATGTTAACCGGAAAAAATACGACAAATAGAAGGAGTTGCTCACTTGTCATATCTCCTTGTCCATGTCGTTCTTCTCTTTTTTTACATGACTCCCATATTATTATTATTATTATTATTATTATTATTATTATTATTATTATTATTATTATTATTATAAACCATTTTTTTATTATTATGTAAAAGCCACAAGAACAAGATGTATTACATAATCATGTCAAATTAAAACTAACTTCCAGAGAAAAAGAAACAAACAGAAAAAAAAGAAATTGACAAATTTCAATGCTTTCAGAGCTTTTTACGTGTTTTCAGTGGTTTATTGTTTTTGTTTTTTTGTTCTAAGAGATTTACATACAATTTGAAGTCATTAATAAAATGGAAAAAAATTTGGTCTTCGGACTTTTTTTTCCTATAAATATGGAATTTGTCCTAATAAAAATGAACACATGTATTATATGATGTTCACAATTCACAATTTTTATATTTTGTATAAAAAGACACATCAAGTAAACATATTTCTATCCCACATTCCATTTTTATATTAATATAAAATTCCATATCCTTCCAAAATAATCTTGATTAAATACAATGGGAAAAAAAAAAAAGAAAATGAAATATTGTTTCTTTTTCTTGACCACAGAATTCACAGATGACTCCTATATTATGCACTGCATTGCCTCTATGGGAGTGACGTGATAAAGGAACGACTCGGACCAGAGGTCCTAAGAGGCCAAGCATTATAATATTTTTTTTCCTTTTTTTGTTTTCTCATTATTACAACTTAATTTTCTCGTGATCCCGACATAACAAAACTTGTTTTCTCGTGATCTCGACTCAATTTTCTCGTGATCTTGACATAACCAAAGTTGTTTTCAAGTGAACACCATTTAATGTTCTCGTTTGCGACTTAATTTATTAACTGATATCCCGAGTTACTTAAAATCTCGAGGGTTAGAATAGGTTTGAATTAGGAATGGTGAAAGCTCACACTTGTCATGTAAATAGAAAGGGAAAAAAAATAAATTGCTCAGTTGTATAAATGAGATTAATGTAAGTAGCTCTGGATAAGGGCCTTTGTCAATTGTTATAAATGTAATGATTTAATATAGGTGTAACCTTTAGGCCTCTTGGCCCCTTTAATCCATCCTGGCCCCTAATTCCTGTTGTGTTGTACTGTGTTCAAACCTCATTTGTCTGTTGACCAATGAGGTCCTTCTCAATTCTTGTTGCTTTATGTTGTCTGTAGTCTGTCTGCATTATGTTGTACTATAAGCATTTCATTGTATAATAAATACTTAATAGAGTGAATACACATTTAAGAATAAACGTGCTATATCCCTGACTTGACTTATGAGCTTAATATTTTACATGGATATATTTTAGCTGCCATGTGAACTCCTTCACATACCGTCCAGCATGACAAATAAACTAATTCACCTATATACAGTTCTATATTTTGGTAATTTTCCCCAGATTGATCCATTTGTCTTCTTCATCTTTCGGCTTCTCTCATTAGGGGTCGCCACAGCGGATCATCCGTCTCCATACCCCCCTGTCCTCTACATCTGCCTCTTTCACACCAACTACCTGCATGTCTTCCCTCACCACATCCATAAACCTCCTACTTGCTATTCCTCTTTTCCTCCTTCCTGGCAGCTCCATCCTCAGCATTCTCCTACTGATATACCCTATGTCCCTCCTCTTCACACGTCCAGACCATCTCAATCTCACCTCCCTCACCTTGTCTTCAAATGAACATATTATAGAGATAAAGACTACAATTTCCCAAATGATATTCTATGGACTGTAAGTATACATAGCATCCTTTTCCACAAGTTTAATTTTGCCACAAGATGGCAACGTTATAAAGCAGTTTGAGCTCATGCCATCACCCCCTCAGCTTAACTTCTTCCCTCCACCTCTCTTTCTCTTTCTCTCTCTCTGCTTCCTTCATTGTGTTTGTTTGTATGCTTTGTTGTTTGCTGGTTACACACCACCTCTGGAGCTGAATTCCACATATCACACTCTCAGCACTGCTTTCATGCTCTGCAGATATCAAACAGAATAAGTGAATAAAGGCCAAGAGTCTATTGTTGCTTCTCCTGCTGCACGCTTTCATCTGGAGAGAAGCCGGAGAGAGAACGGCATCCTTAGCAGAAACATTTTCACAGATTGCCTTTGTCATAAATCTTTCCAGAACATAATAGCACGGGATGCAGAGAGTTGCACAAATCCTTCATTTATCAAAATAATGCCATCCTACAAACTGAATTTAAATGAGTGCACTTAAAATTAATATTAATTATATACTAAATGATTTGCCCTCATACATTTGTATATGCGGAAGTATATACAGCAAAAAATACTGGGGTGAGATTTACATTATTCAATTTCCAAACATTAAATCAAAATATTAAACTGAAGAAATATGTAAAAAAAATATGACATGGCAAAATTAATTCCTATAAGAAAAATTGTATATTTGAATACATTTTATTAAGCTTATAGTAAGTCGACTACATATAATGTAATAATTACTTTTTTAATTGATCATTCCAACCAGATGTAAACACACATCATCACCATCACCTTATAGCCAAATTAGAAGGGTGAACCCAAAAAAACTTTACAGAAACACAATACAGTATCTTTAGACCTTAAAACTAACCTGTCCATAGTGCTTCATATTAAATTGAGTATTACACAGCAAAGTAAGTTAAGACACCCATTAAGTTTAAGCCCGATATGTTCATGGGTACTTAATATGAGTGACTTTCTACATGGCTGTAACTTTTGGGCCCCTTATACACTTAAACAATTCACTTATATTTGTAAGGCACTTTTAACAATGGACATTAAGAAAATATGCATATTACAGTAAAAAATATTGTAATAAAATAAACCTCAGTATTACAGAGATTGCAAATATGCATTTTTGTATTATATATTAGTTGTTTTAAGTTTGTTCTCTGGCAAGTAAAAACTCCATGTGATGGTATGAGGGAGAAACCTTGAGCTGATCCTCATCCGAGTGACACCAAATGTCCCCTCATTATACACAGATCAGGCATAACTTAATGACCGTTTATTATTGTGTTACTTGTTCTTTTAATGGCAAAACAGTTATGACCTGTTGAGCATTAACATCATTTACTTTTTCAGCAATTTGACCTACAGGAGTTCGTCTGTTGGATCGGAGCACACAGACCAGCCTTCACTCCTCACATGCATCAATGAGCCTCGGCCGCCCATGACCCTGTCGCCGGTTCACCACTGTTTCTTCCTTGGACCACTTTTTATAGATACTGACCACTTGATAGAACATCCCACAAGAGCTGCTCTGGATCAGGTACTAATGTAGGTGAGGTAAAGAGGCCTGTGGTGCAGTTAGTGTTCCAATTCATCCTAAAGATGGTAAATAGGTTTGACGTCAGAGCTCTATAGAAAGCCACTTGAGAGCTTCCTCTCCAAACCATGCAAACACATCTTCATGGAGTTCACATTGTGCACAGGGGAATTGTCATGCTGGAACAGGTTCGGGTGTTCAAGTGATGGCAAACTTATACTTATTATACTGCATCCAATACTGTCATTCTATACAATTGTGTACCTCCAGCTTTGTGGTAACAGTTTGGAGAAGAACCACATATTGCAGGAAAGGTCAGGTGTCCCCGAACCTTGTCCATATATTGTATATGCACTGTATTGGTCCTGTCACTTATTCTTGTTGTATGTTTTTCACATACAGCCCCATCCACTCTTTCAATAAGCAGTGTTAAGGTTTCCTTAACATTATTTATACCAGTGACCCTGTACAAAATGTCATTTCATGGACCATGTACATTACAAATGCATACCAAACGCATTAATATTTCCAACAGATGGTTAATTTATAAAACACATCAACAGAAATAATTGCAAATAATACACCTAGACATCTGAGTTCAGTTCAGTAATGAGTCATGGATGGTCATGACTTTTTTGGTCATAATAAACAGGGAATAAAATATCCGTTGTGAGTTGAGAGACACCATTTCAGTCCCATTGCATTATTGCATATTTGAGCAGAGGGTACTGTGGCTACTCGATTCTTACCGGAAACACTATTTGTACTTCCTGTCTGAATTATGTCAAATCAATTTATATCAGTTTCGGGAATTTATGATCGTGTACCGGTTGACACTACTTGATACGTCCTGGAAATAGTTATTTACTAGTGATTCTCTTCATATAAATACTAGTGCTGTCAAAATTCCCTGGAGCAGTCTTCGATGATATGAAATTAATAACGAGGCACACCAGACTGGCTATAAATCTACTGTAACAAAGCGAGCAGTTCACAGCCGTAGACATGCGCCGAGAGAACGCCGCGTGTACTCGGTGTGGTAGCAGACTGTCAAGCTGGAACAAATCACTGTGCACATGGCCAATGATGCACCTGAGAGCAATTCAGAGCAATTAGAAAGAAAAGAGACAAAGCACCCTGAATAAACACACGAATACATTCACGACATACGCTGGCTAAAATAAACACAATATGTCACCCAATGTAATTGCTTCGTTTCTAAATATCTGGAAGAGAAAGTCGAAATGATAGCTACCTATCTAGATAGACAGACATAGAAATGTCGGATGAATAGATAGATAGATAATAAGATAGATATAAAGGATGAAAGGTGCTTTATAATTGTCACGTACTTTACAGCAGAGTAAAATTCTTTCTTTGCATATGCATAGAAAGATAGATGTGTTGGATGAATGGATAGATTTTAGTGGTACTTTGCAACATGATGAGCAGTCATTAGTGTTGCTGCATCACATCTCCAGGGTTTGTGTGGATTTTCTCCAGGTTCTCTGGTTTCTTCCGACCTTCCAAAAACATGGTAGTTGAAAGACAAATAAAGATAAAGATTAACAGTGATCCTGTCCTTTTTTTGCTCTCCAGACTTGCCTGATCCATTTTGATGCCCTGATTGAATTTTCATCAACTGGAAAGCACTCGCTATTGCTGAGGATGACGCTACGTGAGCAGCTGTAAAAAAAAAAACCCAACAAATCCAAAACAAAATAAAACCACTTGAGATTGCTGTAAATAGCAAACATTGAACTGCAGTTAATATAAATGGTTCTACTGCAATGGTTCATGTCTTTATTTGCCATGAACACTTTTGCACTCAAGTCTAAATCAGTGAAGAGTTGATAACGACAAAAATCATGAAACTCTAATGAACAGATGTCTGGTGTCACCTGGATGAGGTTGAGTTCTCTCTTGGGTCTGGCTCAGCTCTAAGTTTTTCTATATCCTATTGTGTTCTTGCCACTGTCGCTCCTGGCACACTCATAAGGGATAAAAAGATTGTCAAACGTATTAAGTGCAATAAAACTAAAATTGGATTGAAACGAATTGGACTCATGATCCATTGTAACCGGTATCACAGAACAGCGATTATTAAAATTGAGTGGTTATATTTATAATTGTATTATTCTAAATCAAATAATGAATGAACATACCACTGAATGACTACCTACAGTATTCCCTCCATGCTATATATAAAAACGAAACAAGTGTGTGTGAGCAGGATTTCTTTTCCTTTATTTCTTTCACGACAGTGTGAGGCAAGGCACAGAAATTGGTGCAGGAATTCTTGTTTTATTACTTTTACACACTCGTAAGGTAGTTTCAGCTGAGGAAGTGAATGATAGAACTTTGTGAAACTACAGTAGAACAATAGAGTACCTCTCAGACTTCGGCAGACCACATGGCCTCTCAGAGAGGCTTTATGGCTACAGTAAATCAGAGCCGACTCCATCATAAAAGCGCACTCCTCGATTGATTCTGCGTTTCTGCATCTTGGTCTGGGTTAATGGCAGCTTCACTCCACTGCTTCAGCCATGCTTTATCATTATGGGCAGAAGGTCAGACTCATTCGTCGTCATCGCCGATGTTTTTTCGCCGACTGACCTTCTGTGGACGGGGAGAATGCACATTATTGGGTGCTTTTATTTTTTTTAAAGCAAGCCATTAGTCATAATTACTTTTGAATGCCCAGACTAGAAGGCTTTGTACCTTTTGTGAAAGAAGTTTATGTTTTTTTAGGAGAAACACTTTGTTCAAATGAGGGAAAGAAAGAGCAATTCATGCTTTAACAAATGCAGTCTTCAGTTTCATGCTCATGCTGTCAGCTTTGAACACTCCAATTGGGCTCATGTAGAGTAAAACTCTGGAGAATAAAAGCAAGATTTGATTTTTTCTTAAGTAGCACATCTACTTTTAGAAAAGAACCAAAGTCCTGCTTTTACCTGGATGATGGCCAAGAAGAATGAATGTGTACTTCAGAGAAAAGAGAAATGCAGCTAGATAAAATGTTGGCCAGTTCTCCTGGCATAACAAAAAAAGTTAACAGAACTCTGCTTGAAAAAAATGGCACTTGTGCATAGAGGAGCTTCAGATGGGATTAAACAAGTAATTACACTCTTTTTCCTCCAGAGTCCACCAGTATTGTTCATAAAATATAGTTATATAAATTCTTTGAAGTGAAAGTGAAAAAGTGAGTGATTAAACTTTTGTTTAGGTCTGTGAAAAAGAAACACAGGAACATTTTATCCAGTACATTATATGTGGAAAAGAGTAAACATATTATACAGTAATTTTTGGGTTTGGGTAAAAATAAATTTAATATTAACATCTAGATGTATTAAACAACATAATAAATATATAAATAGGAAATAAAAATTAATTTATTATACTAAATTCATAACAAATGTATAAAAAATGATAAATAATAAATATGATATAGCGATCCCTGTGCAGCACGCAGCTCTCGTCTAAGAGCAAACAGCACACGGCGTCTGCGATTCGCCTCTAGAGGTCACTCTTGTAATGAACGTGGACCAGAAGCAGGAAAAACTATCGGTATGGATTTTTGCAGAAGGAAATCAACTATTGGTGCCTCGACCTTTATTAATAACTTTTATATTATATATACTTATATAACTTTTTTATTAATAATTTTTGTTTCAAAGCCAACCTTTATTATCAAATACATATATAATATGAGTAAAACATATATTTAAAATTAAAATGTTAAAATATGTCTCTGGCATTGTTTAGAGGGCAGTTCAGAATGTGGACATAGATTGGGGATCCGTGGTTTTGGTGAACAAGAGTATTGGAACAGCATCAAGCTGAGGACTTACTGACATCACCAAACTGATGCATTCTTCTTTTCAGTTGTTGTTTGTTTTGGGAAATTTGCTATTAATTCTCCTCCTCAGAAGTTGAACTGCATGCTCATTTGGGTTAAGGTCTGGTGATTCACATAGCTATCTTTAATAGCTATCTCCACTGTTTCCCCCTGATGTATCGGAAGTGTGTTTTGGGTCAATGTCTTGCTGCACAATGAAGTTCCTTTCAAATAGACTGAATTTCTCTTCCTCCAATTGTATGCATTTCTCTTCACAGAATGTGTTTCTCTGGACTTCTGAGTTTACTTTGCTGCTACCATTATGATTACATCACTAATAAATATTAGTGAGCCTGTCTCATCAACAGCCATGCAAGCCCAAGTCATGACACGACCCCCACCATACTTGACTGATACGTTTATATGTCTTGGATCATGAGTAGATCCTTTCTTTGTCCACCATCAGGTTAATCTTGGTTTTAGAACATTTGTGGCTCATCTCTGTATTTCTTTTGTGAAATACTGGCCTTCCTGGTTTGCAGCTTGTGCTATGGCCTACATATTTTTACTTTGAAATTTCTGCTCTATAAGTCTTCTTTGAATGGTGAATTGTAATAACTTCGCCCTTGCCCTGTGGGAGTTGATGATGTCGCTGACTTTTTGGGGGCTTTCTTCACATCTTACTTGTTTATCTTAGCCATCCTGTTCCATGTCTGGTTGTGAATACACCAGAAGCTTTTTCCAGAACATTTTAAATTGTTATATTGGTTATTGTTCAATGTTTGTGCAATGACTCTGATCAATTTTACCTTTTATCGCAGCTTGAAAATGTATTGCTTGTCTGCAATTGATTAATTCTCCCATTCATCTTGGTTTATACTTTTAGTAACACAGTGCAGTGTTTACAGACAAAACCCAGAGATCAAAACAGCTTTTTCCTCAAACTTTCAGAAAAGACTATAAAAAGTTGCAAAACTTGGGAAAATTTGAGCTGATATTTGAAATAGAAATTGTCCTGTAAATGCAAATTAAATTTTCAATAACAGAAATCATGTCATTTTCTATCTTCCCATGAAAGCCTATCCTATATCAATGCTATATCTAGTATCTATTTCTATGTTTCTTATTAATAATAAATTAACATTACATCAATCATGAATCATATTAAAAGTCTTCATGGTGTCATTGTTTCTGTATATACCACCATGCTGTTAATTAGACAGAAGGTGTGGATCAGCAGCTTTGATAATAGTTCCAGCTTTAAACCAAATATCAGCGTTAAATAGCTTATATTCTTCAGATAACTTTATGATTAATTATTCCCCTTTAACTCAAAAGCCTAAAGGATTTATTCATGTCAAACTTTTTAATCCATCTAGTGAACAGTACAATAGGGACTTTTGGGACCCTGAATCCAGAAATCTCTGGCCGTTTGTTACCAGCAGGTGGCAAAGCTGAGCTATCAGAGACATTACAGTGTGTGCTGTGCACTATTGTGTGTAGGTAAAACGCCTTTGTCTATTCTTTTTTCATTTTTTCCCCACACGTTTATGTGTGCCTATGTTTGATTTTGTTTCGTTATATTATAGGAAGTGGAGTTGATATTGAATCCAACGCAGATATGGGCTTCACATCTTGCTTAAATTTTATTTTTTACAGATTTTTTCCCCCACATGTAACACTCATAAAGAGAAAACTCATAACAGGTTGAAGGCAAGAAAGCCGAGTTGGATTTCTTTCTTTTTCTTTCTTCAGTTAGCTGTGTCTTGGGGGCTTACTGATCCTTTCGAGTTTGTGAGTGTGTATGTGAGTGAGAGAGTGTGTGTGAGAGAGAGAGAGAGAGAGAGAGAGAGAGAGAGCCTTCTTACAACTATGGGAGGAAGTGGGGCTTAAATGCAATTTATTTCTTTTTCTATAGTTATGTGTATAATTATTGCATCATCTATTCATGAATGTATTCCCACTGATCTTGTCCAGCAGCAATTTATCTGCTCTCTCTCTCTCTCTCTCTCTCTCTCTCTCTCTCTCTCTCTCTCTCTCTCTCTCTCTCTCTCTCTCAGCCATTATCATTCCTTGCTTTTTCCATTATTTTCACATTTTGTCTGATTATCACAAGGCAGAAAATGCGCTCATGTCACAACCATCATGGCATCATTAAAGTGTGCCTAATTGGTGAACAAGGCCATGTGTGCTGACCCTGTGAGTATTTCTGCTGTATCATAATTTTTCTTTCCTCAAGCTGTTGGAAATCTTCATTGTAGTCTTTGAAAAGCCTATCAAATATGAAATATGTGCTTGTATTCCGAGCAAACCTGAGGACAGAAATCTCACCTCATGTGCTGTCTTCATGCGCGGCTTGGCTGCGTCCCTGAGTTTAACACCTATCTGTCTCTATCTATTTTTAGATATATTTGAGACGTGAGACACGTTTCTCATGGCCCTCTCACATGGTCATCTTTGTGATGGGAAATAAAATAAGCATTCTGGCTTTTCAGCCAGCCGCTGTGTGACAGGACAGGTTAATAAACCCTTCTGACTAATAACAGCTCATCATCTGCTCTGAATAAATAAAGAGAATCTACTAAAGTGGACTACTGAATACATACATATTATTTTTTCCCCCCCCCCCTTCCTAGTTCTGGCTTTATTTTGGTAACGGTTGCTAATTTATTCTGCTAAAATCAGACACCTTTCACTGGTGATCATTTGTTTTTCTCAGCATAATCATTTGTGATCACACCTGGAAAGTGGAAGATACATTTTAAAACGTTGTACCTTTTGTGATGATGCAAACTTAATTAAGCACATGGAAATTCAAATATAATACAACCACAATTCCAATTGTAATTCCAAATGTACACAAAAACAAAATACAACGATATGTAAATCTCAAAAACCTACATTTTATTCACAATAGAGCATAGAAAACATATGACATGTTTAAACTGAAGAAATGTACCATCTTAATGAAAAAATAAGGTCATTTTGAATTTGATGGCTGCAACACATCTCCAATATATATATATATGTATATATATATATACAGTATATACAGTGTATGTATGTACTGTGCCGAAGGTTTGTAAGCACCTACCACCCACTCTTGTTGAGACACTTGCACCTTTTTTTCTTTTGTTTAGCTGCAAAATAAAAATGTAATTAAACTTATGAATTTTCATCAAACTGTCACAATAACAGTATGTTTTGAATAAAATACATGTAGCTTTCCACTTCACAAGTTTCTGTTTATATTTGGAGAACATGTAGGTCAAACATAGGTTAAATGTTAAAAGGAATAATAAACCAAAAAGGTTACCATTTTATATTTCAATGTCATACAATTTCGTCCGGACTGCGGTTAATTTGGGACGAACTGCACCTTAAAACTGACCTGAAGCATACTTCCAAGCTCTGTTAGTGTTATTTAGACAGCAAACAGTCAGCTGGAGTGTTATCTATCTATCTATCTATCTATCTATCTATCTATCTATCTATCTATCTATCTATCTATCTATCTATCTATCTATCTATCTATCTATCTATCTATCTATCTATCTATCTATCTATCTATCTATCTATCTATCTATCTATCTATCTATCTATCTATCTATCTATCTATCTATCTATCTATCTATCTATCTATCTATCTATCTATCTATCTATCTATCTATCTATCTATCTATCTATCTATCTATCTATCTATCTATCTATCTATCTATCTATCTATCTATCTATCTATCTATCTATCTATCTATCTATCTATCTATCTATCTATCTATCTATCTATCTATCTATCTATCTATCTATCTATCTATCTATCTATCTATCTATCTATCTATCTATCTATCTATCTATCTATCTATCTATCTATCTATCTATCTATCTATCTATCTATCTATCTATCTATCTATCTATCTATCTATCTATCTATCTATCTATCTATCTATCTATCTATCTATCTATCTATCTATCTATCTATCTATCTATCTATCTATCTTAGAATGGGCTGTCCAGTCAACACGCCTAAATCCTATTGAACTGGTCTGAGATGAACTGGTCACAATTTAAGCTGAATGTTTGGAGAAATTAGTTTTCCCGGATGAAAAGAATGTGTAAAGCAGTTATTCATACTTAGGTAGGATTTTTGTCCTTGTTTTCTAGGAGAGTGCATGTCTCTAAAAACAATATATTAACCCTATAAACCTCTGTATTCACCTATTTAAAGGCAAAAAAAACCCCAACAACAGTCAAGATGGCATATTCTATGTTTAGTCAATTATTATTATCCTAATAATTAAAGCATGTACTTAAGTAAAGGTAGAGATACAGTAGATAAATTATGACTCCAGTAAAAGTATAAGTGCTCTTTTTTAATATTCACTTGAGTAAAAGTACAAAAGTATTTGCCATCAAATGCAATTAAGTATCCAAATACTACGATTTATTATGGCTATAATGACTTATTATAATTTTTATCAGGAGTATTTGCATAATCGACTCAGTTAATGTAAAAAGTATCTAACAGTATCTAACAATCTATTAATAGAATGATATTAATGAGTTAAACACTGATTGATATCTAATAAATTATCATGAGCCCAAAACCTCCTTTTCAACGACTTCAGAAAAATCATGCAAATAAGGTCACGGGTGCTGTGGCAAGTTTATCAGGAGTTTCTTACATCATTTATTCCTTTCAAAATGTTCTGCTTGCTGTTTAACTCACACTGAACTGGAAGTTTGTGCTAAGTAGGTACCACCAAGCAGCATTGACGGTTCTTGCTTGAATGAAGCCCTGGGTGAACCACACCATGACCCAATGTCTCCCCCATTGATTAGTTTCAGCTTTAAAAAGCTCCTCTCTGTTTCAGCTACTGTCACTGGATAAATAAGACATATTCTCAGAGCAGTTCACAAATTTTGGATCATTTCTCAGAGCTTCCTTTCGTGTAGAAATATCACCCTAAAACATTTATTGCAAAATTATATACACGTCATTGTGCACAATTTACCAAACTCTCAGAAACAAGAAACATAAAACTGCTTTAGCCATAAGATACAAACAACACCTAAATCATTATAAGTCTTTAACTGTAAATGAGTCTTTTAAGCTGCACTGGAGATTCCCCCCTTACTAAACTCAGTATCATACGATCACAGAAAACTTTTATGACATCACTTCAGTTCAGGTGATGTCAATAAACCAAATCAATAAGTGTGAGTTTAACTACGATCCAACTAGACTGGTTTGGATGCAACTGATTTGTTGCTACACACATTATGATAAACTACATACTGTAATTGATAATGTTCTGCAGCTAAAAGAAATTGTAAAGTAATGGAGAGTGTGTTAGAGAAGTGAAGAAAAGAATGCAGGCAGGGTGAAGTGGGTGGAGAAGAGTGGCAGGAGTGATTTGTGAGAGAAGGGTATCTGCAAGAGTGAAAGAAAAAGTTTATAGGACTGTGGGGTATATCAGTAGGAGAATGCTGAGGATGGAGCCACCAGAGAGGAGGAAAAGAGGAAGGCCAAGCAGGAGGTTTATGGATGTGGTGAAGGAAGACATGCAGGTAGTTGGTTTGAAAGAGGCAGATGTAGAGGACAGGGGGGTATGGAGACGGATGATCCGCTGTGGAGACTCCTAATGGGAGCAGCCAAAAAAAAGAAGAAGAAGATGCCGCTAAAAGAAATATTGTTGCTCTATGTGTAAAAGCACAGCAAGGAACACTGCGTAACCTAAATGATATACAGCTACAGCTTATAATATCCTCATAACGAGATGAGTGATAGAGCTGCATACACACCTTGCAGGTTTTCCCGCTACTCCTTTCCTCTTTTTCTGAATTGTCTCCTGAGGGTTTGGACCCTCTTTCGTGTCAACTATCATTTTTATTTGGATTAAGGTCTTCTTAATGACGTGACGTGATGTCAGCCAAACTCTACCTCTTCTTTCTGAGTGTATGAGTGAGGGAACTTCTCCGGGTGGTGGGTGCACACTCCGAGTCCCAACCAGGTTCATGGACCATGACATGATATAATAATCGACGTGACCATGCAAGACCCCCCCCCCCCCCACACACACACACACACACACAGACACACAAACACACACACACACTGATTTTATGAAATGTAGTTGAGAATAAAATCTGATATTTGACTTTGAAATGTATTGAAGTTAAAGTAAAAGTAAATTATATCAAATAGAAATTATATATATCATGTTTACAGTATTTTCTACTGTACTAATATAATTAAAAAAAACAAGTGTCCAATGTAGAGATGGCACAATAATGGTTCTTCATTTCTAATACAGAGAATAAAACATTGAATATCTGCCTTTACGAATGATCTGATATTTTCCCTTTAAAAACTGCTAAGCTTAAAACAATTATATATATTGAAGCACTTACAAAAATTACATTTAAAATCCACATAGCTAAAACACAAAACTGCAGCTTTGTTCGGTTAAACACAAGCAACTCACAAAAAAACTGTACCTTCAAAATTTTCTCTCATATGTGAAATGTTTTTGCTGGTATCACCCCATTAGCTTTCCTGGATATTGGCACAGTCCCAGCTCTAATACTAATGCTAAAAATTATTAGTTCATTTCCAGCAGATATGGTACAAGCAACATTTCTGAAACGATGTTCCATTAGAGATAGCGCACACCACTTAGTTACTGAGAGCACATAGTGTATACGAAGCTATTTCGGGGACTGTGTGAATCACTTCCACATTGAGATGTAGAAAAGATCATGCCATCTCATCTTTCTTCCATAGGATCACGGCATAATCTCTTCATCAATTGTTTCCTAGAACACTTCAGAAACATGACTCCAAACCACAGCCCTTACAACAAAGACGTCTTTCATTTTCCCTGCAACCAGTACTGTATGTGTGTTGTTTTTCTTTCCCGATTCAAAATTCAAATATCTAATTAGTATTTCCCCTGGAGTTTCTATTGTCCCAGATCTCCTGATAGAGCTCTCGCTCACTCTTTTTCTCACGCTTTTTATGTCTCTCATTTAATTCCCAACCTCTGCTACAATCATATCAACACACCCCGATAAAATTACTTCACCCTGTGTGTAGTTCTTTTTTTCAATACCATACAATCATAATCTCTTCTTTCTACAAATCGAAACACCCCCCAACACACACACACACACACACACACACACACACACACACACACACACACACACACACACACACACACATGCATGTACAGTATATATATATAAAAATATATAAAATATATAAAATATATAAAAATCTTAAGGCCTGTATTGCATAAGTAAATGACTAAGAAAGAGAGAGACAGTTCAATTTGCCACACAGGCCTGGTGTCTACATAACCAGCTGCCCCAATGGGTCTAAAAATACAATTAAGGCTCTGAATATTTACAAGAAATACCCATTTGCACCATTACCTCTATAGGCATGCTTACATCATTCCTGGCTACGCTCTTTAAACATTCTCCTTGTAACTCCTCCCTTGACACCCAGTTTATTCACCAAAAATAATTAAACACAGCATTTTAATGCTGCACAGGTGCTACAGAATGCAGTGGAGCCAACGTGAGTGGCATAATCACACAACCTGCTCATTTTTATTTAGGTCTCTCTTTCTGTGCTAACATTAATTTGAATACTTCTGATAAATAGACAGAACACATTTATAGTTTTCATTTATTTAGGACTCCACTGTATACAGTGCTTTCTATTCATAGTACTATATCATCAATAGGCTTATATCAAGCTATGAGGCTTAATAAAATATATAGTTTATAGTAGAATTTTGCAGACGCCCTTATCTAGAGCGACTTACAAAAGCGCTTTGAAGTCTCCAACCAAAAATATGTTCTAATTCTTGTTTATTAGGACACAGACTAAGAATACCATCGGTATAAAACTCTTTTTTTGTCAGGATATTGATTTCCGGTTTCACGGCACGTACTTCCGGGTCAGCGGCCATCTTGCCATTTTCTTTCCACGCCACCTGTTATTTAAGGACACCAAAGACATTTATTCGGGAACAGATTCTCTCACCGGCTTTTCATGTCCCTGGGATTATTTTTGCCCCCCATTGTTGCAGAGAGTATAAGAACAAAGCGGCAAAAGCTTTGGCAGAGGGAGATGGACAAAGCGCTGTGTGTGTTAAGAAAAGATACTGAAAATACAATTTCAACCAGTCATGAACAGTAACGAAGTACAGTGGTACCTCGCTTGCGAGTTTAATTCGTTTTGGGAACGAGCTCGCATCCCTAAATGCTCATTCACTAAAACTATTTTTCCCATTAGAAATACAATAAATTCACTTAATGCGTTTCAAACACCCATAAATACACGTATAAAATCATTTGAAATTGTTTTGTAAGGTTAATTATTATACATATTATTACCCCAACATCAAAAATAAATAACAATGAATTACAATAAAAAATGTAAATAATTAACAAATGAACTCGCACTTAACCTGTGAGGAGAGTCATGGCTGGTGAGAACGAGACAAGAGGAGGAAGGTGTTACTGCTTGGGAGGATAATCTTTCTCCATGAGAACTTTCGGTACAATATCGGGAGTTCTCTCTTTTGAATGACGTTCACTAACACTAACAGAATGACAAAATTTACTCTTTCTGGACATCTGGATTTTTTAATCATCTTGGAAGGCATTGTCACTATTAAAAACTGATGTATTCACTGCACTTAAAGTAACAACAAAGCGCAAAATTGCTTTATGAATGAACACAACTCGACAAAGAACACGAACAGAAAACGCTCGCAGAAATGCTTCTACAATGAGTGCAGCTCACTAAGTGGAAGAGCATGAGGTAGAGATGATCTCATGTGAGACAAAATGGGATAAACAATACGTAAACACGGCGTGAACACAGCGTGATTGGCCTATCATCGCACGTTAGTACTTGCCATACACTGCTAGATTTTTGCTCGCTGACTGATACATTATTTGCTACCCAATACAAATTTTATTAATAGTTTTTACTTGTATCCTGGGTTACTCGCAAAACCAGAGTTTCACTGTAAATGACATTTGTTACTGTACATAAGTAGCTTTTTTGTGCGTATCTGTACTTTACTGAAGTATTTCTATTTGGGGAGACTTTAGCCTCACTACATTTATCTGCACTACATTTCACTACTAGTCAAATATGTTACTTTTTACTCAACAACATTTTGTAAAATCAGTCGTTCCTTTTTATTTATGAGTGGATAAAAACATAACTGCAAGCCACCAATCAGGGTAGAGCTCGTGTTTTGAACTTGTTTTGATTGCCGTTTGGTGGTATCTACTTATCACCAACATACAGTTCAGCATCAGTTCAACAGAAAACAGAATATTTTCAGAGGAATAAATGATGAAGAAACTCCTGACTCGAACTCGCCTGACCTTATTTGCACAGTTTTTTTTAAGTAGTTGAAAAAGTTTTGGGCTCATGATCGTTTTAATAGAAATCAATCAGAGTTTGACTCATTTATATTATTCTATTAATAGATTGATGTGCTAAGAGTAATTTGAAAGTCTTTTCACATAAACTGAGTTGTGTCTTGTGAAAAAAAAATGCTAATAGAAACATTATAGCCATAATAAATGATAGTACTTTGGATACTTAAGTACATTTGAAGGCAAATACTTTTGTACTTTTATGTAATAAGTTTAAAGGGAGAACTTTTACTTTTACTGGAGTCATATTTTACCTACTGTATTTTACCTACCCAACTTAGTTGCTAACTAAACTTTCATGTAACTGACTCAATTTTATGATTTGGTCATGGTTTGAACTTATCTTGAATCCAGTCCAGTTTTTTACCAGTTTGACTTTGGGGGTAAAAAGTTTAAATTGGGCATAGGATGCAAATATGGGGTGTACTTATGAATTGCTTTGTTTAATGATTTTTACAAACATTTACTTAATTCATTATACTGAACACATTCATAATGTTGCCTCAGCATGTGATAATAGAATCTTGGATCTGGTTACTTGCCCACAGTTATTAAAAACACTTCTTTTGTTATGAATAATATACTATTGTTTCTCTATGTAGTTATACAGTTGGCCAGGCTCAATTGTTTTGCAGAAAACTGGCAAATGCAAGACCGGAGGTTTCGGGCCTTCATTTATTAGACAGACATAGATGATCAATACAGCACCACACTCATCAGTCAGTCTGTCAGAGATTTTTATAAAGGGAAGGCAAGAGGAGAATAGAGGGTGATAAAAGTGTTCTGCTGAGAATGTGAGAATGCCCTCGACACTTCTGTGCTCATTAGACAGAATGTATCCGTTTTTGCTCTTCACACTGAGCTGATGTAAGTGAAAAATGTTTGAGCCTTTAATTTTGACTAGGTTCAGATGTTAGCCACATGTTCCATATACCCTCACGACCAAACAAAAAAAGCTTCTCCTTACAGACCGAATGAGACGATAAATATATTTGTCACAAATGTCTAAAAATCTTTTAAATGTTGTACATAATCAGTGTGATGGATGTTGAAAGGTTTCCTTTCACCGATTGGTTGTCACTAAAAATAGAGTGGGATTACTAGTGTTGGGCTACAGGGTGGGTGGAGGTTATGGAGTGGGATTATTAGTGTTGGACTGAATGGTGAATGAGGATTATAGAGTGGAATTATTAGTGTTGGGTTCTAGGGTGGGTGTAGTTTATGGAGTGGGATTATCAGTGTTAAATTACAGGGTGGGTAAAATTGATAGAGTTGCATATTAAGTGTTGGGTTTAAGGGAAAGTGAAGTTTATTACATGGGATTATCAATGTTACAGTAAAATACAGAGTGGGTCGAGATAGAGTGGGATTATTAGTGTTGTGTTACAGGGTGGGTGGAGTTTGTAGATTGGAATAGTACGTGTTGGGTTTCAGTGAAGATGATCATTAAGTGAGATTATCAATGTTAGGTTATAGGGTGGGTGAAGTTTATAGAGTGTGATTATTAATTTTGAGTTACAGGGAGTTTTTTTTAAGATTTAAAATTTTAAATGATTTTTAATTGAAGCTCTTAAAAAAAATCATTAAACATTGTTAAAAAATGTGTCTTACACAAGTAAGAGTGTAGCCCTAGACCTATTTAAAGGCATTTATGGATATAAAAGCATAATCTACAGTTTTAGTTTTTTAGTTTTTTACAATTTTCAGCTTCCCTGTGCTTTATGACATTATTAAAAAAAGCCTTTTAAGACGTTTTGCACAGCACATCTTCCTGTGAATAAAGCACTGACAGTGACATTTACAAGCAGCTTGCTCTCTGAATCTGCATCTTTATGTAATTTACTCCGGGTGAAATAATATATCCAATCCAATCTGCAGACAGATTTCATCGGCTGTGTTCTTTTTCGTATAAAGAATAGAATAATTTATTGCACCAATATTAACCAAATCTCATTTCATTCTTTTTCTCCTGCTGTTACAAGTTTGACATTGATTATTGGATGAACGAAGATGATTGGATAAAAACAAAAAGGACTCCTACAAGAGCTAGATCAAATTGAAAATGTAAAATTCAGCAAGTACTATGTCAAATCTTTTTACATCAAGTAAGCAAATAAAATCCCTTTAAAGGTTTAAAATAAAAAGAAGTGGCACTGCTATCCCTGACACAGAGTTTATTTTGTGTTTTCTAGCGTGAATAAAATGGATTAACTGACATTAAATTGATGGTGTTTAGCAATTTGATTTGCCAACATGTGACCAAGTCTATTACTCAGTTATATATTTACAAATGACAGCATACTGTTTCTAAATTAAAAAGACATTGAAATGCCATAAAGGGAACTACTTATTTATATCAAATTCAGGAATGTTCTGTATAGGATTATTTAGATTTTTATATCTAATTTGGCAGGTTTTGTCCTGTCACTTTTTAAGCCACCTTAAGAAATTCAAAAATGTTAATTATTCTTCTTAAAGCCTAAAATACAAATAAACTATCTGGAAGAAACACGCAGTTACATTTTGGTCATTCCGCAAACATTCTCAGTGAAGTGCAGACATTGAAAGCAAACTGAACTAATGCTAATTTGTGCAAATTCTAGAGGTTTTTTAATACAAGGAAAGCTTTTTTGAACTTCGTTGAAGGAACTGAGACAGTACTATGTAATAGAGAAAGTGCATTCCACCTCTACTAAGCCAGTGCATTGATGCACAGAACTCTTGTGTCATGTTTAGACCTTAGAGAAGTACACTCCAGGAGCTGTGAGGTTGTGCATCAGACCTAGTTTTGAACCTGAGTGAATAGATAATGTGGTGCAGAGCCCCCAATGCCTGGAATGTCAAGACATGATTTTTAATTTTGATCTTTGCTTCAACAAGAAACCAGTGGAGTGACCTCAGTTGGGGGTTTGGGCTTTTGTGTGTGTGTGTGTGTGTGTGTGTGTGTGTGTGTGTGTGTGTGTGCATGTTGACATAGACATAGTATATTTTGAATGCCTTGTAGCAGGGAGCTGAAATACTGTAGATATAACCATGGATTTTATGAATACTTCAGCAGATTACCGATTCAGAAAAGAATGTTGTTGATGTGGTAAACCACAAAAAGGAAACGTAGAAGCTCAGGGAAAGTGGTAGCTCAGTGGTTAAGGCTTTGGGCTACTTTGGGCTTCAACCCCCAGTATTGACAAACTGACAATCTTGGGTCCTTGAGTAGGGCCCTTAACACTCTGTGCTGCAGGGGTGCTGTATTGTGGCTGACCCTAAACTCTGACCCCAGCTTTCTAACATCACTGGGATATACTTAAAGCTGTGCTATAATGTACATGTGACAGTTAAAAAGTCCTTTTTACCTTGAGATTCTTAACCATGTATGTCAGACGTACTGTAATAGTGTCAGTGGTGATTGACCAGCAAACGTGTAGGTATCATGCCGGTATTAAGTGTACATATCACGTATCAAATTTTGTGTATCCCACATATTTGGATAAGGTTCAATGTACATTGAGAAGGTTTTGACTGGTAGATCATAACCACAAAAACAGCTCTGGTTAAAAAGACACAACAATGCCTGTACTTTTGAGGAGTCTTAAGAAAGCTCATCTGTCCACAGGGGTTCTAACAAATTGTTACCTCTGCATCATTTAGAGCATCCTGACCAACTCCATCACTGTATGGTATGGAGGGTCCACTGTGTGTGAACGTAAAGCCCTGCGAAGGGTGGGCACTCAACTACCTGCCATTGAACACCTACACCATAGCAGATGTCTGCCCAGAGCTCACAACATTATCAAAAACTCTTCACATCCCAGTCACAAACTGTTTAACTTCCTTCCATTAAGAATGTAATATAGGAACATAGGCAGGGTTAGGCCCAGCTTTTTTTTATCCACCATCAACCTACTAAACTCTACACTACACTGTTAGAACACTGTATAAACACTGTGTATGTATGCACATACAATTGTACATACAATGTACATCCTGCATATTGTACATATATATATATATATATATATATATATATATATATATATACACCCCTCACTCTCTACACATATTGTGCCATAAATTTCACGTGTGTCTATATACTTAAAAAAAAGGGTAGATTTTTTTTACTGCCTTACCCTTTATAAATATTTACTTTTTCAACAGTGTCTGCACATTTCTCACTGCCATTGCCTAATAACTATTCACTTGTTGAACTTTAGCAATCGTGCCTACACATTTTTCACAGCATTGCTTTTTATTTATTTGCTGAACATATATTTACACACACACACACACACACACACACACACACACACACACACACACACACACACACACACACACACACACACAAAAGTATATATATTTTTAAATTCTTATTAAAACACTTCTAAACCTTCTTTCTATCTATCTATCTATCTATCTATCTATCTATCTATCTATCTATCTATCTATCTATCTGTCTGTCTGTCTGTCTGTCTGTCTGTCTGTCTGTCTGTCTGTCTGTCTGTCTGTCTGTCTGTCTGTCTGTCTGTCTGAATCCTGCAGCAAAAATTAAGTCTCTGTATGCTACATGTTTGTATTGATCGGGTAGTCAGCAAGAGTCTAAATTAAGATCTGGTGGTTCACAACATCAAAGCTTTAGTGATTGCTCGCAATGCAATTTTTTTTTAAAGACAAACTAGCTGGCATCCTGGATATCAAGGGATATCTCAGGGAATGGAAGGAATGGACAGAACGAAACAGCTCTATATTAAGCTAGGGCAGGGATCACCAACATGGTGCCGGCGGGCACCAGGTCGCCCACAAGGACCACATGAGTCGTCCCGCAGGCCTTTTCTAAAAATAGCTCACTATAGCGCCACTTACCAGTGAGCTGCATCTAATTTTTTTTGTTGCGATTCCTTTTTAAATCACATTTGCATTGGTGTGAATTTGAAAATGACAATATATAAAAAAAAAACCTTTCATATAAGATTAGAGCTAGCTGGTATCCAAGTTGATTTTTGTATGTTACATAATTAATCATCTGTACAAACATGACGCAACGTAGTGCATGATTAAAAATTTGTTACAAATTGTAAGTGGCTGGTGAAAATGTTGTAGAAGTGATCATTTGAAAATCAAATCAAATCAAGTCAAGTCAAGTGTATTTCTATAGCACTTTTCACAACAGACATTGTCACAAAGCAGCTTTACATAAATCAACAGTCAAGGTGAATAGTGTGCATTTATCCCTGATGAGCAGTAATGGTGACTGTGGCAAGGAAAAACTCCATTAGATGTCAAGAGGAAGAAACCTTGAGAGGAACCAGACTTAAAAGGGGAACCCATCCTTATTTGGGTGACATCAAGAATGTGATCATAAATCTTTAAACAATACAGAACACTGGAGAGTGAGAACTAACATGAGTACTGGAGTATAAGATTATAAGTAATGTTCTTTCTATAGTCTTATACAGTCATTGTGATTATAAAACTAGGAGCTAATGAGCAACTCATAAAATAGCTCAACATTTTCGATCATCACTGATCCAATACCAGCTTCTCCATGCCAGAGCCTTTAAACACTATAGGAGGTCCAATGTCAAAACTCCACACATGAAGTGGGATCCAATTGGCCCTGGTACGTCTCTGGGTGGTACGTGAAGTTTGCGAGTGCCGCATCTATTTCTTTAAAGGTCCATAATATTCACGAGGTGGGACGAGACTGGAGCTGGCCAAACCTCAGGATGCCTCAGGATGGGGAGAAAAAAAAGAAGCAGTGGAGAGAAATAAGCGTAGCTGCTGTTCATGATATTAACAGCACAAGTTGATAATGTGCATGTGATCAGATGTTCTGGAGCACAAAGTTATGATATGTGACGTATGTTATGCGTAGGCTTTGCAAAAAAGATAAGTTTTTAATCTGCACTTAAACTGGGAAAGTGTGTCTAAATGTGAGAATGATCTACCACCTGTAGTGGACTTTGCTATTCTAGGAACTACTAGAAGTCCAGAGTTTTGAGATCTCAAGGCAAAATGTAAATACTTGCAGAGATTTATAGAAATAAAGTTTTGCATATTGATATTTATCTGTTTTCTACCTGGTTAAATCATTGTTGATAATTATTGTGAGAAATCATTAACATGATTAGTGTCTTTATATTGATAATTATTATTAATTATTAATAAGAACATATAATTAAATCCCATTTATCCCAAGACGTAGCTCTCAGTTTCAAAAAGCCCTAAACTAGGGACTTGGGATTCTTAAGCAAAGGTGTGACCCAGGAAGACTTAAAGATGGTAGAGACTAGAATAAATGTATTGATCATAGCAGTCACATATAGTGGAAAAGTGAATATGTTATTGGTTAAGTGGGCAGGCTTTTATACCTTTAACCTGCTTGGTTAAATAATATAAAATAAATAAAATATATATTGCATTAATTTGAATTATTTCATTATATTTTAGATATATTATATTTTATTAAATATTATACAATATAATAAAATAATAAATCAAATTATGCAATACACTTTTTATTCTATTGATTAAATTAAGTAATTAATTAAATTGGCAAAAATTACATTGATTAACTAAAATTGAATAAATAGAAGAATTAATCTAAATAGTTTACATTTGTTTAACACAGACGTATATATCAGTGTTTTGTACCAATTGGCCAGGCAGAGAGACCGAGCTGGGGAGGATGTGCTGCAAGTTAGAGCAATTAGGGATGCAGATGGAACTTTGTTGACTAGTGAGGAGAGTGTGTTGTGAAGATGGAGGGAGTATTTTGAGCAGCTGATGAACGAGGAAAATGAGAGAGAGAGAGAAGCTTGGATGGTGTGGAGATGGTAAAGCAGAAAGTGGATAGGATTAGTAAGGAGGAAGTGAGAGCAGCGATTAAGAGGATGAAGAGTGGAAAAACGGTTGGAGCAGATGATATACAAGTAGAAACATGAAGATTTAAAGGAGAGTTTGCAGTGAAGTTTTTAACCAGATTGTTCAACAAGACTTTGGAAGGTGAGATGATGGAACAACACCACAGACGCATGAGAATGTTGATAGAGAGGTCAGTAGGTCAGAAGGAGTTGCATTGTGTGTTTGTGGGTTTAGGAAAAAGCATGTATGTGAGGGTGGTGAAGGACATGCATGAGGACAGTGTGACAGCAGTGAAGTGTGTAGTAGGAAGGACAGACTGGTTCAAGCTGGATGATTGCATCAAGGATCAGCTCTGAGCCCTTTCCTGTTTGCAGTGGTGATGGACAGGTTGACGGACGAGGTCAGACAGGAGTCTCCGTGGACTATGATGTTTGCGGATGATATTGTTATTTGTGGTGAGAGTAGTGACCAGGTTGAGAAGAGCCTGAAGAGGTGGAGGTACACGCTGGAGAGAAGGGGAATGAGAGTAAGTAGGAGAAAGACAGAGTACATGTGTGTGAATGAGAGGGAGGGCAGTGGAGTGGTGCGGTTGCAGGAGAAGAGGTGGAGAAGGTGGAGGAGTTTAGGTACCTGGGGTCAACAGTGCAAAGAGACGTGAAGAAAAAAGTGCAGGCAGGGTGAAGTGGGTGGAGAAGTGTGGCAGGAGTGATTTGTGATAGAAGGGTATCTGCAAGAGTAAAAGGAAAAGTTTGTAGGACTGTGGTGAGACCTGCGGTGTTGTATGGTTTAAAGACAGTGGCATTGAGTAAAAGACAGGAGGTGGAGCTGGCGGTCTGGAGGAAGATGTTGAGGTTTTTGTTGGGAGTGACATGTATGGACAGAATTAGAAATGAGTTTATTAGAGGGACAGCGCATGTAGGACGTTTTGGAGACAAGGTGAGGGAGGTGTGATTGAGATGGTTTGGATATGTGCAGAGGAGGGACATAGTGTATTTCGGTAGGAGAATGCTGAGGATGGAGCCACCAGAAACGAGGAAAAAAAGAAGGCCAAGGAGGAGGGTTATGGATGTGGTGAAGGAAGACATGCAGGTAGTTGGTTTGAAAGAGGCAGATGTAGAGTACACAGTAGTATGGAGACAGATGATCCGCTGTGGTGACCCCTAATGGGAGCAGCTGAAAGAAGAAAAAGAAGAAGAAGAAGAAGAAGAAGAAGAAGATGTGAATATACAATATACAATCTGTCACGCTCCTTGAGATATCAAAACTCTGGACTTCTAGTAGTTCCAAGACTAGCAAAAGGTGGTAGGACATTCTCACATTTTGCTCCTAAACTTTGGAAGTGTTTTCCTGACAGTGTTCGGGGCATAGACACACTCTCCCAGTTAAAGTGCAGATTAAAGACATATCTTTTTATCGAGTCCTACACATAACACACATTACATATCATAACCTTGTTCTCCAGTACATCTGATCACATGCACATTATCAACTGTGCTTGTTAATATTATTAACAGCAGCTATGCTCATTCCCTTTCCACTGCTTCTTTACCCATCCCAAGGCATCCTGAGGTTGCACCAGCTTCAGTCCTGTCCTACTTCATAAAGATCGTGGACCTTTAAAGAAATAGATGCCGACCCAGCAAACATCCCAATGTCATTTGGATCCCACTTCAAGTGGAGTTTGGACATTGGACCTCTTTGAGTGTTTAAAGGCTCTGGCATGTAGCAGCTGGTGTTGGATCTTTGATGATCCCAAATGTTAAACCATTTTATGAGTTGCTCAGTGGCTCCTGGTTCCATAATCTTGAATGACTGTTTAAGACTGTAGAAAGGACATTACGGTACTTATAACCTTACTTTCAGGTGCTCATGTTAGTTCTCACTCTCCAGTGTTTTGTATTGTTTTGAAGACTATTGATGTCATGCAATTGAGGATGGGTTCCTCTTTTGAGTCTGGTTCCTCTCAAGGTTTCTTCCTCATAACATCTAAGGGAGTTTTTCCTTGCCACAGTCACCATGGCTGCTCATCAGGGATAAATACACATTGTTCACCTTAACTCTTAAATTCTGTAAAGCTGCTTTGAGACAATGTCTGTTGTAAAAAGCGCTATAGAAATAAACTTGACTTGACTGTATCAGTGTGTATGTGTGTTTAATTTAATATTTCATTTTCTAAAGATATGTTCTACTGTTCTATTATTACAGTTAACTTTAACAAAGTGTGAAATTGTCAGGATTTTCTTCTTTTTTTTAGAGAATTTTTTTAAAGCTCAAACATAAAACACAAAATAATCCAGTGTGCGTTAGTGTTAGTGGCTGCGATTTTGCACATGCACAAACTACAAATCATATTTCCAGTACAGAGTAAGTAGCCACAAACTCTTTCTTTTTTATACGCCTGGCATTGTTGTGTATGTTGTCAAGTTTAATAACAATTGAAAAATGTGCTTAAAGTGCGAGGTGGAGATAAAAAAAAACTTGCGATCCGCCACACACACACACACATATATATATATATATATATATATATATATATATATATATATATATATATATATATATAGCTTTCGGCTTCTCCCATTAGGGTTCGCCACAGCGGATCATCCGTATCCGCATGTTCGATTTGCACATGTTTTACGCTGGATGCCCTTCCTAATGCAACCCTCCCCATTTATCCAGGCTTGGGACCGTCACTAAAGGTGCACTGGCTTGTGCAACCCTGAAATAAGTATTTGTTCCCCTACCAACTATCAATAATTCTGACCACTACACACCTTTGAGAAAGAACTCCTAATATCAAATCATTATGTGTATAAAAGACACCAGTCACAGAATCAACCTCTTACATTCAAAACGTCTCCACCACCATGAGAAAGAAAAAAGAGTTTTTAAAGGACGTCAGGGACGAGATTGTAGACCTGCACAAAGCTGGAATGGGCTACAAGACCATCAGATTGTTGCTTTGGCTAAATTTTGTTCCTTACAATTCTTTGTAAGGAAAATGTATGTACATCAATCACTGTATGTACATCACTCATTGTATGTACAACACCCAGCTGCAACTGAGTAAAAATCACCAAAATCTTTAGAAGTGCAGCTTTTTCTATAAAGACCTGATATGGAAATGATACCTTTTAGCAATTAAAAGAGCATTAACATAAGAAGCTGCTGGCACAAACACATCCAGTGCATATTTGTAGTCCCCTGAAGAGGTATGCGTTTTTTGTGAGATTAACCACCATAAGTGTGTGTAATGCTCCCATCTGTGTGCCTCCATGCTGTAGTGTCTCAATCCTGTTTTCCCCCAAACACACAAGAGGAGATGAAGAATCTTTAATGTTGTTTTCTCATCTCAACCCACAGGTGCTGAAAGTGATTTTCACCAGCCCAACTTTAATCACAACACAAGTGCACATTGGAGGGGAGGTAATCAATGGAGGAGAGTAATTTCCATATTTTAGAAATTAAAGTGTGTGCAGAGATAACGAGCAAACAATAAAGTTGATTTCCATCACAGAACAGTTTGATTCGGAATTGATTTAATTACATAGGCTACGCTAATCAGATCAAAAGACCAGCATTGACACACCCTTCAAATCTGGGTAAGGGTTTCTTCCACCTGACATTAAAAAAGTAAATCTAGTTCACTACTTTCATTTGTTTACTAAGCTAGGTGCTTGTGATATACCAGCCTGCTCCAAATCTGCAGCTATAAAGATGTAAATCATACAATCACTATTCTGGATTTTGAGTCTAGTCCTGACCCTTCTCGTTTTTTCGTGTCATTATAAATGCGCATAAAGGGGCATAAAACAACACCCATATCAGGAACCATTCGTACTAGTCAAAACTGAAACACAAGATAAAATATATTTTTACGCTCCATATGTACTGGCATGTCAACTGATAAAACGTCAAAAACAGTGAAATAGTCAGAGAGTTAGAGCAGTTAGAGCAGGATAGAAAAGATATTAAACCTTACAGCTACTTTTTATTCATATATTATCATACCATCCCGTTAGAGGTAACCTTAACAATTTTATTGAATGTAGAATCATAAAACATTTGCTACATTAAATGTGTTGTAATAAGGAAGTCAGACCTTTAACCATCATGGATTCAAGAATCAAAGTGAAAAAACTTGGAAGACTCCCCTTTTTTTTCTTTTTTCTTTTTTTTTTTTAAGCAACAGGCAGAAAAGCACATTATATACAGTGAGGAAAATAAGTATTTGAACACTCTGCTATTTTGCAAGTTCTCCCACTTAGAAATCATGGAGGGGTCTGAAATTGTCATCGTAGGTGCATGTCCACTGTGAGAGACATAATCTAAAAAAAAAAAATCCAGAAATCACAATATATGATTTTTAAACTATTTATTTGTATGATACAGCTGCAAATAAGTATTTGAACACCTGTCTATCAGCTAGAATTCTGACCCTCAAAGACCTGTTAGTCTGCCTTTAAAATGTCCACCTCCACTACATTTATTATCCTAAATTAGATGCACCTGTTTGAGGTCGTTAGCTGCATAAAGACACCTGTCCACCCCATACAATCAGTAAGAATCCAACTACTAACATGGCCAAGACCAAAGAGCTGTCCAAAGACACTAGAAACAAAATTGTACACCTCCACAAGGCTGGAAAGGGCTACGGGGAAATTGCCAAGCAGCTTGGTGAAAAAAGGTCCACTGTTGGAGCAATCATTAGAAAATGGAAGAAGCTAAACATGACTGTCAATCTCCCTCGGACTGGGGCTCCATGCAAGATCTCACCTCGTGGGGTCTCAATGAACCTAAGGAAGGTAAGAAATCAGCCCAGAACTACACGGGAGGAGCTGGTCAATGACCTGAAAAGAGCTGGGACCACCGTTTCCAAGGTTACTGTTGGTAATACACTAAGATGTCATGGTTTGAAATCATGCATGGCACGGAAGGTTCCCCTGCTTAAACCAGCACATGCCCAGGCACGACTTAAGTTTGCCAATGACCATTTGGATGATCCAGAGGAGACATGGGAGAAAGTCATGTGGTCAGATGAGACCAAAATAGAACTATTGGGTCATAATTCCACTAAACGTGTTTGGAGGAAGAAGATTGATGAGTACCATCCCAAGAACACCATCCCTACTGTGAAGCATGGGGGTGGTGGCATCATGCTTTGGGGGTGTTTTTCTGCACATGGGACAGGGCGACTGCACTGTATTAAGGAGAGGATGACCGGGGACATGTATTGCGAGATTTTGGGGAACAACCTCCTTCCCTCAGTTAGAGCATTGAAGATGGGTCCAGGCTGGGTCTTCCAACATGACAATGACCCGAAGCACACAGCCAGGATAACCAAGGAGTGGCTCTGTAAGAAGCATATCAAGGTTCTGGCGTGGCCTAGCCAGTCTCCAGACCTAAACCCAACAGAAAATCTTTGGAGGAAGCTCAAACTCCGTGTTTTTCAGAAACCTGACTGATCTAGAGAAGATCTGTGTGGAGGAGTGGGCCAAAATCCCTCCTGCAGTGTGTGCAAACCTGGTGAAAAACTACAGGAAACGTTTGACCTCTGTAATTGCAAACAAAGGCTCCTGTACCAAATATTAACATTGACTTTCTCAGGTGTTCAAATACTTATTTGCAGCTGTATCATACAAATAAATAGTAAAAAAATCATACATTGTGATTTCTGGATTTTTTTTTTAGATTATGTCTCTCACAGTGGACATGCACCTACGATGACCATTTCAGACCCCTCCATGATTTCTAAGTGGAAGAACTTGCAAAATAGCAGGGTGTTCAAATACTTATTTTCCTCACTGTATATATATACATATATAATTATAATTATTATTATTTTTT
Source organism: Silurus aristotelis (assembly GCF_946808225.1). Taxonomy (NCBI): domain Eukaryota; kingdom Metazoa; phylum Chordata; class Actinopteri; order Siluriformes; family Siluridae; genus Silurus; species Silurus aristotelis. The sequence continues at coordinate 9,094,542 of NC_139574.1, forward strand.
AATATATATATATATATATATATATATATATATATATATATATATATATATATATATATATATATATAATAAGTGTAACTTTAAAGATAAGACATTCTACTTTATTGACTGCTGATGCCATGAGCCTTGTTTCTTTGGTATCACTTGCTGTTGAGAAAACCATGTGAAATTCCGGAATAGAAGTGAAGTGAAGTCAAGAGGCTTTTATTGTAATTTCTACTATACACAGTGGTACACAGTACACACTAAAAACGAGACAACGTTCCTCCGGAACCCTGGTGCTACACTAAACAACATAGAGCTACAACACAACACAAAGCTACATAAAGTGCATCAAGTGCAACCTAGTGCAAACAGTGCAGACAAAAAAAACAGTACAGACAGACAGTGCAAACAGACAAAACAAGACAAGACAAAAAACCAAATATAGCGCCAACCAGTAAACCTAAAAACTATACCCGGTAGTGAATATAACCAGAACAATGTATTGAAAAAAACAGCAGAAAACAGCAGCAGTTAGAAATTTAATGCAGCAATATTGTTTCTATGTCACACATGGTTCAAAGCTCTTGAAAAAAGCAAGTTGAGGTGCTATATTTGAATACAAAAAAACAAAACAAAGCCACCTAAATTAGAATGATAAATGCTTGATCTGAATATCAATTAGATCTTTAAGTTTTAAGATTTTTTTTTTTAACGGCAGATGAAACATGAATCACAGTTTATGAGTGTCAGTTATTGTTAGTTTTGAGAATTCTAAAGCAATTAAAAGATCAGAGTCATGGGGTAAATTTGAAAGCTGATCATTAAAAAAAAAGTTTAAGAAAATATTTTTATTCACAAAAACAAATCAAATTTGGCTTTATTTTTATTTTTGCTTTATAAAACTTTGAGTTATTTAAGATTAACTTACATTTATTTAATTCAATTCAGTTTCATGACTGAAACTGTAAAACATAGCCTCACTCATGATGCACAAACCAGAACTACACTTGATAAACTCTATACGAGTAGATCCGACAGTGAGTGAGGTGGAATCGGGACCTTATAAAGGGGAAAGGTAACGGGGAACAGGTGTAGGTGATTAGAGCAGGGAGAGTCTGAGTGAGAGTTAGATCCTTGGAGGGAGGCGTGGCTGATTGTGCCCTGACAAAATCACATTTGAATTGGTGTAAATTTTAAAAATGACAATATTAAAATATAGATGACTAGATATAGATGAATATCATTAATTATTAATTAACATATAATTAAAGGTAAAGTGAGCAAATTTGTTATTTCAGAAGTGTGTATCAAACTGGTAGACCTTCACATTAATCGGTACCCAAGAAGTAGCTCTCAGTTTCAAAAAGGTTGGTGGTTGAAAGTCCACAAATTTTGGAAAGTGAGAAGAAACTGAAGTACCTTGAGTTAACCTTTGCAGACATGCCAGAAACATAAAACTGAATTAGGAACCCTGGAGCTATAGAGTGGCACTGTTCACCATCAAAGCTAAAGAAAAAAAAAAAAAATATATATATATATATATATTTTTTTAATTCTGAAAGATCTAGTCACTGCTGTTTTCCTTCCATTATTTTGCCCTCTGTCTGTTTTCCTATTTCCATAATGCCATTCTTTTATAATCAGTGGAGAATTTAATTTTGACTTGGGCTGAAACCAAGTGCTGCCAACATCATTGTTCAACATTTATCTCTCTCTCCATCTTTTCTCTGTCACTCAAACTATTTTAGGATGTGCACAGTTCTCCCACAAATTGCATAGAATGTAGACTTGATTTGCAATTGTTCTACATATTCTTTGACACTTTACCAAGAGCCTCCCTTCTTACTCTCAATCCTGTGCATTGCTCTTGTGTCCCCATCCTTACCACCCACCTCTGTGTACCTCTCCTGTCAACCAGAGATAAGAAGTAATGAATTACAAATACTTTGTTACTGTACTTTGTTTTTTTGGTATCAGTACTTTACTTCACTATTTATTTTTCCAACAATTTTTAACTTTCACTTGTTACTTTTTTTTTACACAAATATCTGTACTTTCTACTTCTTACATTTTCACTCCAGACTCATTACTTTAGTTTTAAGTTTTAATCTATTTGGTGAAATGTCAATATTTTTGTTCTTATTCTATGCCGTTTTCAGCCCATCAACCTATTTCCTGTCTTTGCGCTGCTTTTTTCAATCTACCACTAGTATATCATTTCCTGGCTCTCACACACCACAGACGTAGAAGAGTTTACAAAGCTCACAATAAGCAGGCAGAAGATAACAAGAACAATGTTAACATGAGTGAGACAGAGGGAGTCAGCGATTTAAACATGATGGAGGCCAGAAACATTCCTGATCACCTGATCATCATCTTTTCTCTGCTTTCGTTTTATATGGTGGTTGTTCATTCTGGATACATTTATTAGGTAACATTGATTGGAATTATTTTGTATTAATATATTAATATAATGTTCAGTCCAGTTACCAGCGTGACACTAAAACAAGTAGTTGTAATGGCTATTTTATACTTAAGTACATGTCAGAGCCCAAACCTCTAGTCAGTACTTTTAAATTTTACATTTTAAAATGAGTAACTGTACTTCTGCATAAGTGAAAATTGTATGTACTTTTGCCATCGCTGCTGTCAACAGCTTACCGATAAACATGTTGTATGTAGGATTTTCCAAGAAGAAAACAAATCAAGTTCACAGGGAGCAAAAAAAAGAAAAATGTCAAATCAAATAAAGAAGTATAATATCTAAGGTTGGAATGCTGATAGTTCATTTATGCATCAGATCTATGAACTGGTATACTTCTACTTTTCACCTTTCGATATAGAATACAGCCATAGCTTCCTGAGAAATTCCTGAGCAAAATGCATAAAGGTCAGCTTTAATGAGTTGCAGCATAATTCTGGGAAATGAAAGCACTTATTTTTTAATGTGGACAAGGATTTCCGAGGTTTAAGTAGCATTCTGTTATGAAAAGGGGCTTAAACGTCGAGAAATAAACCTTATATACCTTGGAAGCAATTTATACAAGCAGTCTTTTGATTGATCTTAAATTGATTGCAAACTTAAAAAAAAAAAAAAATGCTGCATGGCTATTAACACTTGGTAGTTAATAACTGAAAGACACGACTCGTAAATAAGAGGAGTAAAGTCGAAAAAGAAAAAAAAAACTGAAATCCCAAGATGACTAATTATTTTCAGCGAGAGCTTACTGTTAAACATGTAAAAGGCATGCAATTTGTATGCACATCTACAGGCACTCCAAATCAACACATTAATAAATCAAAATGTGACTCATCTACCAGGAATTTGAAGGCATATTTTAGCGATTCTCAGGAAGCTGTAATGATCCACTATCTCTCTCATCATCGTGCAGCATTTGTTAGAACATAATGTGTATCTCTATCCTTAGGCAGACAATTAAATGTATCAGTTGAGTAGCTGCTGAACATTAAGCGAGCGTTGAACATTGTAATTAATCTCGGGCTGAGAAAAAATGATGGAAAGAAAGTGACAGAGATAATGGCTTTGTTTGTCCTTTCACAGGCCTTTGATTACAAATAAAATATCTCACTAGTATTCTATCCATCTGTCTTAAATAACACTGTCTGCTCTAATGCTCATTGATTCTGACTTTTCAGAAATTCTATGGATTAGGATGAGCTACCTAATGAGCAGAACAGTTGCAACAGTGGCCAAGTAAAACTCCTTGAGATGACATTTTCACACTATTCAGGCATAGAAGAATAAACACAAACAGTTCTAAATATGGTGAGCAGAATAGAAATTGAAGTTCTGTAACGTTGTTCATTATATGAGGTTTTAAAAATCTTTAAGACTAATGGGGCTAACTGGTGCTATTCTGACTACGGGTGTTACCGCATCTGCGATTTCATCATGAGCAGCAAGTTAGAACAAAGAGCAAATGTGAAATTCTGTGTGAAATTGGGCAAATCTGCCACAGAGACATTTAACATGATTTGGCAGGTTTGCAACGATGCGGCAATGAGCCATTCAAGGTGTTTTGCATGCCACGCGTGCTTCGAGAGCAGAAGAACATCACTGGAAGACCTTCAACAAATTCATGAATTTGAAATGTCGAAACTATTCGGCAACTTGTGCATGATGAGAGCAATCTACATGACCTCATTTCAGCACCCTCCTTTTCAACGAATTTGGCTCCTGCATGACTTCGCCCTCTTCCTGAAGATGAAGATCCACCTCAAAGGTCGCTGTTGGACACAATTGTGGAGATCAAGCGTGAATAGCAGAAGGTGCTTGCCATGCTTTACAGGACTTACAAGACATATTCCAGAATTGGCAGGACCGAGCTAATCAGAGCTAAACAGAGCTAATCTCAAAACCTTTTGATTGCACCTCATACATGCATCCAGTAAACAAATTTCTCAACTTCATTTATCTTGTATCTGTCATCAGGTTTTGCTGCAACGTACTAAAGACATGTGTGTCCTCAGCCTCGCAGTGGATCCTAATACCATGCTTACAATTAAGTATATTTATATACAGTACCTATAAAAAGTTGATCATTTTGAGAGACACGTATGTTCTTTTTGGTTATATGCAACAAATTAACTAATTTACTGATACGAAGATTTTCTTTGACCAAACTAAGTAACAAATGTACAAATGTACTTTTTTTCTTTAGACACTCACGGCATCTGGACAGTTTATTTCTTCTAACATTCAGCTAAAATACTTTGCTGTGCCTCTTCTAAAACTTGTCAAAGGTGTTACTAGTTGGGTATTTCTTTCTGTTTATCCCAGAGCAGTTCTTTAGATTTAGATCAGGTGACTGGGCAGGGGATTCCATGATTGGATGCATTTTTTGGGTCATTGTCTTGTTGATTGGTGAAGTATGGAATAGTAGTCATGTTGGTTCACTATTTTTTTTTTCACCTACAACTTCCCTTGCTCTAAAACAACCCCAAAACATCCATCTTCCACATTTACAACCAAAATTAAAAGGTAATTTCCTACTTTAATTTGTACTGTGACTGGAAGTTGATAAAGAATAACTAAACATTTTGCAGTCATACTAAATATGGTCAAGGTTGGTTATAGTGATGTATCGAAGGTTTCAGGTACGTTTGCCTAAAAGATAAATGCAATAGCTGATAAAAAAATATATATACATAAAAGAAAATGTACAGACATGTACATGACTTGTAAACTTTAAACTTTAAACATGATTACCCTGCACTTTAAAATTATAATTTGCATCAATGCATATGCTAGTGCTCATTTCGAATTCTGATGTGACAGAAACCCACCTCCCCATCCCCCACCTCCCCCACCCCTGCCCGGATGGCATTCGACACTCTTATCAACTCCTCATCAAAAAAAATCATCCATTACATATTATGGAAAACTGCATGAAAATATGCAGCATATGAAGTGGAGCCTAAATATGGGGAATGACTTCAAATTATAGGGCTTTAGGATAATTTTGCAAAGAATAATTTTGTGACAGAAAAGTGTCTCCTTGTCAGCCTCATTCACATCATGCTCATTATTCACAGCAAGATTTGTCTTTACTAATTATAGATTCACAGCTAATTTCATTAATAACAGAAATGCCTGCAATTAATATTCATTGCACCCAGGGAACATTTTCAGTACTATCCAATACCAGTCTCATTTTCCTTTCTCCTGAAAACTCTCTTTGTAGAAAATCTATTGGCTCATTCCTGTCATTGTGTGCTTGCTGTGTTTACATAAGATTTGATATGGACATTCCAATTTTATAGTATTCACTACTTCAGTAGGTTGACGTTTAGTGAAATTTGAGATACATTTCGTGGGACCGAGGCTGAGTAATCTACCAAAGCATCTGTGGAATATGAAAGTTAAGCTCCCTGCGGAGCTATTTCATTGCAGTACGCCTTTACAATGTTCATATAAAACACATAACATATACATTTTAGCTAGATAAAGTATTAACCTCACTCAATATGGCTATATATTTCTTAACATATGCTTTATATACATTTTCTTCACATTTATTATACTCAGCTTTAAAATCTTTTTGAGAATTTAACGCACACAATTGTGTTACAGGTTTGTTGAAAATGTACTTTAGAGAGGAGGTTGTTCATCTACAATCACTCCTATAAGATGTGCAATGTTAAAATGTTTTTGGAAATATAAAAATGCTTTCTTCTTCTTATTGTTTATTAGGCCCCATTGTAGCTGTTTTATTAAGAATAATGCACTTTTTTGAGCCATAATGCATTATACTTCATTTGTATAGTCAAAAGACATTAACGCTTTTTGGCAGATGCTCTCATTCAGAGTGACTTACACTTATCTCATTTACACAACTGAGCAGTTAAAGGTTAAGGGCCTTGCTCAAAGTCTCAGCAGTGGCAGCTTGGCAGGGTTGGGACCCAAACTCACAACCTTCTGATCAGATATTGTCTTAACCACGGAGCTACTGTACATAAGAGTCTCAGAGCCCGTCTCCGAGCGGTCACATTTACAGGCTGGCTTTTCTTGTGGCTTAAATTTTTATATAACCAACAAATAATCATTTGTAAATAGTAAATTATTCTCCCAGGTATTTTGACTTGGATTGTATTTGTTATATTGCTTTAGTTTAGCTACTGTAATTTCCGGACTATAAAGCGCACCCATATATAAGCCCCCTAAATTTTACAAATATTTTTATTTTTAACATAAATAAGCCGCACCTGTCTATAAGCCGTGTCTACACTAATGAACTTTACACAGGGTTTAACGAAAGACACGTTACACACGGTGTAACGGGTGAAATATGTTGCGCTTCTGTTGGGAGCATAGCGGTATTTTGGGAATAGCCTGCCACTGCATTTTTCCAGTATTCTGCGTGTGTTCAAGACTGAGGAATATGTCCTTATTATTTTCTGATGCTGATTTCTAAGTTTCTTTGACTAACCCATAACGCTGTTGCCAAGAAAAATAAAAAAGCACGAGTTTTGGAAACCTGTCTGTGCTTATATGATTTCTGTATGAACTGAAGTTAGTGAGCTCTCCCTTCACCCAGACTCAACGCGTTACAACGGCTTGTATCTAAACAGTAGCCTACCAAGAAAGTCATTGTTCACTGTCTTCCTCCTTCCTTTCTCAACTATTTCTCTCGGAAGTTTATCTTTCGGCATCGTCGTGCGTTTTAAAATCACCCAGTGAAAGCTTTTCTCCCGATGCCGTGCAGCTCAGAACACAGGTGAGGTGTGTTTTTTCATTTCCGTTCGGAAATTTCATTGGTCTAATGTTATGTCGCTCAGTTTTTTAGCTTGAAGTTTGTGAAACCGGGGAAAAACCCAGGAAAAATACATAAATTAGCCGATTCGTTGTTGTTTTGAGCCGCGGGGTTCAAAACGTAGGAAAAAAGTAGCGGCTTATAGTCCGAAGACAGTTAGTTTACTTAAACAAAGCTGAAATTGTTTTTGCTATCACTTGACCTAAAAACTCAACTTTATCAAAAATAAAGAAGCTTTCAGTCGTGGATGAAAAGGAAGCAAAACAGCTTTATTGCAGTCAGTCAACATGTCCTACGAGCTCTTAAAAGGCACATTCCAAACAGCAATAGCACAAGTTGGCTGATGCTAGCGAGTGCATATTCCAATTTTAAAACCTGACGTTTTGTACTTTAATAATTTAGATATTTCTTAATTGGAAGTCGCTCTAATCTTCTCCTTGACCTAGTTACATATTTATGTGACATTTATTTTTTTCTTTTCTGATACCCAGTTTAAAAACATAAATTATTTCTCGACAAACTGTTTCCTCTCTGCTAACGCCGAGGCCCTCAATGTTTAAACTATGTATCTCTAAATAATAACTGTTAGACTACCACTACTGAGATAAATAATTCTCAAATTAAGGCTGAATATTAAGTAATGCTAGATGACATTGAAATAGGCTATTTTAAAGTTAAGTAAAGCGGGCCTAAGCTAATTTCTCTCCAGCTACCACCTCAGATTTAGTTGTTGTATTAGCATTGTATAACTGTTCAGAATGGTTAAAAAAATTATTCATGATGGCATGATTTTGTAGCACAACATGACAATACATTCTAATATTTTTTAAGCATACACACTTCTAAAACAATTTTATATGCTTCCTATCTCAAAATTAAAATGAATTTATAATTAAACATTACATCCAATGAAAACTTCCAAGCTTTCTTTAATGGCATTGGTGAAAGTGTTACTATAACTATGCTCCAATATTTAGCAATTATTTTTTATTGTTATTATTGAGAAATAGAAATAACTGATTAATTAAATTTTTTTGTATTTACACAGTACAGTTTACTTTGGATTACAAATTACCATTGTGCTTGAGCTAGAATTTAAATGAACACTTATAAATCTTTGCTACATGTTCAATAAAGGCAATCAATGGCATCGATTTTGCTCTCTTGGTTCGGATTCTTTCCGATGTTTTCTTCATCTGGCTGTTTACACTCTTTGTTTTAGGAGTGCTCGAATATGCTTTTTCGATACAAATTAGATCACAGCTTATGCATTTGGAGAGCAACATCTCTAATAGCCAGAAGGGCAATCAGCACTGGGGTTTTTTAATTGAAATCAGCAAAGCATTTAAAGTTTTTTCCTAATTGAACCACAGCCATTTCCCACCCCTCACACCCCTTGGTTTAGAGACAGTGGCGTTAAGTAAAAGACAGGAGGCGGAGCTGGAGGTAGCAGAGCTGAAGATGTTGACGTTTCCATTGGGAGTGACGACGATGGACAGAATTAGAAATAGTTTATTAGAGGGACAGAGCATGTAGGACGTTTTAGAGACAAGGTGAGGGAGGTGTGATTGAGATGGTTTGGACATGTGCGGAGGAGGGACATGGGGTATATCAGTAGGAGAAAGCTAAGGATGAAGCCACCAGGAAGGAGGAAAAGACGAAGGATGGAGACGGATGATCCACTGTGGTGACCCCTAATAGGAGCAGCCATTGTATGGTTACTCTGAGATATTTCAGGTCCCAGTGACTTTTTAAATTCTACTTATGCAATATTACAGGACAAATGGATACACGTAGAATAAATACTACTATTATGTATACAGTACCGCTAGCTCACACATACACAAACTCGAGCACTGCTAGGTGAGATTAAAGGCATCCTTTCTCCTCAACTCTCCATTTCTGATGGCTGTAGCCTTAACAATGTTCACACTTTAATAACAATCCCTAAAAAATAGGGTAAACTCTATGCCACTCTAGAACATACCTCTGGTTTCAAATAGCAGGGATGCTGCAGGGTCAAACTTATTATTATGTATTTGCTATTTCCTTTCATGACATACATGCATTAACCTCATAACTACAGTGTCCTTGTTGGACTGATTTATAACCTGGTGCTGTGCTTTATTGCTTGAGTAATTTACATTTATTAGAGAGGAATGTGAGTTTCTAAATGACAATATATTACAATACAATAAATGATTGCTTACCTGGGGAAATCCTTCACATGCTGACATTTTCTACTAGCTCTAAAAACTGTTTCTTTTTGGCGGGTATTTCAGCTGGAAGTACATTTCTAGCATTTTAAAGTGTGTTTGACTACAGAAGTAACGAGAAACAAGAAAAATAGAAATTACTGGAGAAAAGGTATTTATGCAGGTATTTTATGCATTATGTACATCACAGGCATTGCAGAGGTGGTAGTAGCTTAGTGGTTAAGGTATTGAACTTTGGAATGCAAAGGTCATGAGTTCGAATCCCTGCCACCCCAAGCTGCTGCTCCTGGGTGCTGGAGCAAGGTCCTTAACCCCATAGCTGCTCAGTTGTATCAACTGCTCAGTTGTATTTTACCTTTTAAGACCTTGTCACCAAACATTGTGTTTACCAAAATGCAGTCCAGGTAAGGGTACATAGTACATGTATACAGATTTAGGGATACTATATTGCAGCTGGAATTCAAACATTGCAGCACCAGGCAGGTTTTCCTAATGCACCACACAAATGAAAAAAGCCCTTTTATATGAACCTGTTTTACAGATTTTTTGTCTTTGCACTGTTTTGTGTTGTCTTGCACTGTCCTGTATTGTCTTGCACTGTCTTGTGTTGTCTTTGCACTGTTTGCACCAGGTTGCACACATGCACTTTATATGGCGATGACACTTACTAGTCCTTATCCCTGTGTTTTCTGTTTCTGTGATTGTTGTTGTATGTAGCATCAGGGTTCTGGAGGAACGTTGTTTCATTTCACTGTGTACTGTGTCAGCTATATATGGTTAAAATGACAATAAAAGATTCTTGACTTGACTTTTGGTAAAATAATTCTTTTCAGGAGAGTAATATCGCTCAGGAGAGTAATAATATTTAAAAAGGACCTCATTAAAAAGAATTAGGAAGCAAAAACCAGAAATAATAACCATTTCTGAACACCAAAACCACGTCAATGTGCGTGCGCAAAAGAATAAGCCAAAAGAATTGGATTTATATTTCTGCTTCATTTAATTCAATGATCTTTTATGCTGGGTTAGTTTTGAATTGTGGTACTTCTGTTTGCAACATGTACAATTTGGCACATTTTGCTTGCTGACCTTGTAATTTAGTTTAATATTGAGTTCATGCTATGTCAGCAGTACAGTAATTACGAGCATCCACCTCTTCATTTATTCCTTCATTGGGCATGTAATTACCAGTTTCATAGGGATTCTTAGGTTACATTATCAAGTTGCATTGTCTTAAAAGACCAAAACATTATGAATGTAGGATGAGGACAAAAATTTGGTATATTTTCAATATAGTGTGCCTAAGTTTTGACTAGAAGTTTTGGTTTTAAACAAAAAGCCATCCTTTTTAAAGGAACATTAACTGTGCCTGAAGACATCAGATATGCAGAAGTCTGTTGAACAATTCAGCTTGATCTGAACAGCTATCAAAGCACAGTCAGTAACTTCAACTGTTATTAAAGGTACAATGTAAGAAGCTCAACCTGTGTTTTGGCAGCTGGTAGCTTGTGAGAACCGGCTGGATATTTCAGCAGTGAAGTATTTTAGCATCATCAACTTGTAATTACATAAACACGCAGCAATAATGTTGGATTTTTCAATAAACCTGCCACGTGAAACTCACTGCAATACCAACTAATTAAAATTGCGCCGGGAGCCAAGAGCAAAGAAACTTGTTCAACAGACTTGTTTTATAAAAAATTATTTCGTATTATGCATTTTGCTTTTGGCTCTTGTGTGTTCATTTAATGCTTTTAGAACAAAATTAACTCAAAATGACATGAAGGACAGAATCAAAGTCACTCTAGCTCGGAGAAACGAATGATTGCTTGAGCTTCAGTGTAGTTATCAGTCCATCCCAGTGTATTTGTCTGGCCACCATATTCCCTCTGTCTGATTTACATATTGATAGAGTCCTTACAACAAGAACTTCTTTGAACTTTGGAGATAGGGCTTAGGTCTTTTTTTTATATTTTTTTTTATTTGAGGGACATGAATTAATTTAAAATCGAATTTCTCCCTCTAGTTCCACACCACCCGCTCAGTGGCCTTTGCAGAATGTAGCTTGAATTGGTATGAAGTAAGGTTACAATGCAAATACCTAACAACAGGTCAATCATGACAGCATGACTACATTTGCTGCGAGCAAAGAAATATACTTGCCCAGGAAGTAGTAGAAAAGAGGTATGTGTAAAAGAGATATGTGATTATCTTAATGGAATTGCACTATGAATTCACTATGATTGATCAGGGAATGAGATCCGCTTTGTTGTTCAAACTCGCTAGAATTTACTCGCTGTTCACCAAAAAGAAATTTCCTGAATAATTGATGGAGCTCAGACATTCTGCTTGACTTATTCTGATAACATATAACTCTCCTCAAACTCCCACTGTGCCTATTTTCAGAACAATAATGAGAAAATAATGTATATTTAAGAGGCAAGTTGGCTATGCAACAATCACAATACAATAGAAAACTTGAAAAATGATCATTTTAAGCACATACCACATACTATCGATATAACACTCTTGGACATAACTAATTGTAAAAAGAAATGTTAGGACCCTTAAGGTAAATACTCGATTAGTTGACTTCTGCCTTCAAACCCAATCATAAAATATATTTCTTGCAGAGAGGATTCTATAAAAAACCTTCACTTATACAAACAACTGCTGGGTAACCCATTTTTGTCAAAACTGTAGAAATCTTCTGTATGCATTTCACTGTAGGTACTGAATAGTATACTTTGAGGGAAACAACAAGAGAAGAACATTTATTCATTTTTATGCAAGGAGGTGTAATGGCAAGAGAATGCAAGGTCAGTCATTACTATATACAGTTATACCCTGTTTATCGCTGTGGTTACGTTATAAAACCTCCTGCGATAAGCGAAAAACCGCAATAAACGTACGCCACCCCAAAAATGCTCTTTTTTATTGTTTAAGCCGTTAATTATATATATATATATTTTTTTATATTAAATTACCTTATTTTAGCATAAAACAGCATAAAAAAAAAATTCACTATGCATATTTGCAGCAACCCGAACCGAGATTTCGTATAAACAACACAGTGTTCTTTGTTTCTTGTGTGAATGTATGATATATGTGGTACAGTATTTTATGTATACAGTTCTGTACTGTATTAACGTTTTCTTCATTTAATAATTAATAATTATATTTTTAATAAAATATTTTATTATTTCAACATAAATCTCCATTAAAACAATTCCCTATTAGTGTTTTGGTCTATTCTGCTATCTGTGAAAATCAGCCAAACAAATTAGTTATATGGCAAATGCAATTCTGCAATAGCAGGCAGGAGATTACTGTAAATTTTTTTAGTAGATTCAGAGACTTAAGAGATTCTTCATTTATTGGAATAAGGCTAAATCTAAATAATTACTGGGAACTTAGTGGCCTTGTAAGGCACTCACCTCAACTGACTCCTCTTAAGTTGGAGACACACTGACTCTATCTAAAGACTCTCCTGGATTTTTTTTAGCTATTCTTCCTAGCACATAGAATTGTTGTGGGCTCACCACCAATTAGATGGCAGTGGAAGGTCAGGTGCAATAGTAATCAGGGACATGTCATTAAAAATGGACGCTTTCTCTGTGTTCAACAATGCAGGCTACTCATTTATTCCTTTTATTTTTTTTTACTTTATAGATAGTTTAATGTAGAACTACTTCCCCATAGTATAATTAATCGTCTTTGCATATATTTCTTTTCAGGAAAAGCATATTCCATTTTCTCAAAGCCATTTTCAATTTCAGTGGTCTAATTCTTCAGTGACTCTCCAGCTTTAATTGATTCCTGATGGATTACACCTGAACTCAACCCATTAACTTTCAGGTGTTATAAAATGCCTTGTTGTAGAGTGCAGGCTAAGGCCATATACACAATACGCTTTTGTTAGAAAATGCTTATTTCTCACTCCATTTTGGCCTTCCGTTTATTCAACGAAAATGTAGCTTTTTAAAATGCCATTTTCGTGTAGCAGTGTGGACGGTGAAAATGGAGACTTTTTTATTCATGTGATTGTGCCTTTCCTCGACATTTCTGCAAAGTTTCAAACAGCGGGAAAGTAAATAAACAGCGGGGGAAAATGATGCAGGTTAAAGAGTCTTACATTCTGCTCTTGCTCAGTACAGGGACATGAGGGTTTTCAAAGATTTCTGTGTGAATAAACAACTTTGGGGAAATTATTAAAAATGATAGTATTTTAGATGAAAACGCCATTTTCAAATGTATCCAGATTAGTGTAAATGTAGCCTGAGGTTGACTGGGTAAAATGGGGTCACCTGTGGACACTATTCCTTGGCCTGGCTCCAAGGGTAGATCCTAGAGACCCTAATTCTGTGCTATTTTTCATAGAGCTCCCTTTTATCTGACCACTCCATTAGATCTAACTAAACTTGGCCGACTTGCAGCATATAACTCCCATTAACATATATATTTATTAGTACAAAACTCTTTCATAATTACATGAAGAGCCAGTTGCGGAAATCTTATACAGTACAAATGCCTCCTAGTAGTTCCTAGTAGAGCTGTATGAGGCACTGGAGAGGGACCATAGAGCAGTCCCAGAACTAGAGATTTTATCACACAGTTGCCTGGGTGATGCCCCAGGAGGAGAGGCCAGGCTGTGACTAGGGACAGAAATGTCTGGGTTGACCGTCTTCCCTGCTTTGACCACAATTCCCACCAGTGAACAATGAAGGGAAATCAGTGAAAGACAGTGTATGAATAGCATTTAACCTTTTAATACTTTTTTGTAACATTGAGAATTAATAAGCCAAACCTGTATTGCATGAATGTACCCATCTGCAAATCATTTATTTAAAATCTCTGTTCAGTTTCATAATACAATCTTTTAATGGATGTTTGTGCTCTGTCTCTCACACTGTCTAGTCTTTCTCAATCTATAATGCACTGACAAAAAAAGACATTATCTCTTTATCTCCCTTAAAATTCTTCCCAGGTATTGTCAGTTTGAACACCAGCATGTCTCTCCTTCACAATCTGTATAATGCATATCCTGGTGTATTGATCGTTGAGGCCAAAACTGCTTTGGCTGAACTGTAAAGATGATGAAACTTTTCTTGAACTTTTACTTTGTTTTATACTCCAGTGCACTGGAAACTATTTTATATATATTTATAAAAAAAAAAGATTGATGCGGCACCATCGGTTTTCTGGACTTTACTATTGTATTTCATGATTAATGTGATGTTATTTGGCAATCATTCACTGTCAGACTGGAAAAAAGATTGTAATTACTGAAGAAGATACATAGCATCAGGACTAATTTGAATTGAAACAAAGCAGCACTTACATTGTGACTGTGCACTGATTATGGCAGGTATGTAAAGAAGTCAACACTTTAATTTGCTAGGTGGGTTAAGCCTAATTATGCAAAACGCCTCCTATTCTGTGTGTTTCATCTGAACACCCATTATAGAACCTGAACTCCTCCTCCTTCCTTGTAGTTATTTGATTAAGGGCTTGGATGGGACAGAGCAGTAAGAATGATTACTCAGCAAGTGAGATTACTAATACTAATCTAACACTCTTACATTGTCTGTTGTTATACTGTGGGTAATTGGTCTTCTCAGGCACCAGTGCTGTGTTGTGTGTATGTTTGTCGACGTTGAATAAATGCATGAAAGCTTGCTTGAAAACTAAATAGTTAATGGGTCAGGATTCAAAGATATATTAATACAGACTTTTATTACTTTGTCCCTCAGGGAAGACATGCAGCAGGAGTGGAAGTTCCTGGTGTGATATTACTCATAAATGTTTATGCCCTGGCAATATAATTCCTCCTGGCTTGATGCATCATTTGAAAAATGTATATAATATCTTCACATTAGGACACAATGTTTCCAACTAGAGGGTCCTTTGGTGCTTAATATGGCTTTCAGAGTCCCAGAAGCAAATAAAATAAAATAAAATAAGAGAGAAAAAAAACTTTTCCAGTAGCAGGCAAAAACACCTCTCTTGGTTGCTTGGTTTTATTTGGCATGTTTTTAGTAAAGGCTGTTAAGATTGGAAACTTGTCTTAATCTGAACCGACGTGGGCTTGGATCCCTAGAGTATTCTCAGAGCTCAAAGAATGTGGAGCATAGATATGAACGAGTTACAATATACGCACACAGGGTATCACCTGAGATCTCATTAAAATCTAAAGAGTTTAAGCCTGGAAGGCATGATGGATTGCACATATAACAAGAAACTAGAAACTCGCTCTAATGGCAAGATGTTACCTAGATGTTGTAACACTGCACTCTCCCAAACTAAGAGCACAGGGATGATCCTTCCACCCACCAGAAACTTAAACTGGATATTCAAAGGTGAACGTAACTTAAAGCGTAAAATAAAACCTTTATCTTTATCCGCAAAGGACCTGCATGGCTGCATGTTTTGGTTGCAACCTTTTTGTTCAGTTGGTCTTGGCCTTCAATTAATTGGTATTTATGGCTCCTGCTGGGGTGGAAGGAAAACCTGCAGCAAATAGATTAAAATATCTTCGACATAAAGCGAAGATACGAGCAACTAAATCCAACAGTAGAAGAAAGACTGACAGTGTAGAGCAATATGTAAGGAATGAAACATGGTGGAATGTGTAGTCAAGAGTCTTATCAAGCGTTTTTGATATTGATTGTTTTGCTGAAACTGCATGTCCTGGAGCATTTATCCCCCTCATACCTCATAACATGTCAATGATCAAAACCCTTTTTTTTGCTAAAGAACAACATACCACAAAATGGCTTCTAAACAAACCTTTTCGAACCGTTACAACCAGTCAGATTTCTCACCACCAGTGATCTTCTATTCACTTCCCTGTGCCTGAAAATTTAAATTGCAATCACTGATGTAAAAAAAACATTTATATCTGTTACTATATATTTTATTTATTTCTTTAATATAACAATAAATTTGCTAATATGAATAGTGGGCAGAGATTACAAAAGTACACACATCTCTAGATGGCAAATAAGTACACATAATTTTAGTTACTGTGACATTAATATGAAAATAAACACGCAACAACATAATAACAAATAACAAATAATACACTTTGACTTGACAGAATGTGTTATTTTGTGCTCACCAGACAAATCTCTTGTGGTTTAAATTTCAGCTCCAGAAAAACTGCTAGGTCAAGGTGCCAGAGCTATGAGCACTGATTGGACAATTCAAAAGGCAAAATCTTTAAAACCATGCCATGTTAAATGCTATGCTAAAGAATTATGCTTTTTCAACATAATGTTTACCATAAATGTTTATTTTTTTAAACATGATTTTGCATGCAATGCCAAATTAAAAATTAAATAAAAAAAAAACTATAGTTCTAACAGCATGCATCTGTAAAAAAACACAGTGATTTACTGTTTCTGTGTTCTGTTTTATTGTTATTATGGTACATTTTTGTAGTTTTTACATAGCAATAATGCAAAACGTATTTAGTACGTTTCAGAGATCCTGGTAGTGGTTACATTAAAATATCTTTATAGAAATGCTAAAATAAAATTTTACGTGAGCTACATGAAGATAGAGGAAGAAGCATTATTCCATGGTTTACGTCAGTAAAAGAATATGAGGTTATTGTAAGATAAAAATATTTCCATTGATGTCTAACCTCATGCTGTCCGTTTCATGCTGATTGCAAAAGCTGTTTGATAGCAAACAATGCATGTCTTTGACTTGGTTGATTAAGCCCAATCTGCCTACTTTTTGAATGTCTGAATGACATGGGAATCAATTTATAATCAATTTCATTGATTTTGCTGAAACTGTGAAAGTATAGTATATCATAATAAAGATGCATAGGTATCTCTTCACCAAAATTTCTTTCTTTTTTTTGTTCTCTCTGTATTTTTTTAGGGCACCAGAAACCCTACATTTCCCTGTGATGAAGAAAATAAGCATGATGACTGTTAAGAAGTGATGACACCTGAGGCTTTTTCAATAAGTTACACAACTTTGCTCTAAATAAAAACTGCACCCATGTCATGGATTATACATTTTACTTAGCTTATGTGTAATATTCGAAATACAAGTCTCTGTGTATGAGCTGTTACTATGGAAACAATACCAGTTTTTACGAGCACATTAATGTATTTTGGAATTTAATTAATTGCATTTTCATCAAAATGTTTTGACAAAGGTCAGCGAGGTGGACCAAAACGCAGAGTTACATATGTCTTGAAGGGGTACTCCAGAGGACCAAGCTTTTGAGGCAGCCACACTCCGACTCAGACAGAGCCCCCAAAATGATGGGAGGTCGTACCTGGGGCCTCAGCCTCTGGGTGCCGTGAAGAAAACGCATTACCATAGAGTCTCTGCCCAGAGATTGCCTGGCTAAGGGGGCATGATAAGCTGGATTGGCGGGCCGTAGACTTTTTAGGGTGGACAGAGCCAACCCCTGGCAAACTGTCCCTGGAGGAAATCCAGCACTGAGCCAACCGGGCAGTGGACTGGATCCAGCTAGTGGTGGTAACTCTGGAGGGAGCTCTGGATTGGAGAATGTTCTCTACCACCTCGGTGGAGAGGCCAGAACCTTTGGATCTCTGTGGTGTGAGAGGAGATGCTCCAGTGCTAGAAGCACGGCCAGCATCTCTAGGCAGAGGATGTGCCTTCCCACAGACTTTGGGCAAAGTGACCACTCATGATAGCTCCCCAGCCCGTGAGGGACGCATCCATTGATGGCGTTACGCGACAACCGGGGACTCCCAGCACATGGCCTAGAAATATAACCCCCGGGATCTCTCCAACCATCTAAGGCATGTAGGCCTCGCTGCATGACCTTGATGTTGCAGAGGGGAAGACCCTCCGTGAGAACCCACGGGACCTGAGCCACCACTGAAGGCATCTCATGTACAGCAGGCCAAGTGGAAATACACTGGACGATGCTGCCATAAGCCCTCGCAGTTTCTGGAACTGCTTGACAGTGAGAGGTTGCCCCTCTCTGACCTTCCTGATGCCGTAAGGATTTCCACAATGCGGGCAGGGTACAAAGCAGTCGAATCCTATATGACACTGAGATAGGTTGTTCTCTGTAATGGAGAAAGCACACTCTTCCTGGCATTCAGCCAAAACCCCAACACCTTCATGTGAGCGAGATCAACATTTCAATGCTGGACCGCCAACTGCTATGATTGAGCTAAAATCAACCAATCATTGATGTAGTTGAGGATGCAGATGCCCTAAAACCTCTGGGGAACCAGAGCCGCATCCACACATTTTGGGAAGGTACGGGGTGAGAGGGCAAGGCTACATGGAAGGACCTGATATTGGTACGATATTGAACCTCGGGAACTTCCTGTGAGAAAGCAGGATGGATAAATTAAAGTATGCATCCTTTAGATCTACCGTGACAAACCACCCCCTGAATCTGATTTGAAGCACAACCTGCTTGTGGGTCAGCACATTGAACCTGAGTCTCATAAGAGATCGGTTCCGCTGACATACATCTAAAATAGGACGCAACCCTCCGTTTGGGAACTATGAAGTACCAGCTGTAGAACCCAGACTCTTGTTCTGATGGAGGGACCACCTCAAGGGCCTCATCCTCAGGAGAGTGTTAACTTTCTGTTCCATGACCAGAGCCTGCTGGCTTCTCACCAGGGTGGCTAGAATCCTGTGAAAATGGGGCGGAGGAGACCAGAACTGAATCGAGTAGCCTCACTCTACAGTGTGCAGGACCCACTAAGACACGTCTGGAAGAGCTTTTCAAGCTGCCAGAAAGTGCCGGTGACGGCCAGTGTAAAATTTTTGACTGATTACATACATTATTTTAGAGCGTGAACACTCTGGCATGTTCTCAAAGCGTTTCCCACAGCTCGAGTTCCTGAAAGAGGAATGTTGTTTCTCAAAAAACTATGAGGATGATGATCAAATTAATCGACTCTGATGGAGCACACAACTTTTTTATTAAAATATTATGACTTATTTTGTAATTTTGTTTTCAATCTTGCAGATTTGGATTTGTTTGTCGTATCTTGCAAAAAAAAATCTTTTACTTTCATCAATCTCAAATATCGTACGCATGCCATATATTATGACAATAAATATCCTGTTATTTGTCTTGTAGCCTGCCCTCTCACTGCAAAAAACAATCAACTCTTTTGATTAGAATCAAGAGTTCAACACACACACACACACACACACACACACACACACACACACACACACACACACACACACACACACACAAACCCTGAGATATCAGCACATTTTTTTTACAAAATGGTCCTAAACTAATTTGCACGTTTATTCAGTCCTAAGCAAAAATAGTTTTTCTTTCGCTCTCTAATTGGAGTCCAGAATTTTTGTATGTGTGCAGAAATAAGCAATGCTCATCTCAAACTGTCTGTATTTACCCCTTTCAGTCTGTGAGATCTCTCAGGACCTTATGAAGGTTATTTACTTTCTCCACACTGATTAAAAGAGCTGAAGAGGAAAAAAGAAGTCAATTCTGACTTTAAATCAAAACACAAATCCAGATGAAACACTGATCATGAGTGTATTAGTGCACAGGTTTTGTGTGAAAATTCTACATTTATAATACTGTGTGAATAGGTAGAGAGAGGAAATTGTGTGTGTGTGTGTGTGTGTGTGTGTGTGTGTGTGTGTGTGTGTGTGTGCAGCAAGATGCATCCCTTAATGCTGTCTGCTCCTTTCCTTAAACACTGATATATTACCGTGTGCATCCAATCCGAGCTTAATCAGGAGAGGTTAAAAAGCTCAAAAGGTTTAAAGAGGGTCGTCAACTCACAGTCAGATGTTAAATACAATCAAGCATACACTAAAAGAGAACAAGTTACAAACTAAAAAAGGTTTTTTCCTTTAGTCCAGAGGTGCTTTTTTCATTAGAAAAATAAATGTAGCTTAGGACTAAATGAGCAGTGAGGTTTCAGTAGAAGGATTTGAATGATCCAAGGTCACCGGAGCTCCATATGATGCTGTTTCTGCCTCGAAAGTATCAAAAGAAATCACATCACAGAATTTGGCCTCAAGTCCGAGCTTGCTGATTTTCTACTGATCCTCGTGGTTTTTTAAACCCCCATCATTACAATTGCTGCGTGCCTCAGGTGGTTTTTATAAGAAGAACATTGATTTTTGTGTCTTTTCCAACTCTGCACCAAAGCCTGCACTCATAGGTCTGATGAATTGAAAAAATACACATTACATTCATTACACATTTACATACCACCATAACTGTTGCAAGGATTTTTCATCGTCTGAAATACGGACACAAATATTGTAGCATGCTAAGATTCTGTATTGTGAAGAAATACTGCTAGGATTTTGCCAACCGTTCTAAATAATACGAAATCAAGTAAAGTTTATTTCTATAGCCTCAAAGCAGCTTTACAGAATTTACCGGTTAAGGTGAACGATGTGTATTTATCCCTGATGAGCAGCCATGGTGACTAATATCATCCCATATTCAAGGCATAAAAGGAGCGTTCCGTTTTTAACCCATACGGTGTGTCTCGTATAATCAACATGTAGATTAGAGAAGTAAATATAGGCTAAATGTGCATTTAAAACCTCTTGGCCTTCAGCGTCGTCACAATAGATTAAATGAAAAGAAAGAGTAACCATGACAATATCTATATACCATTCAAAAGGTCTAAGCCTCAAGCATCAACTTAAGATCACTGTTTTCAATGAAAAATGTATAAGAAATGTATTTGCTGAATTTGTGTAAGTAGTACACCAACAAAATGCATTAAAAAATGCAGTACTTATATTGTGATTGCAATAACAAGTCACAAACGCATCCACTGCTGCTAATCCAGGTTTATTTGGAAAGATACGGGTTCACTGAACAACATGCCGTAAAGCATTTTTGCACCAACAAAACAATAGTGTTGTAATTTTGATGGTTATTCTTTTGTTTACGTCACAGTACTTCGGGGGGTGTATTGTTTGTATATGTTTCGGAATATCTCTCGCATAAAAACGACATCTTGGTGGTAAAAACCAAATATAGCTGGTAGAATATAGTGTCACAAAACAAATCATATAGTAAAAAGGTAGCGGTGTGTACAGTTGCTGAATTCAAGCATTAACTTGTGTGTATACTGTATGTACAAGAGATGTGTGTGTGTGTGTGTGTGTGTGTGTGTGTGTGTGTGTGTGTGTGTGTGTGTGTGTGTGTGTGTGTTTGTGCATGTCTATGTGTGCTCTTGACAGAGAGCTCTCTGTCTTCGGGTGTTGCTACGTTACCTGGATGCTATCTGAGCTGACAGAGCGGCCGTGGGAGGTTTAACTTTACAGCGAGTAGCTCAAGATGGCAACTAGCCCCCCTTGTGAAAAAAAAAAAAAAAAAAAACATCCTTAGAAATATAAATCAGAATGGGAGATGGAACCCATTGGCATGGAGAAGTCCAGGGAAATATGTACATGGCAAATTGTAGATTTTTCTGTAAGCTATATCTTATATTTTATAAAAGCAATATAGTTTTTATTTTTTTCATGTCACCTGCCACAACATCTCCAAGGGCTGATATGGTAGGCTACTGTTTTAAATTCCCGAATATTTTACAAGATGTAATTTTTGTATGTACATACACAACAATAAATGTAATTAATGTGCATTTAACATATTGTCAACATAAATTATTTACTTTCTGGTTTGATTTTAGAATTAAATAA
Organism: Silurus aristotelis; assembly: GCF_946808225.1. Classification (NCBI taxonomy): domain Eukaryota; kingdom Metazoa; phylum Chordata; class Actinopteri; order Siluriformes; family Siluridae; genus Silurus; species Silurus aristotelis. The sequence continues at coordinate 9,116,692 of NC_139574.1, forward strand.
ACACTGAAATGACATTCATTAGATGGTACAGTACAAATATTTTGAGTTTCCCTTATAATGTCCCTTATTTTCCTATAAAAAACAAAGTTTGTCACTTATTTTCCTTTGCAGATGCTGGCAACCCTAAATACTGCATATTCTGCTTCTATAACTTTGTGCTACTGCTACTGTTCTTTTATACCAAATACTAAATGTCCTGATTAATTGAGAGAAATAACCAGAAGCCACTGTGATCTTGGTGGAGTTTAGTCCAACAGAATGTGAATTTATTAAATCAGCATCAAATCATTCAGCAAGAGCCGGTGGCACAGCATATTCCCACGTCAATCCCAGTGTTTCCGGAAATGGGGTCCAGATTCACCTGAATAAAGAGCTTACTGAAGATGAATGAATTGTAAAGACTACGCTGTAACCTAGCTTTACCCTTGCACAATTTAGTCTAATCTACTAACTTGCTCTGTGCGGTAAGACTTGCGGTGGTGGCGTGTGTGTTTATATAAACACAGAATGGTGCAAGAACTCTTTGCTTGTCTCCAGCTACTGCTCATCGCTAGCGGAGTGTGTGACTGTAAGATGCAGGCTATTTAATTTACCCCAGGAATTCACCACTGCTTTCATTGTTGGAGTGTAAAAGCCATTAGAGGCACGCCACACGCCAAGCGAATCCACAGCCACTTCCAGAACAGCGGAGAAACCCGGCGCATGTGGCAGGGCATCTAGGCGGTCACGACGACAAGACAACTTTACCCACCTGTGACCATGACGCCTCCCTCGCAGATGTGCCAAATGACTTCTACACCTGGTTTTTACGGTGGCAAAACACATGAACAAATCGGAAAACAAATTAACAAATGCAAAAACAAATTAACCAATCCAAAAACCAAATAAGAAATCCAAAAACACAACGACAAGTCAGACAAACCGGAAAAGGTAAATGGAACACTTACTGACCATTGGACAAGACACCTGTCATTCAAGATATACGGGAAGTACAACAGTTGCTCTTTGCTTGCGTATGTTTACTTCTGTTATTTTCTTATACTGTATTTAAAGGTGCACTTGTCAAATTAAAGAATAGTTTAAAGTAAATGGAGAACTTTACACATGTATAAGAAACAAAGTTATAAGATTTCATACTTTCTGTATATCTTGAATGACAGGTGTTTCATCCAAGGATCGGTAAGTGTTCACATTCACAAACTATACATACCTTTTTCCGGTTTGTCTGAATTGTTGTTGTGTTTTTGGATGTTATTTTGTTTTTGGATTTGTTAGTGTTTTCTAATTTGTAAGAATTGAGGAAAGAGAGGAAAACTCTATGCAGAGTTAACCCACAGAAGTCTGCTGGACCAGACAACATTCCTGGCATAGTGCTAAGGGAATGTGCAGAACAGCTAGCAGATGTCTTCACTGACATCTTCATATTCACCCTGAGCAGTGCCGTTGTTCCTACGTGCCCAGTGCCAAAGAAGTCTAGTCAAGTCAAGTTTATTTGTATAGCGCTTTTCACAACAGACATTGTCTCAAAGCAGCTTTACAGAAAACAACAGGGAAGGTGAATGGTGTGAATTTGTCCCTAAAGAGCAGCCGTGGCGACAGTGGCAAGGAAAAACTCCCTTAGATGATATGAGGAAGAAACCTTGAGAGGAACCAGACTCAAAGGGGGAACCTATCCTCATATGGGTGACATCAAGAGTTTGATCATAAATCTTTCAACAATACAGAACACTGGAGAGTGAGAACTAACATGAGTACTGGAGTATAAGATTATAAGTGAATGTTCTTTCTACAGTCTTTGGTATAAAAAGCTCAACATTTGTGATCATCATAGATCCAGCATCAGCTTCTCCATGCCAGGGCCTTTAAACACTCGGCATCTACTTCTCCATGATCATCCATAGGTCCATAATCTTCACGAGGTGGGACGTGACTGGAGCTGGCCAAACCTCAGGATGCCTCGGGATGGGGAGAGAAAGAGAAGCAGTGGAGAGGAATTAGCGTAGCTGCTGTTCATCATATTAACAGCACAAGTTGATAATGTGCATGTGATCAGATGTTCTGGAGCAAAAGGTTATGATATGTGATGTGTGTTATGTGTAGGCTTTGCTAAAAAGATATGTTTTTAATCTACACTTAAACTGGGAGAGTGTGTCTGAGCCCCGAACACTGTCAGGAAGACTATTCCAGAGTTTAGGAGCTAAATGTGAAAATGCTCTACCGCCTTTAGTGGACTTTGCTATTCTAGGAACTACTAGAAGCCCAGAGTTTTGAGATCTCAGGGAGCGTGACGGATTGTAGCGTGTTAAAAGACTGGATAGATACATGGGGGCCAAACCATTTAGTGCTTTATAAGTGAGTAGCAGTAGTTTGTAGTCTATTCGAAACTTAACAGGAAGCCACTGTAGGGACGATAAGATTGGGGTTATATGATCGTATTTTCTTGACCTTGTAAGAACTCTTGCTGCCGCATTCTGAACTAACTGAAGCTTGTTTATTAATGACGCAGGACATCCACCTAGTAATGCATTACAGTAGTCTATTCTAAAGGTCATAAACGCATGGACGAGCTTCTCTGCATCAGATATAGATAACATATTTCTTAGCTTAGAAATATTTCTAAGGTGAAAGAAGGCTGTTTTTGTAACTTGATTGATGTGATTTTTAAAAGATAAGTTGCTGTCTAAAATAACTCCCAGGTCTTTTACCGTTGAACTAGTAGTTACAGAACAACCGTCTAAATGCAGGCTGAGATGCTGGAGCTTCTGTGTACTATTTTTTGGGCCGATGAGCAAAATCTCCGTTTTATCAGAATTTAATAGCAAAAAGTTATGGGTCATCCAATCTCTTATTTCTTCAACACACTCAGTTATGCAAGCTAATTGAGCTGTATCGCCTGGTTTGGATGAAATATATAGCTGGGTATCATCAGCATAACAATGGAAGCTAATTCCATGCCTTCTAATAATATTTCCTAACGGAAGCATGTATATTGTGAAAAGCAGGGGTCCTAGAACCGACCCTTGTGGCACGCCATAATTTACTAGCATTATCCTGGATAGCTCTCCATTTAAATCTACGAAATGGTAAAGATTGGACAGGTAGGATTTAAACCAGCTTAATGCCTGTCCCTGAATACCGATGTAATTCTGTAAGCGATCGAGGAGAAGATCATGATCTATAGTGTCGAACGCAGCACTGAGATCTAGTAAAACTAATAGGGAGATGTAGCCTTGGTCTGAAGCTAAAAACAGGTCATTAGTGATTTTAACTAGAGCAGTTTCTGTGCTATGATGGGGCCTAAAACCTGACTGAAACTCTTCAAAGATATTGTTCTCCTGCAAGTGGTTACATAACTGGGCAGCGACAATCTTTTCTAAAATCTTAGACATAAATGGGAGATTTGAAATTGGTCTGTAATTCGATAGCGTGTTTGGATCCAGATTAGGTTTTTTAATGAGGGGCTTAATAACTGCTAACTTGAGGGATTTAGGGACATGACCTAACGATAGTGAGGAGTTAATAATATTGAGAAGAGGCTCACCAGCTGTATATAACACTTCCTTCAGTAGTTTAGTAGGAATTGGATCTAACTGACATGTTGTTGATTTAGCTTTCATAATAGCATCATACAGCTCTTCCTGTCCTATACATGTAAAACAGTGTAGTTGTGGGGTTGTAGGTACGATTGTGTCCGGAGATGCTGTCAGAGGTTGAACTGCCACAATTGTTTTTCTAATGTTATCTATTTTTTCAGTGAAGAAATTCATAAAGTCTTCACTACTAAACTGTGATGGAACACATTTTTCAGATCCCTGATTTGTTGTTAATTTAGCGACTGTACTGAAAAGGAACCTGGGATTGTATTTGTTATTTTCTATGAGTTTGCTCAGGTGTTCAGCTCTAGCAGCTTTTAGCGCTTGTCTGTAGCTAAGCATACTGTCTTTATACGCAATTCTAAATACCTCCAATTTAGTTTTCCTCCATTTTCTCTCCAGATTACGGGCTGTTCTCTTTAGGGCATGCTTATGACTATTATACCAAGGTGCAGGTGCTTGTTCTCTAACCTTTTTTAACCGGATGGGGCAACAGTGTCTAAAGTGCTAGTGAGGATAAGGTCTATGTTGTTCGCCATCTCATCAAGATGATCAGCAGTTATGGGTTTAATGTGAAATTGAGATAAATCAGGCAGGTTATTTATGAATCTGTCCTTAGTGGTTGGAACAATAGTCCTACCGGTAGTGTGTACAGTATGAGATAATGGTCTGTGATGTCATCACTCTGGGGTAAAATATCTATATCAGTGACGTCTGCTCCATGGGATATTATTAAGTCTAGTGTGTGGTTAAAACGGTGGGTTGGTCTGGTGACGTTTTGTTTAACTCCAAAAGATTTTAATAAATCAACAAATGATAATCCTAAAGCATCGTTTACATCATCTACATGAATATTAAAATCTCCTACAAGCAGCACTTTATCAAAACTGATCAAGAGGTCTGAGAGAAAACAAGCAAACTCTTGAAGAAAATCAGCGTAGGGCCCTGGGGGTCTGTACACGGTGACCAGAGCGAGTTTTCTATGTATGTCTGAAAGTGCAATTTTAAGAACGAGCACTTCAAATGATTTAAAGCTGAATCCTAATCTCTGACTAACATTAAGAGAGGCACTATAAATGGTTCCTACACCCCCCCCACGACCAGTCTGACGGGGCTCATGCTTATAAACATATCCTGACGGTGTAGACTCGTTTAGAGCCATATAATTACCTGGTTTAATCCAGGTCTCAGTGAGACAGAGTGCATCGAGAAGTGAGACAGAGTGCATCGAGAGTCTACAGTCTAAAGTCTACACTCCTGCCTCAATGACTATCGTCTCATCGCGCTCACACCCATCGTGATGAAGCGCTTTGAGATGTTCTTCATGAGGCACATCAAGACCCAGCTACCACCCTCACTTGACCCCATGCAGTTTGCAAATCATCCAAACCGTTCCACAAACGATGCCATCATGTCTTCTCTTACACTGCACCAGGTTGCACATGAAGCACTTTATGTGGGTAGGACAACTCTCTTTAGTCCTTTACTCTGTGTTCTGTATATAGCTTTATGTTGTGTGATGTAGCTTTATGTTTTTGTATGTAGCACCGGGGTTCTGGAGGAATGTTGTCTCATTTCACTGTGTTCTGCGTCAGCTTTATATGGTTAAAATGACAATAAAAGATTCTTGACTTGACTTAAAAAGAACAATCTCCGTATTATAATCATAGCAATTTTGCTTTCAAATACTGCACAATTAATTTATTACTAATTTTTTTTGTGGAGTAAGTTAGTACCAAATATTTAAACACCATAATTATACATTTTTACGAAACCAAAACCAAATCCGTCTTGTGTTAATTCTTAGTTTTTAGTGCCAGTTTCTAGAAGTTCATACTTAATTCCCTACCTCCAATATTCACTCAACCTCTCACACTACCCCTGTTTTGGTGAACCAATCACACCATGTATATGAATGATGAACTACAAGTTGAAGTCGTGAAGCTGCGTACTTCCCTCCTGTTTGTTTCTGTCATCTCCAAGCATTCTGTTATTTCCTTGTTGTCAGGTTTAACTTCCAATAGCCTCATTAAAACAGAACACACTAGGGTCTGTCAACATGGCCGCCTGAGAGCACACTCCCAATGACCGCCTGCGTCAAGTTCACATTCACCTAATTACTAATAACACACCTAAGAACATTTACACCTTACATTATAAAAACCTTAGCTTCACCTTCTTGCTGAGATCTGCCAAGCATTGCCAGTGCCACCCACCATGTGACCTTGAGCTGCTACAGTTGGCCGCCAGACTCGTTCCCCTGCTGCATCCATGTTGGGAGTAAAGAAATCCGTCACTAAAGGTAAGCAGGAGCTGATGCAAATTAGTTTATAAGAAAAAACGCAGGCAAATAAATCAAAATTTGTAGGCAAGGTTATAATTTAATGACTGGCAAAGTTCATGCAATTGGCAAAGCATAAGAAAAAAAGAAAAAAAAAAAGATATATATATATATATATATATAAATATATATATATATATATATATATATATATATATATATATATATATATATATATATATATATATATATATATATATACAGTACAGACCAAAAGTTTGGACAAACCTTCTCATTCAAAGAGTTTTCTTTATTTTCATAACTATGTCACACTGAAGGCATCAAGGGCTATTTGACCAAGAAGGAGAGTGATGGGGTGCTGCGCCAGATGACCTGGCCTCCACAGTCACCGGACCTGAACCCAATCGAGATGGTTTAGGGGCGAGCTGGACCGCAGAGTGAAGGCAAAAGGGCCAACAAGTGCCAAGCATCTCTCTGGGAACTCCTTCAAGACTGTTGAAAGACCATTTCAGGTGACTACCTTTTGAAGCTCATCAAGAGAATGCCAAGAGTGTGCAAAGCAGTAATCAAAGCAAAAGGTGGCTACTTTGAAGAACCTAGAATATGAAATTTTTCAGTTGTTTCACACTTTTTTGTTATGTATATAATTCCATATATAATTCCACATGTTTTAATACATAGTTTCGATGCCTTCAGTGTGAATCTACAATTTTCATACTCGTGAAAATAAAGAAAACTCTTTGAATGAGAAGGTGTGTCCAAACTTTTGGTCTGTACTGTATATATATATATATTGTAATTCTACTAGCCTATGATCCTGCTTGAGGTTCAACTGTGCTATAACAAAACGTTTGTGATTAAGCTAACATTATTTTATAGCATGTTCAACTAAAATATATACAATTATATGAAGGTAGTTAGAGAGCTGATTGAAATGCACCAAAAGTGTGTTGTCAGGAAATGTAGTCTATTGCAACCATATATGTAGGCCATGATGTGTTTAGGGCAACAGCTTTCTGTGGCTGTCAGAGATTTCTTGCCTTCCTTGTTTCTTATAGGTAGCTTTATGATAGCAAAGCCTTTCTATACACGTATATCTCTGGCTCCTTTTCTGGCTTAGACTACCTTCAGTCACAAACGGCAGTATTAGGATTTCTTAAATTTAATTAGTTAGTTTAGTTTAATAAGTTAACAAAGTATGCATCAACATATCACTATGGTTAAATGCTATATATATATATATATATATATATATATATATATATATATATATATATATTTATTTTAGCAAATGTTTATTTATTAAATAAAATTGTGAATAAAATCTCCCATATTTATTTATAAATGAAGTTCCCATTATGGAACTCAAGCTACATCGAAACGCTTTGGGTACGCGCTAGAGTGTTTACACTCTGAAATAATTTGTATTATCAGTCAAAAATTGGACCGGGAAGTAAAAAACGCACATGGTGTAAGCCGAGGGCCAGCTTCTGTTTGTTCACAAAGCGCTCTGTGAGTATGTGTTGAATTGTCTGTCAATTATTCGTCAGAGAAAAAAACAAGAAAATAATTCTTGGGAGCGGAGCACGCTGTCTGTTCTCGAGAGAGCCGGCTGCAAGTCAATGCTATCACTCTGCTCCTGGCACTCTGCTCCTGGCACAGCAGGTTCAGGGGCTCGCAAATGGACTTTGCTGAGGGCTTCGAGACAGGTTTGTCCCTTTCTTCAACCTCACCTGCTAGGTCCAGCACTCGCTCACAGGCTCGGAAGCAGGCCTTTTCAGCGGTTTCATCCCCCTGCAACAAGAGCATTAGCTCCGCCTCTCTTCCTCTGAGGAGGAGGGGGGAAACACTTTGCGAGCTAGGCTCGAGGAGCTATAGAGTTGGGGGCGGAGCTAGGTCAGTTCCCGAGGGATCTGACTGCACGTTATGTACATGATCTGTGCATATATTGCACCCCGTTTATTGTGCCACGCACATTCTGCTCGCATTTCTATGCGATCGCTTCAATCAAGAAAGCGATGCCTATGTGCTTTAGATGTTTGGAGAGATACCGGGTTCCTGTCTCAAGGCCCCGTGATAGGAGTTACCGGTCATCACGTAAAGCTAACGACGGATGCGTCCCTCACGGGGTGGGGAGCCGCCTTGACTGGTCACTCCACCCAAGGTCTTCGGAAAGGGCCCCATGCACTTTGGCACATCAATTGCCTATAGATGCTAGCTGTGCTTCTAGCGTTAAAGCGTTATTTTCTCCTGGACCTCAGAGATCACCACGTGCTAATCCGTACAGACAACACCTCGGTGGTTTCTTACATCAACCATCCAGGATGTCTGCACTTGGGCCCCCTGTACAGGCTGGAACACCAGATCCTTCTGTGCGCTGCTTCCAGGAGTTCTGGAAAGAGTTCACCAGGACGGAGTTCGCTCCTCCTGGTTGGCTCCAAGATGGTTGTGGCCCCTGAAGAGGCACAGCTTTAAGGTTCTGGCCTCTCCACCGAGGTGGTAGAGACCATTCTCCACTCCAGAGCACCCACTACAAGGAGGTCATATGCCGCCAAATGGTATCTGTTTTGCTTGTGGTGCGATCCACTGCCCGGTTGGCTCAGTGCTGGATTTTCTCCAAGGATAGTTTTGCGAAAGGGTTGGATCTGTCCACCCTGAAAGTCGACACATCCGCCATTTCAGCATATCATGCGCCCTTAGCGGAGCAGTCTCTAGGCAGAGACACTCTTGTGATGCGTTTTATGTGGTGTGACCTAGAGTGCCTGGATGATGCCTAGCCATTGTTTTGGGGGCTTCCAATAAGCCTCCTTCAAGCCTCTGGCCGAGGCATCTTGGAGGAATCTCGCTCTATCAAGACTGTTTTTTTGTTGGCCATTTGCTCTCTTAAGAGAGTAGGAGATCTACAGATCCTTTCAGTGGCCCCCTCCTTCCTGGAGTTTACTCTAGGTATGTCCAGTGCCTTTTTGTGAACCTAATGTGCCCTCAGTTGTCTCATGACAACTGTAAGGTTACAGGCATTCTATCCTCCTCCTTCTCAGGCCCCAGACCAGGAGAAATTGAACTGGTTGTGCCCGGTATGCACTGGACACCTAAGTCGATAGGACAGGTCCCTGGAGAAATTCTGACCAACTGCTAGTGAGCTATGGCCCTCCGAGGAGAGGCCATAGCTTCCTGCCAATAAGCAGACCCTTAGCAGATGGATCATAATGCCATCGCATCATCATATGAGTTCTCTGGGCTCCTTTCGGTGTCAAAGCTCACTCCACCCAGAGTGAGGCTGCCTCAAAGGCTTAGTCCTCTGGAGTATCCCTCCAAGACAGTTGCAACACTGTGGGCTGGTCCACCCCGCTGACCTTCGTCTGGTTCTACAACCTGGACCGTAGTGCCACTCCTGGCTCCTCTGTCCTTCAACCTAGCTGTGCTTATACACAATACTCAGGGACTGGTCAGTTTGTTATGATTGGTCACTTGTTTCCAAAGCATTTTGACGCAGCTTGAGTTCCTGAAAGGGCATGTCTCTAGGTTACATATGTTACGTATGTAATTCCTTCTCCCTTACGGAAGCTGGCGCTCGCCTTACTTTATGTGTGTTTTATACTTCCTGGTCGTGACGTCACCCCACCGGTGACAGCCAGCTTCCAATTTTTGACTGATTACACACATTATTTCAGAGCGTGAACACTCAGGCACATTCCCAAAGCATTTCGACGCAGCGTCTCGTTCCCTCAGGGAACTAGGGTTACATACGTAACCTAGAGACTTTATCTTAGGTCTCCATATGCACATAAAGGAAAATACTGCTTTGCTTCACATTAATTTTTAACAAACTTACAACAAACAGGTCATCAGGTACTAATTTTTTACTCGTATATGGAAAAATATTGGTAAATGCAAATGTTATATAAAAATGTTATGAGGTTTTTCTCATGAAGGAGCCAAATAAAATGTAAATGAATTATTAATGCCAAAGTCTATACATTGTTAGTTGTAATGAAAGATACATAGTGTTTGTAAAGGGAACCTTATGAGAAAGCTTTAATGTGAATTGCATATCGGTGTGTAAATGTGAGGACACAGCATCTCACCTCCATAACCACAAAGGACAGGGTTCAAATCTCAGTGTAATCAATCACAAAGATAAAATTAAACATCGGGCATCTGGCGGTAAGGATGCGCACCAAGAAGAGCCTCTTGTGTTAGTCCATTATTCAGATTTAAACAAAAAAAAAACTCCATTATACACTACTCAAAGCCAATTACAATGCTTTAATATCAATGCTGATAGTCAATCATGTGGGAGACACTGATGAACACTTGAGGATGAATAATACAGCTAAAATGTAATAAAGAAAATTATTGAACATTGCCTTATACAGGCTACCATCATTTTCATTATAGTATTCAGAATTTTTAAATGTTCTCGGAGTTGAGAATGACAAGAATATTCTGAGCGAAAGAGCTGGAAATGATAACAACATCATCAGTCAGAAGAACGAGACATCTTGAAATCTTGATATGAGATTTAATATAAATTGTTGAGAACAAGAGGCAAAAATAAGTTAAGAGAGTGATTATAAGAAAGAGAAAACTGGGGGCAAAATTAAGAACAAAAAGTAACAAGGATCAGGACAGAGAAAGATAGAGGATTAAAAAACTTTTTGATCTGGTGCCAGGATCTGGTCTAATCCCAGAAACTGTGCTTAGTTCATCCACTGAGTAATGGAGTAAATAGAGAAGTGAACTACCAACCATGCATTGTGTGTGTCTGTGTGTCTGTGTGTGTGTGTGTGTGTGTGTGTGTGTGTGTGTGTGTGTGTGTGTGTGTGTGTGTATATAGAATAATTTCTGAAGTATGGCGCCTGCAAAGCTGGAGGGGTTGACAGAGGGTTGGTAAAGAAGGTGTGTAAGTGGTGATGGGGGGTCAGCTTGTCTAGTTTTAGTGCAAGCGTAATTGCAAGAGTGAACATATGTTCACAGCTGATAACATGCTACACAGTGAAAGGTTCCGCCTACAGCTTCACAGCCCATCGCTGATCTACATCCACCATACCCATGTCCATAACTCATCAGGACACTGAGAGGGCAAGAGAGATACACAGGGAAATGCTTGGATAATTTTAAAATATTCAGCAAGAGCTGAAGATTAACTGCAGGCTTTAAAGAAATTAGTAGTGAATCCAATTAATAGGAGTGAGAGAGCAGGAGAGATAGAGAATGGGGGCGGATGGTGAGGAAAAGACAGTGAAAGACATGGAAGAAGAGAAACAGATGTGTATTCTCATATAACTTTAAACCTTTTTCCTATATTAACACTTTGAGCCAAATTTACATATGCTAGGAGGTGCAAAATGCACATCTGTCTTTAACATTAACATCCAATTTATGAAGGGGAAAGCTCATTAGGCAAGCTCTCCTTAGAACTAAAACTGTGTGAGGCACAGTTTGTGAAAGAAAAGCCATAGTATAATGTGAAAACTGTTAACTAGAAAGTTGTCAAAAAGCTCATGAGTAAAGAAGAAATGCAAATGTATTAATAAGTAGCATTTGGCACATGCCCTTATCCAGAGCAACCTAAAAATTTTTTCATTTAAACAACTGAGCAGTTGCTCAAGAGCTCAGCAACAGCAGCTTTGTGGTGCAAGAGTTTAAACTCATAACCTTCTGATTAAAAAAACAATGTGTTAACTACTGGACTACCATTTCCACTGGTACTGTCAGGCTGCAGACGCGGAAGCCGATATAGTCCGATCATTGTCCTTTTATTTCAACAACCGTACAACACAAAAACACTCATAAGCCGCTGAAAACAACAAACAAAGACATCCGCTCGATACGCGTTGTCCGCTATGAGTTCGAATGTCCCAAGCATAATCCATAAAGCCTTCGGCAATGAGTAATCCAAGTCGGAAGTGGAATTCGCATATACAGCCGGCGGTCGAGCAGCCACGCGATTGTCCAGCTTGACAATATAACGACCGACAGCCTGTGACTCAAGAACGTGAGTTTATGTAGTCTGATCTTTCATGAGCCACAGCTGTCGGTAATCTTGGGAAGCAGCGTGACTGCTATCGAGGGGGGCGTGGCAGGGTGGATCTCTGACAGCTACAGACGGGGGCGTGGCAGGGTGAATCCCTGACAGCTACAGAGGGGGGGCGTGGCAGGGTGAATCCCTGACAGTACCCCCCCCTCCAGGGGCGACACCTGACGCCCCAAAACCCACCTATGCCAGGCGGGCCAGGGCACTCCGAGGAAGGCCTCCTTAGACGCCTGGGAGCAACGGAGGCCTGGTGAGCATCCTCTGCGGAGAGCCGGCATGGAACAACACCTTGCAGGAGGATCCGGAATGGAGCCACGCCCTCGGTGCTGACGGGAGGCTGAGTAAAGCCCCTGGCGGGGATTGAAGCCGGAGCGATCTCCATGGCGGGGAACCGGAACTGGACGCCAACCATGACAATGACCGGGGAGTGGAGGACGTCCCGGGCGGAGACCAGGAACGTCGTACCACCCTCTGAGGGACCTGGAGGACCGACGTCGCCGTCAGAGGGACCTGGAGGACCGCCGTCGCCGTCAGAGGGACCTGGAGGACTGACGTCGCCGTCAGAGGGACCTGGAGGACCGACATCGCCGTCAGAGGGACCTGGAGGACCGACGTCGCCATGCGGGGATCCTGTGGGTGATCCGTCGTCCTGAAGAGGACCTGGGGGCGAGACGTCGCCCTCTGTGGAGCTTGGATGCGATCCTTCGCCCTGCGTGGAGCCTGGATGCGATCCTTCGCCCTGCGCGGAGCCTGGATGCGATCCTTCGCCCTGCGCGGAGCCTGGATGCGATCCTTCGCCCTGCGTGGAGCCTGGATGCGATCCTTCGCCCTGCGTGGAGCCTGGATGCGATCCTTCGCCCTGCGCGGAAGGGGGCGAAACGTCGCCTTCTGTGGAGCCTGGATGCGATCCTTCGCCCTGCGCGGAAGGGGGCGAAACGTCGCCTTCTGTGGAGCCCGGGGGCGAAACGTCGCCTTCTGTGGAGCCCGGGGGCGAAACGTCGCCTTCTGTGGAGCTCGGGGGCGAAACGTCGCCTTGTGCGGGCGCTGGAGACGAGCCGTCGCCTTGTGCGGGCGCTGGAGACGAGCCGTCGCCTTGTGCGGGCGCTGGAGACGAGCCGTCGCCTTGTGCGGGCGCTGGAGACGAGCCGTCGCCTTGTGCGGGCGCTGGAGACGAGCCGTCGCCTTCTGCGGGCGCTGGAGACGAGCCGTCGCCTTCTGCGGGCGTTGGAGACGAGCCGTCGCCTTCTGCGGGACTGTGGGGTGAGCCGTCGCCGTCGGTGGAACCCGGGGGCAGCGGTTCAACTTCCCTTTCGCAGTCCTGGAGCCGGGGTGAGTGCACAGGGAAACCCCTGGGCATAGGGGCGCTCCTTGGGACCCTTAGGAGCAGATCGGAGCCTACTGAGCAGCCTGGAAATGAGGTGAAGCCTGCCTGGAGATCCACGAGCGGAGAAGGGCTCGCCTGGAGGTCCACGACATCAGTGGAGCTCTCTTTGGGACACTGAAGCGAAGACGAGCTCGTGGGGTCGCTCGGAGGCGGAGACGAGCTCTCGGGAGGAGCCTGGAGCGGAGACGAGCTCTCGGGAGGAGCCTGGAGCGGAGTCGTGCTCTCGGGAGGAGCCTGGAGCGGAGTCGTGCCCTCTTGAGGAGCCTGGAGCTGGGCGGAGCGCTCTTGAGGGACCTGGAGCTGGGCGGAGCTCTCTGGAGGGACCTGGAGCTGGGCGGAGCTCTCTGGAGGGACCTGGAGCTGGGCGGAGCTCTCTTGGAGGTCCTGGGGCGGAGCCGAGCTTTCCGTGGGCGAGATGTCGCCTTGGAAGGGGCTCTGGGATGGGGCGTCGTCTGGAGAGGGACTCGGAGGAGTCACTTCGCCTTCTGTGACCGGAGGTGTCGGCGCGGCGCTCTCGTGACGACTCTGTGGCGGCGCGGCGCTCTCGTGACGACTCTGTGGCGGCGCGGCGCTCTCGTGACGACTCTGTGGCGGCGTGGCGCTCTCATGACGACTCTGTGGCGGCGCGGCGCTCTCGTGACGACTCTGTGGTGGCGCGGCGCTCTCGTGAAGACTCTGTGGCGGCGCGGCGCTCTCGTGAAGACTCTGTGGCGGCGCGGCGCTCTCGTGAAGACTCTGTGGCGGGAAAGCACGCTCCTGGAGACACTGTGGCGGCGTGGCACGCCCACGGGAACCTCGGAACAGAGCGGCACGCCTGTAGAAGCTCTGTGACGGCATGGTGTGCTCGCCGACGCTCGGAGATGGTGTGGTGCGTCCACGAGAACCCCGGAACACAGCAGCACGCTGGTAGAGACCCTAAGATGAAGCAGCCCTCTGATCAAAACATTGGGGCTGAGCTGCAGGCTCATGGGAGATCCGGCACGGAGCCGCGTGCTCTTGAGAACCTTGGAATGGAGCACCTTTCTCCTCAAGGGGACTGTAGTGGAGATCCACCACCTCTATCCCCAACTTCCCCAGAAGCAGCCCGCTGAATTCGGCGAGTGAGCCGAATTTGCCCCCTTTGGCGCTCCATAGTGAGCTGGCTTTGGCAAGAACTTCTCCAGACAGGAGTGAAATACAGAGGGCAATCTTGGCTCGTTCGGAAGGAAACCGGGAAATGTTAACAGCCACATACTCGCCGATGCCTTGCAGAAATCCGCCCAATTCGTCTTTTTTCCCCGAGTAACGAGCCGGTAATCCCCTCGCGCTCTCTGAGGGGCGTGGCGCAGCCGCGCTCTCATGATCCGGCTTCTGTGGATCTGAACCGCGAGAAGCGGCACTGAGCTTCCAGAGGAAATCCGAAGCCGGGTTCAGCTGCCGATCCGTTGCGGTCGGAATCGCGGAATGGCGAATCCGCGTTCGGTATAGGTCGGTCGTTTTGTCAGGCTGCAGACGCGGAAGCCGATATAGTCCGATCATTGTCCTTTTATTTCAACAACCGTACAACACAAAAACACTCATAAGCCGCTGAAAACAACAAACAAAGACATCCGCTCGATACGCGTTGTCCGCTATGAGTACCCCTTTGTAGTACCGATACAGGGCAAACTACTTTGAAAATCATTTTTATCGTGCATCTAACATCTAATAAGAAACAATGTACTAAGTTTCATTAGGATCCGTAATGTTATTTCGAAGAGTTTACAATGCGAGAGAAATCGCGTTTTTCGCGAGTTAGCCGCGATCCAGGGCGAATTTTTCAAAACCCTTTCTTAGTGAGCACCTAAGACCCAAGAGGAAGGTATGTTCCAAATTTCATTGCAATCCGTTCAGTGGTTTTTGAGATTTCGTGATGAGTGCGTAAGTCAGTCAGTGGTATTTGAGCTTTATATATATAGATCTAATAAATGTAAAAGAAAATGTGATTATAGGTGTTTAAACAAAGTGGTATCAAAAAGTTTTGGGACTTGATCTGTTTACAAGAAAGTACTTGATTTATCCATGTTTGCACACTATCACCTTCAAAATAGTCCCCTTGCACGGAATACAGCGCTCCCAGCGTTCCTGCCACTTCTGGAATGTGTCAGGCATCTTTTAAATTTCATGTTGGATCTCTGCAATGGTGTCAAAACAGTGACCTCTGAGCTGGATTTTCATATTCGGGAAGCTTGACCTCTTACCGAATATGAAAATCCAGCTCAGAGGTCACTGAGAGCTAAATCTGGCAAACAGGGTCGGTGCAGAAGTGAGATAATGTGGATTGTTCTCCAGCGTTTATTATGCACATGTTGCTGAATAGTTTCTAAATTGTGGGGGGTTGAGCTTGTTGAAGGTCTTCCTGTGATGTTCTTCTGCTCTTGAAGCACTCGTGCCACTCAGAACACCTCGAAACGACTCTGCATTGCAGTATGTCAAAAGCGTGTCTTGTAAAAAGTCTCTATGGCAGATTTTCCCAGTTTTACGCAGAATTTCCCCTTTGCTCTTTGGTCTAACTTGAGGAAATCGCAGACGTGGTAACGCACACGGTCAGAATAGCACCCATTTTTTTACATTAACATAAAAAAGAGCTTTAGCTTCACCTTGAATTTATTCTCTTCTGGTAAGGTAGGATTCTGACTTTTGTGTATTATCTGCTTAGCTGGAAAACCACAAAGTCGGAGCATACAATTGTATAGGATGCCTATGGATGTGGTAGCATTCAATTTTCTCTTCACTTCAACTAGCAGACCAAAACCTGTTCTAGCATGACAATGACAACATAGTTCAAGATTTAAGAGTTTACTTTTGAGTTTATGTTTACACTGTGAATCCTCCATGCAACTTATAACAAAAATAAAGGACAAACAAAAAAAAGACACAAGACATAAATTACGATTATGCAAATTTATAATAATGCAAATGCAAGAATTAGAAGTACACTGGTGTAAAAAAAGTGTTTGGCCCCTTCCTAATTTCTTATTTTTTTTATTGTTTGTCACACTTTAATGTTTCAAATCATCAAACTTATTTAATTATTAGTAAAAGATGACACAAGTAAACACAACATGCAGTTTTTAAATGCAGTTGTTTATTATTGAGGGAAAACAAAATCCAAAACTACATGGCCCTGTTAAAAATGTGGTTTATCAAACCTGAGTTAAATTTCTCCAGCCAAACCCAGACCTAAACAAACCAAACCCGGCAGAGGTATTGTAAATTGGGTCCATGTTAGTATTCCCTTGTAAAGGGGTGTATGTGTGTGCGAAATCTTATTGTTCAGTTTCCACTAACTTTTGTCCATATAGTGTATATTTGGTATAAACAGGATTGCCAGATCTGTGTGATGAAAGCTGCCCAATTGACAAGCACTATGACAACACATGATATTTCTTTCACCAAGTTCCCAAAATAGTACTGTATGTACAGTATGTCCATATATTACATTTCTCACAAAGCAAATGTGAACATTTTTATGCAGGTAGAAGAAATCATTTACAAAACTATAGCTGGGAAGGATGTGTTACAAGTTAAAGCTGATGGAAAAATATAGAGATGGTCAGAAGGAGTTGCATTGTGTGTTTGTGGATTTAGAGAAAGCGTACAACAGGGTGCCTAAAGAGGAGTTGTGGTATTGTATGAGGAAGTCAGGTATGGCAGAGGAGTATGCGAGAGTGGTGCAGGACTTGTATGAGGACAACAGTGAAGTGTGCAAGTAAGACTGCATCAAGGATTGGCTCTAAGCCCTTTCCTCTTTGCAGTGGCGATTAAAAGGTTGACAGACGAGGTCAGACAGGAGTCTGGTGGGAGTAGGGAGCAGGTTAAGAAGAGCCTGGAGAGCTGGAGGTACACACTGGAGAAAAGGGGAATGAAAGTTAGTAGAAGTAAGACGGAGTACATGTGTGTGAATGAGAGGGAGGGCAGTGGAGTGGTGCAGTTGCAGGGAGAAGAGGTGGTAAAGGTGGAAAATTGTTAGAGAAGAGACTAAAAGAAAGGAGGTGGAACTGGATGTGGCAGAGCTGAAGATGATGAGATTTTCTTTGGGAGTGACGAGGATAGATAGGATTAGAAATCAGCTTATTAGAGGGACAGCACATGTAGGATGTTTTGGAGACAAGGTGAGGGAGGTGTGATTAAAGTGGTTTGGACATGTGCAGAGGAGGGACATGAAGTGTATCAGTAAGAGAATGCCGAGGATGGAGCCACCAGGAAGGAGGAAAAGAGGAAGGCCTGGGAGGAGTTTTAAGGATGTGGTGAGGGAAGAAATGCAGGTAGTTGGTTTGAAAGAGGCAGATGTAGATGACAACCCCTAACAGGAGCAGCTAAAAAAAGAAGAAGAAATATTTATATATACAATAAATATGTATGTATGTATATGTACATGTACATACATGATTTAAACAGAAAGGGATGGATATGTGAAAAATCAGTGTTGCTAGATTACAGTATAACAGTTTATCAACCTCAGCTACATCCCTCCTGGTCTTAACTTGTTAAAAAAATTCTTACTTGTGTAAATTTTATTATATTTTGTCTCACAAGATTGAAGCTGTGACTCACACCTTTACACTCAGCCTAATGGAATGTAAAAACATTATACACTTTATATGTATCTGTATTGCTCTTATTTTTTGTTCATTTTTACTAATCTATCATATCCTGTTGCATCTTGAATAAAGAATTAACAATATAAACTTATACAACAGAACATTGGGATACTGGGGCACCTGGTAAAATCTCTGTAGCTTCTTTCATTACAGAAACACACCTGCAGCTGTTACCCCGATTCTGGGGAGAAAATTACACAGTTTGAGTGCACTAATGTGAAAGTGCAGCATGAAAAAGAACATTACTGTCCTTGCGCAGAATACTGATCTGCTGGGTATGCTGGAACTAGCTTGGGCAAATCCGAGTCAACTGGATTAATATTTTCAGAGATGAAAAGGTTCAGATGATTACCGATGCTAAGGTTAAGGCAATGCTTCTGGTGCTTTCAAATGAGATCAGTTCAAAGATTTCAGCCATAATTGTAACATTTGCAGAAAGTTTTCTGTATAATAGTCTAGGGCATTTATTTTACTATATGTTTTGGGGTGTAGATATAAAAAGAATGATGTTCAATTAACCAGCCCTTATAACAGTTATATTTAAAGGCTTAATTGGAGAATTAATTTAATGGGTGACCATAGTAAGCATATTTTGCCTTACTTGGGTTTGACTGTGCACCTGTATTTATCCAGCAGCCAAGCACCAAACATTATAAAGGTGTAAAAATGTCAGGTGTTTCTGGATAAAATGCTTACCAATGGCAGTTTTGAAAGAAAAACATATAAAAAAAGAATGGCTATGGGAAAAGGAACTATCACACATACTTGTTTGCTTCTAAATCCCAGCTCAGACAGAAAAATCATGGAACATAAGGTGAAAAAAAAATTAAGTGCAATTAGAAATGATTAGGGTTCATTTGTTTCTTTTGGCTATCTGTTAGTACGGCTGAGGTACAAACTAGAAATAGACAAATAATCTTTTGTCTGCAATCAACAGGTGACTTTGTGACAGGCCACTGGATTTAAAATGCAATGGCCAATAATATAGATTGTGTTCAATATTGTGCTCCATATAGATTTTTATGCCTACATCAAGCAGGAAACATTAACAAAAGGATAATACATATTTTTTTCAGTCGATGCCAACTAAATAAAGGCTTTCTGTGGAACAGAATCCTGCATAGAGCATTTTTATATTGTATTAATTAAAAAAAAATTCACATAGAATTCATTTGTGAAAATATTTTTGGTGAGGATCTTGGTTGAGTGCTGTGCACAGTGGTGCCCTAATACAGTCCCGGTGAGAACACCGATGTACACCAGCAAGGCTGAGAGCAAGCTGAAGAGCGCCAGTCTGCGAACAAGTTCTTGCCAAACTATTGCTTTTCTCCGAACACCACAAACAGTCCACTTAGTTACTGAGAAATATTTCTGCAATACATGTTGTCAACGTTGATATTATTATCATTGACTTTTTTTTATAACGTTTTTTTCGAGGCTGAGAGAATTCTTGGGCTAAATTGTCACATACTAACCAAGTATTTGCCTTAATTCTCGATTGCAGAAAAGCTTCATGTTGTGATAATTGCTGTATGAGACATGAAGTAACCCTGAATTTATTTTACATTGCACACAATGATGATTCAAGGGACACTGGCTAATCAAAAAACATACACTGGTACACGAGAGCGGTTTACAATTATATAATTCAGTACTTAGCACTGTGCAAATCCAACCTGCATTTACCATTATTTCCCTATCCCGGTGCAAGTATCTCAAAACCAAACTACTAGTCTTCATTCTACCAACATATCTACCTTCATTCACTTGTGTTTACCTTGCCCTTGCAGCCTGCCAACCCTTAAGCTTTGTTTTACCCATTTTTTTTCTATCAAAACTTTATCATCTGCCTTTCAGAATGCAATTTTCATAGAGATTCAGGTCCCTTGCAGTTAACACCTGCAGATCCATCTTAGCATCCATTCCACACATAGACTTCTGGAACCTATAATGTCTTTCTGCCACCAGCATGCCTGCTCATCACCTACCACATCCCACTTTCATACAGCAGGAACACCTTTCAGCCACCGACAAACGGATGGAACTCATCATAATGAAAGTCAATAACACAATCTTCTCGTTGTCATTTCCAACAGAGATGAGTAGGATAAAAATCATCACAACAGCAGAAGACTATCATCCACAACTCTGCAAACTCTTACCGTACACTTTGATCAGACCTTACATTGTTGAATCATGATTTAATAATTCCAACAACTAACAACTATCACTCTGTGGATGTTGTACTGAATGATTACAAAAATTGAATTCCCAACAGTATTATAATCCCACATCCGAAGAATCATACTAGGAGCCTCAGCAAGTGAGCTTGTCTTACTTGTAGACATTGGACTTTAGAACCAAAGGTCGTGAGTTCAAAATCTCAGCTACACCAAGCAACTGCTCCAGGGCCCATGAGCTAGGCTATTTAATTCATAGCTGCTCTGTTGTATTAATAAGATAATGATAATTTAAGATGTAAATGATGATGCTGATGATGTACATATACACACTACATAATGGAACCCATTTGGGGGGAGCTGGTAGCTTAGTGGTTAAGGCCTTTGGAACCAAAGTTTGCGAGTTTAAATCGCGGTCACTTCTAGACTTCTAAGCAAGGCCCTTTTTCCTATAGCTGCATAGTTGCGTGAAAATTGCGCGAAGTTGCTTTGGATAAAGGTGTCTGCCAAATGCCATAAATGTAAATGTGATATCGCCAGATGAAACTCTTGGGCAGAAAATTCCTCTTACCCCTCTGTGCCCCAGGGGCCCTGTATCACAGCGTTCAAGCAAGCTGGGATATGCGAAGAAATGTTTTTTTACTGTGCTGTAAAGTATATGTAACAAATAAAGGCTCTTCTTCTTAACTCACATAAAATGTTTCTCAATTTTAATGATTTTGTATAATTGGTGATCAGAAAAGTGTTGAGGCAAGCACCCTGAGCTATCCAAAAAAGGTTTAGGGTTACAGCCCCAATCAACCGGTGTATAGTGTTTACACTGTTAAACATCTTCAGAGTGCTTTTTTCTTAGCAGCATCAAATGTACTAAACCTAAATTGTGTACTCGACCACCAAACTTTATTTATGAGCATTTCTTGCAATTTCAGAAATGACCAGCATGTGCCCAGGGGAACAATTTTGACATGTTATGATCCAATACCTACCTGATTAGTGATTCCCTCAGCAGACCCTTTTAGCCAGTAGCCTTGCGGTCTATTACCTCTGCATCCGATGCCATTGGCCTTATCCACCACAGGCAGCGCACTTTTGATTGATACGACAACTGAAGATTGACCTGAACTAATAGATTTTCCGCCATTTTAAACAATATCAATCTGGGCCCTAATGCAGGCTGGGTTACTCTGGGGAGCTTTCTGGAGTCATTCTGTGGTGACTGAGGAATCCTTGAATGTTTCTGGCTGCCTCATTTAAGCGAAGGATCCTCATTTATAAAAGCCTGATGCTTAAGAGCTAAAGGAATGACAGTGTGATAAGGCCCATTAGGTTTCATGCAGTTATCTTCATCTTCGAGCGACTCTTTTGCATTAGAGTTTCCACATGTCAGGACCACTCTCTTCTACTGTCAGCTCCTTACAGGCTATAGAGGTCTATTCATATGACACTAGTGTTAAAAGAAGTGTCATTCTGCCTTTTTGTAATAATTTGTCTGCCTCAGTGGTGGACAAAAAGGCAGTCTAGTTGAAAATAAAACATGCTGAAACTGTTGAGGTAGGAAGTCTACCAACAAAAGCAAGCAATCGCCATGCTGATCTAATTTCTTTTTATTTCTATTTAGCCTGATATTTCACCCCGTCCCTCCTATATGTAATACCATTTCTCTCTCTCTCTCTCTCTCTCTCTCTCTCTCTCTCTCTCTCTCTCTCTCTCTCTCTCTCTCTCTCTCTCTCTCTCTCTCTCTCTCTCTCTCTCTCTTTTCATTAATTCCACCTGGCTCACTGGGGTTTGAGGGGATTTATTTCATTCTGCATGTTTGCAGGAGTAAATGGGATTATAGACTCAGGTCTTGCCAGGGAAGTTGATCTCAGAGCTCACAGGAGTACAGCTCTTCCCCCATCCGCATTATACGCATGTAATATACAATTCCTTAACTAATTGCTGTTAGAGAACACACAAGAACCATGCTACTGAATGTGTCACTATTGTATTTATACCAAAGGGAGAAGACAAGCCTGAAAATGTATTACCTGAACCAAAAAAAAAAAAAAAAGGTTTGGTCCTATAGGGTCCTATTTTTATGATATTCCCATATTTAGTTTTTTCTTTCAAAATTTTTAGTATGAGAATGGGGGGAAACAATAAAACAATGTGTTTTTTTGTTTTTATAATCTTTTATAATAAAAAAAACTATGAATTTCAAATTAGTAGTGTATAATATGTCCAATAATGTTATTGTATATACATACAATAGACACCTGGTCTTAAGCATGGTATGTGCTTTTTGAGCATCACATTCCATATTTAGGAATTTGCTTTGGAGTTTGCTCTTATAATTCCCTCCACTCTTCTGGGAAGATGTTGCACTAGATTTTGGAGTGAGCTTGTGGACATTTGTGCTCATTTAGACACAAGGGTGTTTGTAAAGTGAGGTACTGATGTGGGTGAGGTGAGGGGGCCTGGGGTGCAGTCAGCTCTCCAATTAACCCAAAAATGTTCATGTAAAGCATGATCAAGTCAAGTCAAGAGGTTTATATTGTCATTTCCATTGTTCTGTATTATTGAAAGATTTATGATCAAACTCCTGATGTCACTAAAATGAGGATGGGTTCCCCTTTTGAGTCTGGTTCCTCTCAAGGTTTCTTCCTCATAACATCTAAGGGAGTTTTTTCTTGCCACAGTCGCCACGGCTGCTCATCAGGGACAAACCAACTGTATACTTTCAATATACAATACTGTGCAAAGAGGACTATAAAATCTATAATCAAGATTATATGTGTGTGTGTGTGTGTGTGTGTGTGTGTGTGTGTGTGTGTGTGTGTGAGTTCCATTTCAGTTCTGTGTATTGAGGAGCCTGATGGCTTGCGGGATCTTCATGAAGCTGGCTTTGTGCACAGGGGCATTGTCATGCTGAAACAGGTTTGACTCTCCTAGTTCAAGTGAAGGATAATGTTAATGGTTTTGCATCTAAAGACACCATATACAATTCTGTGCCTCTCACTTTGTGGTAACAGTTTAGGGAAGAACCACATCTGGCTGGAAAAGTTAGGTGTCCCAATACCTTTGACCATATAGTGTATGTATGTTTATATATTGGATTTAGCTAATAATATGCATTGCTATTTGCACTTTTGGTTACATGCTAAATGCATGTCAGTGGCCCTGTACTTGTACTCTGCACAGTGACAATCTAATCTAAACTTATCTAACAGATAAAATAATACAAAAATTACTTGATGTGGTATGTAATTCTGGAATGAAACACATTAACATTACCAATTCACACACTCATTCACACCAAGAGGAAAATACGATGCAACTCTTTGTAATCATAACCCCATCATGCATTTGTTATAGCAGCTTCCTGTTCTTCCTGTGAATTTTTAAAGGTTCAGCATGAAATTTGTGGCAAGTCTACAGCGTGTAAATGCGATTGGTGCTTTCATCCATCACCACTGTCTAATGCTGATCGTGTTCTCTATGTGATGTATGTCTGCAAGCACCTCCTGTAGAATCCAGTGCTGACATAGCTTGCTGCTAATCTGCCCATTGCAACAGTGACATCCATCACCTCCGAACTTTGATGAGCCCATCAGGGATTGAATATGAAGTTAGGTGATGACTTATAAGGACTATAAATAATCACAGGCATGCTATATGTCATAAAGTTTGAAAAGAAAATGGGGAAAAAAAAAGCTACAAAAAAAACATCAATTGGATTGCTGTCAGATAGAGAGCTATGCAGTATATGCCAGAAATCATCCTGTATGGCACTGGAATGCAATTAATAAAAATATTATGTACTGTATATACCCGGTTTATACTGTACTGTAATATCTTTTGTGAATGACGCCAGCCACTGCATGCCACCCAGTTGGTGCCCCACAGACCTGAAGAGCAGAATAAGATTGTTAAACCATCTATTTGAAGATTGTGCATACCTTCTAAGATCAGAAGCAAAGCTCTTTAATCCTGGTTTGATATGGTCATTAAAGTCAAGATAAAAGCTGAATTAATTTCAGAAGAAATGACTCTATCTGGGGACATGTGCACATTGGCAGTGGATTCATATTTCAATACAATTTCATTAGAAGCGAAACTGAACGAAATTGAAAGATTGAAAGGCAATTTTTCAGGGACTGATTGGCTTAAATCCCTTGTGACGCAAGGGCTGTTGTGAGATGAGGTCAAATTATATAGCACACCAAACAGCACTTGTATCTCAGGTCAAATTAATTGATTTATATTTCATAAGCAATCAAAGAAAATTTCATTTTTAGTCTTTTTTTTGTGTGATATGAAAAAAAAAAGATTGTTTAAACCTTATTCAATATGTGGTTTAGCTTTTAGGAAAATAAAACATTTTTAATGCATGTGTTTCAACAGGATAGGGAGGCTTTTCTTGGAGGCAATAACAACACAACAACACAGATCTGGTGCTGAAATCCACAAGCACATTCTCTGGGTCTCAAAGGGTCAACTGGATTGAGACTGAGGAAAGCACAAAGTCACTGCACACTTCCCAAGGTCTTGGCCTATTGGCAATAATACTTTTTAACATTTTCAGCACATTGCATTTATCTCGCAAGGGCACATGAAATTTCCTTTACTCCAGACTATATTAGCATCTCATCCGGAATTTGCTTAAAAAAGTAGCAAGTATAACAATAAAAGAAATTCATGAGAATGTGAATGTATGAATGTAGATTTGGTTATTCAGAAATCCCTGTGAAATTCTAGTCCTGATTCATATTGCTGTTTTTTTCCTCTTTGTCTCTAATAGCAATCGCTGACCTTTTTCTCAGCTGGCAGTTTTGATGGGCCTTTTCTAATAATACTGGCTGTCAGTCTACTTGCCTTTAAGGTGTACCACGGCATATTTTTTATTTGTCCTGTAAAATCTGTTGTTCCGCGTAAAGTGATCGATGCTTTTCCTCCTGGCTTTTAGTTAAAAGACGTCCTAAAGGCTGAGCTTGAAAGACAAGCACATATTTCTCTCAGCTCTTCGTGTCTGCCTTGTACTTTCCTGAAGCTTGAAGACACAGTTGCATTCATAGGACTGAAATGTACAAAAATCAAAGAAACAGACATCTATCAAGGGCATGAAACTGATCAAGAGGAAACAATTTTTCTCAAATATACAGCTGATTTGTAAGATCAGTGTTTAGAAAACACAGTTTTAGAGTTCATAGGAAAATATATGGAGAGATAGGCTCCTACACAAGCCCCAAGCCCCATATCTGCTCAATTGTGAATAAAAAATGGTAATGAGATTTTAAAAAAATTACATTGCTCTGGATAAAGGTTTATGCCATAAATGTAAATATAAAGGGATACATTAACATGGAAAAATTTATGATGGCAAAATGTATATTCACAGTATATTTGATTCCATAAGTCCTCTTATAATATCTATTGTTAAAAGCAACATTCAAATCCTTGTATTAGTTGCTACTATACATTAATGGATAGAAAGTATAATGTATTAGCAGTGCATTGAACTAAACCTGTATCTGAATTACAGGCATAACCCATGTCAGTGCTGTTATTATGGAAAATAAATCCACACCTTTTGACTAATCAGAAAGAATAGTGCTGTGGTATGAAGGTGATTAAATGCAATTTGAATGACTGACTACTGAATAACGCTGACTGCAAACAAGTGTTTACCTGCCACATCTATCTGCATTTAGTTATACTGTATAAACAAATAAAATGAAAACCTAAACCTGTGTAATTAGATCCACAGTAAAGTAGTGTGTTGTTTTTTCCTTTGTATACCTTTGTATGTGGTTTTTTTCTTTTTAACTTTTTATTCATTAGAAAAAAAAAGTGTATTATTTATTTTTTTATTTTTTTATTTATTTATTTATTTTTATATTATTGAAAGATTTTTGGCTGCTCTACTCCTCTGTTAAGACTTGTCTGAATTATTTATTAAATTAGGCCATACATGTGTTAATATTGTCAGACCTGATTCAGGAGTTTAAAAAAAAACAACACAAAAAACAAGAGAATTACTTATCTGTAGAAGCAAAGCATCCCCTGCTGCTCATATTTCTACCAAACAAATGCATCTGTACACAGATAGTTAATACAGCATGGCGATTTGGTTTGTGTACGGCTCAACACTCAGAGATGCCGAGGCTTAACTTCCAATGCACAGACTGTGATTATCTGTGGCAGAAGCCGGGTTCTGGGTTTGGTCAACAAAACCAGCAACAACACAAACAGATGAAATACCAAAATGTAAGCGGTGCATAAATATCCCTGTAACTGAAAACACTGATTAAAAATCATTTCATGTGAAAACTGTTGGGTGTAAAATTCCCAGTAGATCAGCAGTTCCTGAAATAATCAAACCAGTTTATCTGGAACCAACAACCATTCCTTGATTGAGGTCGCAGATTTTATACTTTATCATACCTTGCATTTTACACCTAGGCCTTCAATGCTGTCCTACCTGAGTCAATCCACCTCTTAATACCATCATGGCGTTTCAGCTATAGCAAGCATCAATGTAATACAGTTCGACACATTAAACACAACATCTCCTTTCATTGCAGTCATAGCCGTACCTCCCATGTACATCATCTCTAGCAGAAGCTTCAGTATTAACAACATAAAAAGACCTTGGGTCTTCCATGCTTTTTTGTTCATTTCCGTGCATTTTCATGAATTACGGTTTTCATGCAGATATGAATTAAGGCAAATTGAGGGATTTTTTGTGCAAATTCGACACAAAAGAAACAGCAAAAGTATAAAAGGTTCATAAAAAAAACCTCAACAACTGTTTTGAACTGTTTTGGTCGACCTTTCCACATAATGTCCAGCTTTTCTCAAAAAGTCTTTCTAAATGTCCTTGTAAATATAACTGCCACCAAATCAAATTCTTTTCTTCTGTCAGCTATTATGGAATGAAAATAAAGCTATTAAATCCATGTTACCATCCAATCAAAAGACTTAAAAATGCTGACGTGTTTGGATGCCTTCTAGGAAGCCTTGGAGTAAGCAAGTTGTATCCTGATTGGTTAAAAAGTTTGAATGAATAGGATGCCTTCTTTGTTCCCATTGTCAGCCTCACGGCAATTCCCTAATACCCTGGCAACGTGTGAAGGCCAAAATCTGATTGGATAAAAACTTAACCCCAAAATCTTACACTAAGATTACTTCTTAGATACACTGCTCCTTGATGCAGCAAATCTGAGAGAAATGCTATAAAATGAAGAGAATAGTCTATTGAGAGTAATTAAACACATATTCATGGACAAAAACCCTAGAGGGGGCTATGCAAGCCCTGACAGCCCACCATTGCTTTATATATGTGAACACTACCTAAGGATATACATGATTTTATGCATTGTGCTGCTGTCACATGATTGGTTGAATAGATAGCTGCATGAATGTACATGTATTTGTAATAAAGTGGATATTCACACCATGAAACGTGTGGATAATCATTTTTCATATACAATACATGTGTTTAGCACTTACAAATAATTTTGCATCATACATTTAAATAAACCTGGATCTAGAGAAATCGAACGACAGGGTGCAGGACATGTATGAAGACAGTGTGACGGCAGTGAAGTGTGCAGTAGGTACAACAGACTGGTTCAGGGTGAAGGTTGGACTGCATCAAGGATCGGCCCTGAGCCCTTTGATGTTTGCAGTGGTGATGGACAGGTTGACGGACAAGGTCAGACAGGAGTCTCCCTGGACTATGATGTTTGCAGATGATATTGTGATTTGTGGTGAGAGTAGAGAGCAGGTTGAGAAGAGCCTGGAGAGGTGGAGATATGCACTGGAGAGAAGGGAAATGAAAGTCAGTAGGAGTAAGACAGAATACATGTGTGTGAATGAGAGGGAGGGCAGTGGAGTGATGCGGTTGCAGGGAGAAGAGGTGGAGAAGGTGGAGGAGTTCAGGTACCTGGGGTCAACAGTGCAAAGTAATGGAGAGTGTGTTAGAGAAGTAAAGAAAAGAGTGCAGGCAGGGTGGAGTGGGTGGAGAAGTGTGACAGGAGTGATTTGTAATAGTAGGGTATCTGCAAGAATGAAAGGGAAAGTTTATAGGACTGTGGTGAGACCTGCAATGTTGTATGGTTTAGAGACAGTGGCCTTGAGTAAAAGGCAGGAGGCGGAGCTGGAGGTAGCAGAGCTGAAGATGTTGAGGTTTTCATTGGGAGTGACGACGATTGACAAGATTAGATATGAGTTTATTAGAGGGACAGCACATGTAGGATGTTTTGGTGACAAGGTGAGGGGGGGTGAGATTGAGATGGTTTGGACATGTGCAGAGGAGGGACATGAATTATATTGGTAGAAGAATGCTGAGGATGGAGCCACCAGGTAGGAGGAAAAGAGGAAGGCCAAGGAGGAGGTTCATGGATGTGGTGAGGGAAGACATGCAGGTAGTTGGTGTGAAAGAGGCAGATTTAGAGGACAGGGTGGTATGGAGACGGATGATCCGCTGTGGCGACCCCTAATGGGAGCAGCCGAAAGAAGAAGAAGAAGAAAAGCCAGTGTAAAATCTTCATATAGTCTTATTATTATGTCAGAATTTACAATTGCTTTACGCTGTTTTATTTTTTTACAGCCTGAGATATAAATGACTACAATTTTGTTATCATAGTTGGTGTAAATAAACAAGTGCTATTTAATTAAAATCTGTAGAATAATTATAAATTATAAATCTGTAAAATAATAATAATAATAATAATAATAATAATAATAATAATAATAATAATAATAATAAATACGCTGTGATGTTCAAAACGGATATAAATCTTACGGTCAATGTGTCCATATACATTTGTTCATCTAGAATATGTTTTAAATGAGAAGAGTAAAAATTGGAAATGCATCACCAAAATTCATACGCATGTATGTGTAAACTAAATAGACTGAAAATTATAATAGAAGGTATTGATGTTTATACTATATGTCTTGTCTTGTGCAACTTTTTGAAAGTTAGTATTCAAAGCCAGACTTAAAGAACATCCTCTTTAATTGCATGCATAGAAGAAAAAATATGGCTTCTCTTTGAGCCTCTGAAGCTCTCCTTCTTTTCCTTTCAAAGCTTTGTATCAGTAACTGGGAAAAAAAAAAGAACAAAAGAGGTTTTAAATCGAAAAGCCATGCTGCTGTGCAAAAGTAAATGCAAAAGTGATCTAATGAAGAATTTATGAGACATCCGATTCATTTCTCCTCCTAATTGAATTTGCTGGCTGTGGTTTGGCTTTCATTTTCATTTATTTAATTTTTATTCTATCACTGATCATTACAGAGCCATGTGGCAGATGACCTTTGAAGGGAGAGCTCATCACCACCCAGGGACTGTGGGTTTTCCCCATGGGAGGTTAACTTTTATCTTCTGTGCCAATGAAGACAGCTTTGTAGATGTGCAGAATTTCTTTTACTTGCTCACTGTCTCTTGTCTTTTTGCATTCTCTTTCCATCTGTCTAACACTTTCTATTCTTATCAGTATGTAGAAAAACAAAAAACCTGATTAGCAACGTAATGTGGCAGTACAGCCTCATGAGATATGATAGGCAGAGTAACACAAGCCAAGGAAACAGTCAAAACACTTGCTATGTTAATTGGGAGTGAAGGTGGGTGTATTGATCATGCTGTGCCATGGCCTGGAACCTGTGCTGTGTGCAGCAGTAGCTTGCTGATCGTTACATGGATCATTTGCAAGACAAAATAGAATTTGATTGCAAGACCCAGCGCAGTAAGTAACTAATTGTACTGTAAGTAACCACCTATACACTTTTCCTCCAACATTACTTGTATATAAAAAACAACAAAAACGAACAGTATAAACCCACATAAACAATGTAATAATCTGCGATTTTTCCCTGCAAAACACTGGACTCAAAATTATTGCCATCACTTTAACTAATATATATTGGGCTAAAGAATATTACAGAAGTATTGCAAGAGTCCTTCCTGTAGTGTCTAAAAACATTTTTAACACTTCTCTAAGCAGAACATTTTAAGATGGTTAAATGTGAACAGGGTTCATCTTTAGACATGTAATGATTACTGATCAGAAGGTCCGTGAGTCCTAGGACCACCAAGCTGCTGCTGCTGCTGGGCCCTTGAACTTCTCAATTGTATAAAAAAAATGAGATGATTGTCGCTCTGGATGAGGGGATCTGCCAAATTCCATAAACATAAAAATGTAATCCCCTGAGAGAGACAATCAGGTTGAGGGCTAAAATATCAAGCTCAAAGATGGCAAAAGTACACACATCCTTCACTTACGTAGAAATACATATACTCATGTTTTAAAAGAAGTTTGGGCTCTGACTTGTACTAACATAAAAAGTAGTCATTACTTCTACCTGTTTTAGTGTCACGTTGGTAACTGGACCTCACATCATAATAATATATTAATATAAAAGAATTCAAATTTTTCTTTTGTTATCTCATGATTGGATCCAGGCTGAACCTCCACCATATAGAACACAAGCAGAGAAAAGATGATGACAATCAGGTGATAAGGAACGTCTCTGTTCTCAATCATGTTTACATCACTGTCTCATCCACACTAAACCCATACCTCTTGTTGCCTTCTGCCTTGCTCATTGTTAGCTTTGTTAACTAGCCTACATTTGTGGTGTGCTATAACCAGGGAATGTAGGTTAAAAAAGCCACGCAATGACAAGAAATCAGGTTGATAGGCTCAAAGCAGCATGTGATGTTAAGAAAAAATATCATGTAAATAGATTAAAACTAAAGTAATGTCTAGGTAAAAGGTAAAAAAGCGGTCCGAAATATAAATAGTGAAGTAAAGTACATCAGCATACTGAAATCTACTTAGGTACAGTAACAAAGTATTTGTACTTCATTATCCCATTGTTGATCAAGCAACATAGTGGACACCCCTTCAATCTGTCTGTCTGGTTATTTGTTCGACTGGCTCGCTGAGTTGGCATGATCGAATATGCAAAAACTAAGTACGTTTTATATTTTAAAATAATTTATATGTTCAAACAACACACCCTGGACTGGTCATCTATAGTATTCACTTGAACTACTAGCAGTTCAGAAGAAAACTGCATAGGCAGAGATAGTGAGGAAAATATATAAATCTCTGACTGGAGCTCCGACCCTGGAGCTGTGTTGCACCATCGGGATGGCTTATTTCAAATGTGCATGGTGCTAATGGTTTAATAATAGCAGCTCAGTTTTCAGTTGAAGTTTCTCAGTTTACCAATAAGTAGGTCCCTATCCTTTACTATGGCCACAAGTTGTATATAATGACTAAAAGAATAAAGGATTAAGTGCAGCCAGCAAAGATGAGGTTCCTCTTCAGGGTTGCAGTGCTTACTTTTTAAGATAGTGTGAGGAGTTCAACAATCCAAGAGAGCCTCATAGTGGAGCTGCTAATCAGAAGTGAGAGGAGCCTCAGTTGGCCTAAAAACATCTGAAGGTCCCTCAGGAGGTCCTGAAATCCAGGGATAGAGAAGTTTGGGCTGATCCTCTCACATTATCACTCGGAAAAGCCAGAGGAAAAAAAAAATTTCTGATTTTATTACAGGCCATAGCTTAGTTTTATTTGTAGGAAAATATACATGGAAAAATGTGAGAAACACTAAAGCAAATTGCCCTAAGTATATGGATTTCATTCAAGAGTCAGTAGCCCACAGTATTGTTCTTTTGGAGAGAATGCTACTGAGTAAAAATAGACTGAAACAAAAACATAAAACTTGCCCCTGCTTCTTGCCATGGGCATAAAATATGTTTCTGTAATTATCATAGCTGAAGGCAGGACATAAGTGAACGACACTTAATAAGAATGAAAGTGGAGTTTGAAAGAGAAGTGAAGTGGAAAGGTTGCGGATTTATTAGACAGAAAATTGCATCTGTACATTGTAATCAGTGCATGTGTATAAATAGATTTTTACAAAACACAGGGGAAAAAATATATTATTTTGCTATAGCCTGGACATATACAGAACATTTTGTTTAACAAAGCTATCTATCCATCTATCCATCTATCCATCTATCTATCTATCTATCTATCTATCTATCTATCTATCTATCTATCTATCTATCTATCTATGGTTATCATATCTATTAATATGCAAAAAATGCATGTGTTCATAAGTCATTTTGGACATTAATACTGCATAACTGCATAATTTTATTTGAAATGTGATAATTAATATATTTAGGAAGTAAATACACTTTAATTGGATGCACCCTGAACCCAGAATCCCACACAAAATATTTTGTATGTAAAACATTTAAGTAGATAAAAAAAGTCCTCAGATTGGAAAACCCTTTTAATTTTGTCCTCTTTTTCCACAAAAAAAGTTCACAAGTATTCTTTCCCCAGCAAAATTATAATGTATGTTTTAGTTTAAGGTCCACCTGAAGTAATTTAACTTTCATAATGGTAGGCTGTCAAAAATCAGAAGAAAGCCAAGAACACTTAAGCTGTTAGGAAAACAAAATTCAAATGCTGTCGTGAACTCAAACATTGGAAGATATGAAATTATTATGGAGACAAGACAACATTAGCATTTTTTCCTTTAAGATTCTTTAAACCCACTCTACAAAACAGCTTCCTCATTTCACAGCCAGTCAAAAAAAAAAAAGAGTAAACAACACAATTTCTGGGGGTAAATAGCACATTCAGACACGATGAAAGATGTTTTTGTAGGACTGCTGCATTTGGTGTTTGGGTAACTCTGGAAATAAGTTTGGTACTCTGTGGGTCAATAGGACAGCCTGGACATGTTCTGGACTGATCCTACATACAGGTATTAAAATTTGTACTTTCTAAAGACTGGTAAAGAGATGATGGTAAAGAATGTTATTACCTGTAGTTGAAAAATTTCAATGCAAAAATTAAAGCATGTGATTTATATCATTTATATCCTATAACCATATAATACAGGATATAATCCAATAACCAAATTCTTTTTTGATGTTCACCTGGCAGAGAACCTCACCTGCTACTTCAAAACCAGCTTCATAACAAGTAAAGCCCAGCAGAATCTCTACCTCCTGAGAAAGCTGTGGAAGGCACAGCTTCCACCAAACCTCCGAACAGCATTTAACAGAGGGACCATGGACAGCATCCTGAGCAGCTGCATCACTGCCTGATTTGGGAATTGCACCATTTCGGATCGCAAGACCCTACAGTATATAGTAAGGACGGCTGAGAAGATCATCTCGGGCTTTCTTCTGTCCATCATCGACATTTACACCACATGTTGCACCCGTAAAGCCACCAGCTTGTGGCTGATCAGACACACACCTCTTACACACACTTTTTATTTTCCTACTGTTTGGAGAAAGGTATGGAAGCATTTTGGCCCCAGACAGTCGGACAGTTTCTTTCCACAAGCCATCAGACTCTTTAACATGAAGGTACTGAACTGACACACACACACACACACACACACACACACACACACACACACACACACACACACACACACACACACACACACACACACACACGCAATCCATTTGTACAAACCTTCTGTATCACACTAGTCAGTGCTACAGTGTCTCTTGGTCTACTATATCGACAATTAGTTTACTGTCTTCTTGTCTTAAGTTGTCTCTTTTCATGTGTACTAAATGTTGCACATGTGCACTTTATGTTGTGAGTTTTGTGTTTTGTGTAGTTACGTGATCGTTTTTGTTAATTCATTTTGTCTGATGTAAAACCTTGGTCCTGGGGGAACATTATTTCATTTCACTGTGTTCTTCACTGTACAGGTAGTCCCCGACTTACGATGGAGATGTGTTCCAATGTCCTCATTGTAGCTTAAAAATATCATAAGTCGAGTCGTGGCCCAGCCTACCCAGGAGTCTTAAAGAAATGTGAACAGTATGGAGTAATAAACTGTAATTTGTTAATAATTTAACATATTTAAAGTACAGAATTTAGCAAAACAGAGCTATATATATATATATATATACAATAACATTTATATATTATGAATTATATTAATATATATTATAATTCCACACAGAACTCAAAAAATGCGCTGGACCTCACACACCTGAAGCTAATGAGATTATTTATTGGAAAAAAAAAATACCCACTCTAACACCAAAACGACTGAACTCTGGCATCTTACACGGTGAGCGATGTTTACATCCTTGCGGTGCCCCAATGTATTGTACCGCATATACGCTGCTACATGTATATTTGCCTGCCGCAAACAAAAAATATATTATTGTGAAACTTCAGATAAGGTAATTAACTAAATGAGTGCAACTCGAGATACACAGTGCTTTTAACCGCTGTTGAGATCAACCCTCTTCTACAGTGTGTTTTTCATCACATAAAAGGTTCATTGCTCTTTCCTTTTAATAGACATTTTAGACTGAGTTCATTTTATCTAAAGTTCTTTGTAGGCTCTGTCAGTATCTTTTGTTAATACAAACATGGTTCACGCTGCTGTATAATTTCGCAGTGTGAGTTGTTTTGGCCTTATAGTTTGAGGACGCCTTTGGGAGTATTTTGAAGATAATTTCAGTAACTCCTCTAAAAGGTACTTTGAGATTTTCTCTTTGATCCGCATCGAGACTGGAAAACACGCGCTGTGTGGAAAAGAAAGGAAATGAATCGACTGGTGTCTTCTTAAGGGAGAAAGAAAAATAAGTGCCTTTGATCAATCGGTGCATGTCCAAGCATCAAAAAGATGAAAGCAACCATGCATGTAAGCTTTTCTGAAAAGAAAAAGAATTGCAGTCACACTCAGCAGACGCTTTTTAAGTGTTTGTGTCTACCACAGATTGGGAAAAATTTTTTTTTTTTTGACTACTGTAGAGAAAGAACAACACAAACAGATTCATCATTCCCCTTTAATCTGTTATTTTTTTTTTTTTTATACAATTCTGTTTCAGACAAGGTGGATAGGGTCTATTATAGTCATAAAGATAAAAAAGATATGTTTGATTTGAAGTCGTAATTTAAAACTTCAAATGTCAAAACAAGAACGTGAGCAGATAAAGAGAGGCTGATGTGGAAAAAACGATTGAAGAATTTTATTACTTTAGCTGGACTGATTTCAATTTGATAGGAAAAGAAACTTTTACATCTTAGATCATAATGAAATATCCACATTTTTTAAATTGTAGTAAATGTAACATTTTGATAATACTTTAAGCGTCCTAATCTGAGTGACGAGTATTTATCAGTTTAAGTTATTGACCAAATGTGATGATCGCCTTCCATTCTTCAGCCATGTCTAGTTTAAATTTGGTAACACATCCAAAGTGCTGCTTGAAAGCCGGCTCGATATGCGATAATTAATGGTTTGTGCTGGTGGACTTTCGCCGAGTCAGCAGTGGGGATCTGGAGGGCTCATTAGTGTGCAGAGGGATAGCTGAAAGTGTGAGCGCTTTAAAACCGCCACAGCCTTAATGAATCGCTCCTGTCCTGACTGAAAGCCCATACTGCCAAATTCTGAGCCTTAGCTCAGTTCAGCATTAGGGTGCAAAGCTTATACATACTGAAACATGAAGTACACAGTGCACAGTGTCAGGAGAAAAAAAAAGCTAGTGAAAGCATAACTTTAAACTTTTAAAATTCATGCAGTGTAGTTTGAAGTTTCAGATGTATCCTCATATGCTGGCAGATCTAGTTTGTTATACTTATTTCTAAGATAAGCAATTTATCACTGTGATGTAAAAGATACCACAGCAGTCCAGAATTATGGTAATGGATTAACTGATTAAATACATAACATGTAGTATATTACTATTAATTACAATACACTACATACTATACGTTGTAATGTACACAAGTACACAAACCATGTACTTATATTAAATATTAGAGATACACAGAGTAAAATATTAATTCAGTAAATGTAAAAGTTCTCCCTTTAAAATTATTAATTGAGTAAAATTTCAACATTATTTGCCTTTAAATGTACTTAAGTATCCAAAGTACTATGATTTCTTAATACGATGTCATTTTATCATTTCAGTCACAATATTCTTGCTTAATCGACTTAGTTTATGTAAAAAGACTCTAATGTTACTCTCACCAATCTATTAATAGAATGATATTAATTAAAATTATATTATTAAAACTAAAATAAGATCCTTTTCTATTTTCGGCTGCTTCCATTAGGGGTCGCCACAGCGGATCATCTGTCCCCCCGTCCTCTACATCTGCCTCTTTAAAACCAACTACCTGCATGTCTTCCCTCACCACATCAATAAACCTCCTTTGCTCTTCCTCTTTTCCTCCTTTCTGGTGGCTCCATCCTCAGCATTCTCCTACTGATATATCCCATGTCCCTCCTCTGCACATGTCCAAACCATCTCAATCGGGCCTCTCTGGCTTTAACCCCAAGACGTCATACATGAGCTGTCCCTCTAATAAACTCGTTTCTAATCTTGTCCATCCTCGTACTCCCAATGAAAATCTCAGCATCTTCAGCTCTGCTACCTCCAGCTCCACCTTCTGTCTTTTACTCAATGCCACTGTCTCTAAACCATACAACATCACAGGTCTCACCACAGTCCTATAAACTTTCCCTTTCACATTTGCAGATGCCCTTCTATCACAAATCATTGCTGCCACTCTTCTCCACCCACTCCACCCTGCCTGCACTGTTTTCTTTACTTCTATACTGTTGCTCACAGATGGTCACCTCTTCTCTCAGCCTGGCTTTCACTTCTCTTTTCCATAACTTCATGGTGTGACTGATCAACTTAATTCCCCTGCAGGTCTGCACATCTCCCTTATTTTCTCCATTCCTCAGGCATCCTCTCACCTTCCAAAATCTTGTTAAACAATCTTGTTAAAAACTCCACTGCCATCTCTCCTAAACATCTTCATGCTTCTACTGGTATGTCATTTGGTCCAACCACCTTTCCACTTTTCATCCTCTTAATTGCTGCTCTCACTCCTTACTTATCCTATCCACTACCTGTTTCACTATCTCTACACCATCCAACCTTCTCTCTCTCTCATTTTCTTTATCCATCAGCTGCTCAAATTACTCCCTCCATCTTCCCAATACCCTCTTTTCACACTAGTCAACATATTTCCATCTTCATCTTTTATTGCTTTACTCTACATCTTTATGGCAATATTGCTATAAAATTATCATGAGATCGAAATCTTTTGAACTACTTAAAAAGAATCGCGTAAATAAGGCCACAGGTGTTGTGGCAAGTTCAAGTCGGGATTTTCTTCTGTCATTTATTCCTTTAGATATTTGACTTTGAAATGTAGTAAAGTAAAAAAAAAAAGTCTCCTGAAATAAAAATACTTCATTAAAGTACAGTTACACAAAAAACTACAGTGAAGAATTGCAATTATTATGTTAATGTCCACCACTGATTGCCTGTCCCGGCACACCTTAACAATGAGGTGTTTCTTCCTTATACCACCTCAGGGAGTTTTTCCTTGCCACAGTCCCCACTAGCTCACTCAAAAACGGGACAACCTTACAATTATATAGAAACAAATGGATACATTCTTTAACTACCACTCTATCACTGTGAAAAGTAGTCTACAAATAATGAAATGAAAAGAATAATTGAATTGAATACTATACAGTATGCTGTACTATACAGTATATTGCTATATTTTTGATCTGAGATGTTATAAATTTCATCTCGCTTTGTTTTTGGTCTATACTTGTACAAGAATCTATGCCGTGAACATTGCCAGAAGCAGGAAAAAAAACCCTGGATGGGACACCAGGTGATCACAGGCCACAGTGCAGAAATGTTTCTTTGCTGATAATGTCCCTTAAATAATAACAAGACTGAAAGGAATAGGGTTAGATGTAAATACTCCTTATAATCTAACAAAACAGCTACAACCACAACTTTTTATGTGAATAGAAATTAAAACAAGTGTATAATCAAGGCATTCCATATGATCCAGTTTATGCCAAGAAAGCACAAACAAATGTGTAGATCAACACTAAGCAGTATACTTACATTTCCTGCAGTAAACAGTCTGAAGTCAGCTTGGAGCTTTGCTGCCATGAGTCAAGCTGTGGTAAACTGTGGTCTGGGACAAATACATGTCAAGGGCACAGGCGAAGTCAGAGGGATGAGACCAGATACTGTAAAAGGAGCCATTTGTCACTGTTCAGCATCCCATTATATCGGCTCCATTCTTCACACAGCTGAGCCTGGCTGCATCCTACAGGGACAAGCCAACCAGCCTAGCTCCCTTACAGCCTGATAATCTCTCACTGAACAGTGGCCATGCTCAAATAGCCTTTTCCATTAGGGCCACATTGTGCTTGCAATAGATACTAGTAGCCTGTTACACTAGTTTCAACCTGAAAGATATAAATATGGAGGTAAACATCTATTAATTAGTAAACAAATTTAGCCACGAGCTCTGTGTGTGATAAATAGGATTACTCTGTCTGCTGTAAATCAGAGTGACATTAATCAATTGTGCTTTACTGTGACATAAGCAGCAGGTTAAAAAAGATGCAGTAGCTGTTAGTGTCTCAGAGGAAACACGTCATAGACTTCACCTTCCTTAGATGTCATGTGATAAACTAGATAGAACCAGTGGTTGAGAAGAGGGTAAAAATAAAAATAACAATAACGTAATTATTACTATTACAATTATTAATTGTAATAATTCAGAAACAAACAAACAAATAAAGAAACAAATAAACACAGGGACTCAATTGCAATATAAAGTTTTGCACAATACAGCCCCAAGACTCTGAATTTGATATTCAGCTCAGGTTATTATGTGGAGCTCAAATTTCTTTGATATAGTTATGTTAAATTTACTTACATTTTTTTAGACAATAGATACTTTAGGTCCACTTACCTCTCAGGGGTCTAATCTTTTCCACAAAGTGCTGGTGTAGGCACAGGTTTTCATTCCATCCAAACAAATCCACACCAAATTTTACCTGTTTAAATATAATGATTTTCATTTTTAATGTCTGTCAGATGTGGCTTTTGATTGGTTGGAATAAAAATCTGCACCCACCTCCGTCTTTTGTGGAAAGGACTGGACACCACTGGATTTAGTGGAATGAATATAGGGCCTGGTATTTTTCACTCTGTGTATATCATAACAGTGAAGATAATGAGGTGATCAGCAGACGTGACAAACTATACAATTTTCATGACTATAACTTTTGACTTCAAACAATAAGAGCTGAGTCAGATAAAGTTAAAAAGGAATAATTGAAGCCAATTTAAGTGCAAGCACTTGAAAAGAGAATGCAAAAATCAGTGTGAGCCAGCAAGCTAAAATGTTGTAAAGCAATTTTATCTTCTTCGGGATCTATTTATGTTAGCAGAGCAAAAAGAAACAGAACATTTGCATATGCTGTGTCTGCAATTACTTGATATTAATTGCTTGTTTAAAGTACTGCTAAATAAAAGAGAAATTACACTTGCTGTTGTGCAGTTATACTGAATCGCAGCAAGGTGGTGATTAGTCTTTTTACTATGCTTTTGTTAAAAGTAAATGCTGTTAAAATAACCATTGTAAAAAAGCTTCATTTTACAGAAATCCCTAATGAGCAGTAAAAACAACTTTTTCTTTCATTTTTTTTTTTCACATCGTTTAGCACTAGGACA
This sequence comes from Silurus aristotelis, assembly GCF_946808225.1. NCBI lineage: Eukaryota > Metazoa > Chordata > Actinopteri > Siluriformes > Siluridae > Silurus > Silurus aristotelis. The sequence goes on from NC_139574.1 coordinate 9,156,380, forward strand.
GGTGTCTTAGGGACAGGGATGAAAAAAAATTAAAAGGGCACCTGGAGGGCATGAACTAATATTTTTCTACTGTATGAATCAAACAAATGAGCCCTAGAGGGCACATCATCTAATTTTCTTGCATGTAGGCATGCCTATAGGGTGTGACATGTCTCTTTTCTCTTTCTTTTTGAATGGCTCTCTAGAGAGCACTTCAACATGTTTCCTCCAACACAAGAAAACCCTATAGGGAGCTGCCTCTTATACTCTCTATTGAGAGAGTCTGAGAGGGCATTTTTCCATGTTTCTTTTTTCAAAAAGTCATTTCATCACAATTTCTGGGAGCCATTATAAACTTTCATTCGGCTTCTCCCATTAGGGGTCGCCACAGCAGATCATCCGCATATTTGATTTGGCACATGTTTTTATGCTGTATGCCCTTCCTGATGCAACCTTTCCCATTTATCTGGGCTTGGGACCGGCAGTAAGAGTGGCTGGGGTTGGTTCCCTGACCAGGGATCAAACCCGGGCCGCAGCGGTGAGAGCACTGCATCTTAACCGCTAGACCACCAGGAAACCTTCTGGGATCCATTATGACATGCATATATTTGACTTAAACTCTAATTGGAAAAAAGTCAATATACTTAAATTTTTTACTTTATAGTATTTCTTAATAAATAGTCATGTATAGTGTTATCTATAAGCTAAAAGGTTAACCGACCTTTAATAAAACACTAATTTAGTTGCATTCTGATGACAGCAGTTCATTAATTAAAAACACACGCATATAGCTTTCTTTATATAATTGTTATTTTGTATTGACTGTCACACAAATATTGATTAAATAGTGGTTAGACTGTAAGTAACCATAAAGAGTGGCAGAGCATAGGTAATAATAAAGTTCATTTCATAACCCCCAGTGAATTGTTTTTGCACAAGCTGATATTTTTCACTAATATCTGACGACTACAGTACTATCATGTAACAAACCCTATCCATTATCTAGGCTAGGCTAGAAATGCTAAGCACAATCTAGCCAAGAACATCAACAAGATGACACATTGAAGAAGTAAGTGAAGACTTCATCCAGAATATATGATTCATACTGATCAAAAGCATGAAGTCATACAGAGATCCTGCCTCCACAGCCAACTGTGCTGTATTCCATTTAATGCAATTTAAGTTGAATTCTGTAGCTATAGGACTTTTTATGCTACTGCAAATTACTAATGGGTAGACGTTAGCCCTTTGGAAAATTCGTTTCTCAAGAGATGCTGTGGTACATTTATGTCAAATCATGTGGTATTTATGACTGGATGAAAATTCATGGCACTTTCACTTAGCCAGCTGTGGGAGGTCAGAGTGTCTTTGGGACTCACATGGAGTGAACAGGATCACATGAAATTTTCATTTAAAGCCAAAGATGCTGTCAGAGTGCCTTAAAAGTCGCATACTAATCAAATAAAATATGAACTTTCTAAAGTTAATGTGACTCACACTGCATATATTTTACACTAATGACAAACCAAAAACAATCCGATATTGAAATCCCAGAGACCACACAGTCTAGTTGATAATCCATAAAAGTATGATTTGACTGAGAGATAACAATGAAGTGCCATGAACTCTTATTTGAATCCGCAACTCTGATTGATCGAAAAATGTTGACTCATTTTATAAACTGGCTGGTGAAAGTTTAAGCTGCTATAATGTATTTGAACAGTAACCAAGATGTCTCTGAGACATTCTCCAACATTAAATATGACTGTAAATGGTTCAACTGAATGATGTGTAACATATTTGTAATACCTGCCATGAACAGTTATCCTCCAAACCACCAGAGGGCAACCTGATTAAACATTCACTATTGTGGCCTACTTCCTTTTATGCACAACTTGTGTTTTCTCCTAATAAGTACCCCCCCAAAAATGTCTTCCTGTTTGTTGCTGCAAAATTTTGCCATGAATTGTGTACCTTGTCTTTGTTTTGTGTTTTAGTTTATAATAAAAATGGTTTTCATTACCATATCATTCCTGGGCAACATATAAATCGGGTAATAAATCACTACTGATTTGTACTTAAATATCTAATATAGCATGAACCCTAATTTCATTACCGAAAAGTCAACCTCAAATCAACATTGAAAGTGTTTGTCTTGTGTAAACTGTAACAGCAATTTATGACAATTTAAACACGCAACAGCATTTAACAGTCGAATTAGAAATTTGCAAACTGAAATATACTACATTTATAAAATTTTTGGGACACCTGGTTCTTCCCCAAACTGTTACCACAGAGTTGAAGGCACACAAGTGTACAGGATGTCTTTGTATGTGGTTGCAGTAAATACTCCCTTTGACTTGAACTAGGAGACCCAAACCTATTCTAGAATTACTATGCCCCTGTGCATCACCATGAAGGTATAGTTTATAAGGTTTAGAGTAGAAAATCTTGAATGGTCTGCTATACAGCTCTGACCTCAACCTTTTTGAACTCCTTTGAAATAAATTGAAATGCTGACTGCATGTCTGACTTTACTAATGCTTTTATTGTTGAATGAACACAAATCTCCATACCCCCACCCCAAAGTCTAGTGGAACATCTGCCCAGAAGAGTGGAGGTTATTATAAGAATAAATGGGGAGTAAATGTGGAATAGGACATTTAAAACAAATCACACAAAATTCAAATATCAAATAAATCAAGTCCAAAAACCTTTGCCTATACATTAGTGTTTCAATACGACTACTTTATCATTGCATTTTTACATGTATTTTTATTTTAGAGCTTTTCAAGGGCTTTTATAATCCTAAATACAGAATTTAATTTCCCAAATATGTCTTCCTGCAATGCCTACACAATACTTATACAGTATATGTGCCAGTGCAAGTAATGAAAGTGATTACAGTATTTACTGTAATCTTGTGTAAATGTTAAATAACCTGTGACTGTAAATTACAAAAAGCATCAAACACACCTCCAGATGCTTGCTGAATTAACAGTAATACAGGTATGTCTTAGCGATACCTATAGCTTTGTTTTTTGTAGATATGATTTTTATTAGAAGGTAAAAACGAAGTGTTGCAGTGTAATATAGCATCCGGACAGCTTTAGAGTTTGTAAAGGAAAAGAAAAACTCATATATAACGGCAATAACCTGAGCACACCCGAAGTAAGGGTAATGTTTCAGGAGACATCTTTCAGAATAACCGGAGCAGTGTAATATTCGGCTCTGTAGTTGGCAGCCCATTAAAGTCATGACCTCACTGAAAAGAGACATTGGCTCCGGTAAACGTTTCTGCAAGTCAGCAGTGCTTATGCTGACTTGACAATCCTTTAAACACCCCAGAGGATTTAGTTTCCAGTACATCATTAAAGGTTTTTGTTTCTAATCTATCCTCCTCTAAAACATAATGAAGATAAATAGAAGTGTTGGCTGCATAGGCAAAATTAAACATGTATCCGTACACAAAATGCAAACGTGCCAAGCTGACACAGTGGACATTCAAGGGTTAGGGTTAGGGTTAGGGTTAGGGTTTTGTTCTTAGATGTTGTTCATGTTTATTTACATTTTAGAATGGACAGGCTGAAATGAACATCAATTGGTTTAATAAAGGCCTTTGAGGTTGCATTGATGTAAACTGTATATATTTGTCTATATTTTTTTTTTACTGTTTTTTTTGCCTGTGAAAATGTTATGCTAGGCCTTCTATATTTAAAAGAAGTAAATGTGTATATTATATCTATATTGTCTATTTTATTTCTAACACACAAATGTAAAGATTAAGGTACATGGGTAAATGATATTTGCTCATTACCCATTACCATCGCTCTTGATAAGGGGAGTTCGCTTAATGCCGTAAATGTAAACGATATTCTTATTTAGATAATATCTTACTGAACACTGAACTGAATTTATAACATGGGCCACTATTATCAGATTAAATAATTATTTTTAGGAAATCAAAAGAAAATGTGTAGGTTATATATTTGAAGATATATGTTATTAGAGCAGGGTCCATATAGGGTTCATTAAATCTTGCTAAAATACAGCAAGATTTAAATTTGCAAATTTTTTAGCAAAAATAATTTGTTTTGCAAAAACAGAATTGTTCCTTCTCTGTGATCTGATCTCGTTCTAAACCATGTTTCTGTTACCACTAATCCTGCTGCTGCGACTAATACTTTTACTGCTGCTTCTACTACTACTACTAGTGCCGCCAACACTAATGCTACAGATAGTAAATTGCAAAGCTGGGATATGCAATTGTGATTGGATCTGCATCAAAACCATACTACATCTACTACTATTACTACAACTATTGTACTTTTAATAACAATACTCTCACTTTTAGTACTACAATTTACTGCTATTTCTCGCTCACATTTTTAGTAAAAGTACTAGCATTACTTCTACGACTACTCCTATTAGTACCCGAATTAGACGTATTGTTGATATTACTGCTGTTATTAATAATAGATCCACAAAAAATCATTACTAGTCTATGCCATCAGCAAAGTGCCAAGCGTAAGCAGAGCTCATGCAACTTAATCAAATGTTTGACTAAACCATGTGGTTGCAGGGAGAAGAGGTGGAGAAGGTGGAGGAGTTCAGGTACCTGGGGTCAACAGTGCAAAGTAATGGGGAGTGTGTTAGAGAAGTAAAGAAAAGAGTGCAGGCAGGGTGGAGTGGGTGGAGAAGAGTGACAGGAGTGATTTGTGATAGTAGGGTATCTGCAAGAATGAAAGGGAAAGTTTATAGGACTGTGGTGAGACCTGAGATGTTGTATGGTTTAGAGACAGTGGCATTGAGTAAAAGACAGGAGGCGGAGCTGGAGGTAGCAGAGCTGAAGATGTTGAGGTTTTCGTTGGGAGTGATGAGGATGGACAAGATTAGAAATGAGTTTATTAGAGGGACAGCACATGTAGGATGTTTTGGTGACAAGGTGAGGGAGGCGAGATTGAGATGGTTTGGACATGTGCAGAGGAGGGACATGAATTATATTGGTAGAAAAATGCTGAAGATGGAGCCACCAGGTAGGAGGAAAAGAGGAAGGCCAAGGAGGAGGTTCATGGATGTGGTGAGGGAAGACATGCAGGTAGTTGGTGTGAAAGAGGCAGATGTAGAGGACAGGGTGGTATGGAGACGGATGATCCGCTGTGGCGACCCCTAATGGGAGCAGCCGAAAGAAGAAGAAGAAGATACTACTACTACTTCTGGTTTTAATACTACTACTAGAACACTATCAGCAAAATGAAATGACAAGGCTGCTGACAAGCGTCTGTGATTTAATCTCCTTCTAAACCATACTACTAATACTATTTCTAATACTACTACCATTATTTTTACTTACAGTTCAAACCACAACTATTAATAATCCCATGACTTGAAAAAATGAAATAAATAATGAATTGCTAATTCATTAATAAAAGATTATATCAGGAGCAAAGGTGGCATCAAAAGCAGAGACTCTCAGAGTGAAAATTGTGACATATAGCCTGCAATATATATATACAGAGTATATATTGTGGTAGTCACCTGGATTGGTTTTAAAACAGTCTTGAGGTGTTCTCAGTGGTGCTGATTACATGTTGGCTGCTTTTCCTTTATTCTCTGATCTAACTCATCCCAAACCATTCCAACTGGATTTAGATTGGGTGATTGTGAAGGCCAGGTCTTCTATATATGTTTCTACAATATATAATGCTCTTGGACTCTAATGTGTTAGTGGAAGCTATTCGACTACTCGCCAGCTATTTACTCGGTTTTTGTTAGTGACCTTTATTTAACCGGAGTCAAACTCTAAATCTTAAAATCTAAAAATAGCAAAATGTACAACAGCAGTTAAGACACAACAAATTCAAAAAAAGAAAAAAAATGCAATAAACGACTGGTTTAACATGATTCCTAAAGTCGTTCATGCAGGAAACTGCTGTTCACCACCTGCCTGTGTTTTTTTCTTTCAATGTTTTTTTTGTTTTAAAAATAAGGAGAGAAAAGATAAGGTGGTATGACAAGGAAGGCAAGCATAATAAAGCGTTAATTTCTCTGGTCTGCATTCAGCTGTCTTGTCTTTCAACACAACAAGCTGCCAGTGAAGCTTGGGGCAGTTCGATGCCTCAGGCCGTGTAGAGAGCATGTGCCGTTACACCTGAGAACTCGCGCCAGGATGTACTGTGAAAACATACACAACATAGTAAAAAAAAGTATATATTTATTATTTAATAAATATTTTAAATTTATATTATATTTACATTTAATGTTTATGACATTTAGCAGACACCATTATAGAGGATGACTTACAATTATCTGATTTATATAAGTAGTTGAGGGTTAAGGGCTTTACTCAAGGGCTCAACAGTGGGAGCTTGGTAGTGCCGATGTTTCAAACTTATACCCTTTAATCAGACGTCCACTGTTTTAACCTCTGAGCTACCACTTGCCACAGCATTGCTCCGGAGTCCCTGGTTAGAGCCAGAACTGGTATACACAGGTTTTCCAAGGCTTGTCTGATTTTCTCCTGCTTCCCAAACAACATGCATATAAGTGTACTGTAATTTCTATGCTACATTTCTCTAAGTATAAATGTGTGTGTGCATTTAGGAGTTAGGATTCCTAAACATGAAGATTCATTCAAAAATGACACCTACATAAATGTTTAGGCATCATTAACTAATCTCTGGTAGCAAACTGAAGCACAGCAGGAAGGATTGAAAACATATCTGAATGATTGTGGATAAGAAAGATGGCATACCACTATCAACATGAAGCCGAATAAAAATAGGGAGGGCCATTAGTATAGGTGGCTAGGGTTTCTCTGTCAGTACCATTTATCACATTTGATAGTTAAGTGGATTTCCTGAAGATTGCATTAGAAATGATTTACATCAGAATCAAATTATAGTGTCTCGGGTCAGCTGCATTTGGCATTGATGTAAAGCAAAGTTGTAATACTTCTAATACTATGCTCCTGCATAGTTTAACTACTGGTCCACATTTCAGGAACAAATAATTTCACAGTGCTTTTTAATTTTTTTAATTTTTATCATGCAGGTGGTGTAAAAGTAAGATATGTTCCATTTATTCTGGGGAAGCATGAGACCTCCAATTTCTGAAAATATTCATGCTCGGCACAATTTTGCATTTATATGACTCTGTTGAGCTTTAAAATGTAAAGCCAAGCCAGACTGAGCTGGAAATCAGGCATCACATCAAACGTTTTCATTTACAGTTCATAAGAATGCACAAGTGAACTCAGATTAAAAGAAACCAAGGGTTAAGTTTAGTGTGAGGAACACGTAAGTGCTTTTCTTACATCCTCATTTGTATGGAATCCAACAAATTCGGCCAAGGCATTTTTAAAATACATTAAAAAGACATTGATAACAGTAAACAGGTCTGTATTCAGACTGAGTGTTAAACAGTTTAAAAAGAGAGTCTCTATCTTGACTGTCAGAGACGAGATTGAGTTCCACAAAACTGTTCAGCTGAGTATGAGGTCAACCTTTTTAGCAATTGTGGTGTAGAGAAATGTGAAGTGTAACATTTATTGCATTTACAGCTATCCATGCAGCATTCCTGATAACTGCATGCAGGGTTAGAAACACACAATGAGGGCATTTACAACAGCCACTGGCCAGAAATGGCATTCTGTTTACTTACTATCAAAACAAATGATTTTGCAATTAAACCTGGTTGCTGTTATCAACTGTGATTTGAGCAGAATTCCAAGAGTAACCCTTGTGTGCATGTGTGTGTATGTGTGCACAGAGTATCTTCTAGATCATTAGGGCTCATAAAAGAGCAGTATATATGAAGATATAAGTAGACAGTATATTAGTTTATATGCACACATGCTGGTGTGTGTGTGTGTGTGTGTGTGTGTGTGTGTGTGTGTGTGTGTGTGTGTGTGTGTGTGTGTGTGTGTGTGTGTGTGTGGTAAGAAGTAGTGATCCAGAAAACCATTAGGATATTTTATGACTAACACCTTAATTGTACTGTTTCCAAACAGCTTTGATTGGTGGCTGTCAGTATTTTGCCCATGAACTACACTTCCCATTCGACACTGCAGCTCATTGAACCATGTTAAGTGACTCACATGTCAACAAGAACTTTATATACTGTATGTCTAAACTGGTTCTGCAATCAGTGTCTGTTGCTTTTCTTCTATAATTGTTGTCATGTGTTTATTTTTAGATTATGGTTCTTGTTCATTCTTTTATTTATTTAGAATTTAATTTCAATGTCATTGTGTGGTGCATTTTACATTTCAAATGATATAATTTACACTTTCTGATTTGTCTGTATTGTTGTAGTTTAATTAAATTATTGTATTTGCATACTTTAAACTACACACATTTTCTTACATTGCATACAATTTATTGCATAAGTTTTACAACACATTGTAGACATGCCAAGAAAACACTTTATATGATTGTATGGAATTGTTCCTTGTCAAAGTATGTAATTTTGTCAATGTTTTATATGAGTCACAAATATACTTTAAACAGAAAATATATAGAAAAATGAAGTGCATGCATTTTAAGGGTTTATATATGAACTCAAACAATGGTATGAGTTCATATATATATATATAGTATATAATGTTTGCTGATATTAATTCTATATATTTAACAGTGGTCATGATAATGCTTTGCACAGTCTCAGGTGCTTCTGTGAGAGAGATTCATTCAGGTGTGTTTGTGTGAAATCTCCTGGACTGGTTCCAATCTTCAGCTGTCCAGGAGTTGGAACCCAGTGTAGTGCAGTGTTGCCCATCTAACTTCAAGGTTTCGATGTGCTATTCATTTATAGGTTTTTTGCTCACCACTGATGTAGAAACTGTTTCTTTTGAGGAATCAGTGCTTTCGTGTCTGTTTGAGGTCTGACCAGTCTCCTCTCATCAACTTAGTTTTTCCATCTGCAGCACCAGTACACCACTAAATGTTTCCACCCAACATGCTTTTTAAAATCTAGAGACTGTTGTGTGTGAAAATCCAAATTAGCAGTTTCTAAAATACCAGCCTCTCAGAATGCCTTGTTATATGGCTAGTTGACATTTTTCCCCATTCAGATTTTTAGTTGCTTTAACCAAAAAGAAAAAAAAACCTTGTTTTTGCCCTCCGATTAAAATTTATCTAAAGGATGACCCTAAATATTATTCCAGCAAATTATCAGTCCAAGCTAGTTTCATATTATAATTGAAACTTTTTCCATTAACATATTAATGGAAAAATCTAACAAAGTCATTATTATTTTGAATAATAATAATAATAATAAAAAAATCACACATTTGAGTAAACATTGTAAAACTCCAGCACTGTTGTGGAGAGCTTGTTTTTGACCTGAACAATTTTTTCTCTGAGATTGGTCAATGTGTGAAAATGATTTTCAGGCATAGACTTCATTAAAACATTTGAAAATACACAAGCTCAAATTATGTGCCCTAATTAAATGCCCTAAAGGCAAAAGCATTGTAGTCTAAAGTATAGGAAAATAGAAGGTTTCATGTGTTACTATGGTTTTACTGAAAAAAAGTGGTGATGTACTTTTTTCTTAGAATAGAATAATCTTTACATAATTGTGAGCAATTTCTTGGTTAGAACTTATAGCAAAGTCATTACTAAAAATGACCTTACGCTAATAGCCTATAGAAAGTACACGTTCCATGCTGCCTGACCTTTGCATCTTTTCCCCCAAGAGACATGGTGGGCATTCACTTAATCACAAAACCATGGTAATATGCAATTGGAGTAACATACTGGATCTTACCAAACAAAAAAACAATGATGCTGATACTGTATTTTTTTAATGATGGCAGTTGTTTAAATTTTGATATTATTTTATTGAGGATGACTGCATGCTTAAACTTTCTGCATCTTCTGACTGCCATGATCTTATACAAAAGCACCCCAAACCTTCACATGGCTTGTGATGTTGTTCTCCCTTGTGGTTGATCTTATACATAATTCTGTTTTTGTTGGTTTTAAATAATAATAATAACAATAATAATAATAATAATAATCATCATTATTATCATAATCATACACTTTTTTTTTTTTACATAGCATCTATATAGAGTTACTGTACATCTCAAAGTGCTTTCCAAGCATAAAAATGGAAACTAAAAATAAAATATCACAGATTCATCAGCAAAAAAAACAAAAAAATCACCTGAGTTATCCTGCAAAAAGGTAAGCTTTAGAAGCAGATTTAAATACACTTAAAGGTTCAGCCTGTATAATCTTAATTGGCAGAGAATTTCGAAGTTTTGCTGAACAGAAAGAAAAACCTGATCATCCATAGAAAGTAAATGGGTAGGAGTAACAACTAAAAGATCAGCATCAGAGTAACGGAGATCATGCTTTGGAGTGTAGACAGTTTAAAGTTGTGACAAGACACTTATTCACCTGAATAACTTTTGAGGCTGCATGTTTGAAAGCATGCTGGAGCTCCTGCTGTCTCCGCTGAAAGTTTTCTAGCAGAAAAACTTAATTAAGTTCAGTGTAAAGTAGTGAAATGAATCTGACAAAACATAAACAAATACATTTATGTCACTAAATTTCCTTTTATGGAAAAATTACACACATTTACTTGGTGGCACTTTTTGGCCTTTTTACATTTTATTGAATATTTACATTTTATGGCATTTAACAGATGCCTTTATCCAGAGCAACTAACAATTATCTCTATATTTCTTTTTATAAAATTCAGCAGGTAAGGGGTTAAGAGCCTGGTTTTAGGACTTACCTATGGCCCTTGGTGGTGCTGGGATTTGAATGAACCATTGTCTGATCAGAAGTCCAACACCTTAGCCATTGTTTTACCACAGTAATTTTTGCTAGCAATTGCAAAAGCCGCTGGTCAGATTTTAACAATTTCTCCTGCATACACAGATTAAAATCACCTATCTAATATTGGGTATGTCTTCCTTCCTTCCATCCTTTGACCTGTCAATCCAGATTTCTGAAGGTGTACTGTGGTATCTTCAGAAACATCTTGCTAAGTCCTGTAAGTTTCAGTAAGACTTTACATTACCTGGTGTATATGGCAGATCTAATGCCGTAGTGTATACAAGGTGGTATAAAAAAGTTCAAAGACTTATTATGTTAACTGGTGTAAGGACCTTCCAGGTTTTACAGTGTGCACTTCCCGATTTCCGGTGGATTTGCCCTGTTTGCCTGTGTTAAGACCCTTTCCCTGCTGCTCTGTCTGTTGGCTCTGACCCTAGAACTGTTTTTGACCTGTGTTTTTCTCCCTGCCTGATTCTTTATAAAAGACCGTTTTCCACCATACCCCTGTTGCATCCTGCATTTGGTGCTATACTGACCATGCACATTACATTTGCAATTTCATCATGAAAAGCAAATTAGATCAAAGAGCAAATGTAAAATTCTGCGTGAAACGACAAATCTGCCATAGAAACGTTTGACATGACATGCGTTTGACATACGGCGATGCTGCAATGAGCCGTTCGAGGTGCTTTGAGTGGAACGCACGCTTCAAGAGTGAAACAGCATTGCTATGAAGGGCTATATTCATGTTTAAGTAGATGGTGTGTGTTTTTAACAATTACATGAATGTCAAGAGGACAGAACAGACTGCCTTTGTTGGTTTTCCTTCTTCCCATAGTCCATGCTGATGCCTGGTGCATACTCTTTCCCACTTAAGTGATGTACCACCCAACTTGCCATCCACATGGTGTAAAATTATTAATTGTTTATCTTCTTCTGTTGCTTCATGGTGTAAATTTAATGCTTACATGCCCAATGTAAGAGCTTTCGGTGGTGGACGAGGTCAGCATAGATACTCTGTCCAGTCTGCAGCTAAGAAGCATGTTACAATGTACTGTGTGTTCTGACACCTTTTTAATCATTGCATTTTCAGCAGTTTGTGCTGCAGGTTTTCTGTGGCATCAGCCCAGTTGGGCTAGCCTTTGCCCCTTACACACATCAGTTACCTTTGGATGCTTGTGACTCTTATGTTGCTTGTTCGCAGGTTGTCCTTCCTTGGAATAATTTTGGAAACTGCGCACTGACTGTTCACTTGCCGTCTAAAATATTCCACACTGTGGCAGATGCCATTGTAACAAGATAATCAATGTAATTAGCTTCACCTAGAAGTGGTTTTAATGTTGAGGCTGATTGGTGTACACTTTTGAAAACTACTGAAGCTCTTTTGAATGTATCCCAACCATAATTTAAAGTTTGGCTCATAACTGTACCTAAACCGTACTTCTCATCACCAGAAGGAAAAGAAATCACCTCAGGTGACTGAGGTAAAAAAACAAACAAACAAAAAACCTAAACATTGCCTCTTACCTGATCTGACTACTGATCTGATTTCCTCCCTGCTGTTGTTAGGGAAATAATTTTTATCTTAATTTTCTTTTACTGATTTGAGTAGATTTTTTTCTTTATTATGTGTAGTGCTCGTGTGAGAGCTTTATCTTTTTGGTTTCAGTGGTAATGTGACTGTGCAGGGAACAGTCCTTGTACCTTTAAAAAAAATACTAAAATAAATCAGATCATGGTAAAAGCCCACTTGGCTTGCAAGCTTTTCAACACCTTCAGTCAGACATGCTGTTCTCACCTCTCACCTGTGTTTGTTAAACTGCCTCTTTACCCAAAGTGATCTCTGTGGGCAGACACCAAGTCAAGGTTAGAAAACCTTACAAAATAGAACTTATTTTTGTAAAACAGTTTTTAATGTCAAAGTATATTTTCAGAAGAAAAACATAATTTTGGTCAAAAACAGATTTTTGGACATTTTCCAGAATATTAGTTCAAGAAGCATCTGATGGCGTTTTTGCAGGCTGCTTGACATACAGTAAGGGATAAATAAAATTCAATTAAATGTTATTTTTATAGCGCTTTTCAACAATGGCCTCAAAGCTACTTTACAGAATGTAAGAATGTAAAATTTGCTTATAGTTATACTTGTGTGTATTTATCCACCATGAGTAACCCCGGGGAAGACAGTGGCAAGGACAACTCCCTTAGATGGTATGAGGAAGAAACCTTGAGAGGAACCAGATTGAAAAGAGAACCAATCATCATCTGGGTGATACGAAGATAAATAAATTTAAACATTACAAACATTAAAGAGTGAGAAATATCATCAGCACTCTATGTCCAAAATGTAAAATAATCAGATGTTAAACCTTGAGCCTTTTCGAGAGGCCAAAAGCGACAAACCAAATTAGTATTATTATTTTTACTATTTTAACATCACAAGATATATCTCTGTCCAATAAAAAGATGGAGTGAAGTGGATATTTTGTTAGGGGTGGAGCAATCCTTGGTTAAGATATATCCACATGGGAGACATTGAACATGTTATTCAGGTGTATACAAATATAAACATCATATTTAAATGCTATTTAATAGCAAGTATCTGCTTTAAAAATAAAATCACATGAAATGTGAAAAGAAAACATGTACTACAAGTTAAAAATGTATGGAACATAACAAGGAGTGTTTCGAAACCACATGAGTAAGTTTCACATGGGAATTCTTATTATTCTTCTCTCCACAGATCAGAAAACTATAACACTAAAGCACTTAACTGACAATGAAACCTCCACGCACATCACACACACACACACACACACACACACACACACACACACACACACACACACACACACACACACACACACACACACACACACACACACACACCATTCTCTCCTTTGGTACATTTCAAACGTGAGCATAGGTGTATTATTAATCAAATTAATAATTTATGTTCGTCTGCAAAGTCTTTCACATATAACAAGCTGCAGCGAGAAGCCTTGATGATGCATCGCAGTTGATTATTTCTCTGAGCTGCATCTCTTCTGTTGTCCAACTCAACTTGCAGATCAATGTCACATCAGAAAATCATCCTCTGCAGTCACATCTTCATGGAGGAGGATAAACAGGGGCTTGGATTAGAGTGGTGAGCCACATAGCCGAAGGAGAGCTTATTTCAGAGTGCTGGGCCATCTCCCACTAAAAGCATTTAGTGGGAAAAGGCTGAGCCGTGCATTATTAAACCTAGGAGCGCTTGATCAAAAGGAAAGTTATCTCCACCTAATCCTGTGCATGTTGCTGAACCACCAGCAGCGCTGTGCATTTAAAATCAGATCACGCAAACAATTGCTTCTTGATGCTGCTGTTTCTTGCTGTTTATTTGCCTAAAGGAGCTCACAATGTCTATGGCAATCTCACCTAACTGAGATCCCGCTCATTCCCTATGCAGTCCATCTGCTCGGATGCATCACAAAGCATTATGACTTATTCCTTGCGCAGACAGATGACTGAACCGAAGGCTAACTCTTTATGTCAGTCTCGTTAAAGCTTGCATGCGGTGCTGCTCTAGGATAATGAGGGAAAGAAGTCCCACAAGCCTATTGTTAACATGCAAATCATTTGTCACTTATCCAAAACTAAATAAATAAATAAATAAATCGAGTTGCATGGTGCGCAAACTCGGGTGCCATTTGGCTGCTTTGTTTTTAAACGTCTAGCGAGGGCTTAAGTTAAATGCGTCTTGCACGACGAAGGAACAAAAGACTTGTTTCCAATACTTTAAATATTTTAGCTCTACTTAAAGCAGGATTCAATGCTATTTTGAGATTGCCTGTCTCTTGGTTTGTGCTCTTGGTCGATAATAATAATAATAAAGGAAGGAAAGCATTTCTCTGGGGCTGTGAGTAATCTCACTGAATCTGTTTAATGACAGAGCTGCAGTAGCTACTGCAAGGCCAGGATGTGCCCCGGGGTCTTTGGATTCTCATTACACAAGAGCAGCACTGTGCCATATTTGTCTAAATCCTGTGTGTGTGTTGGTTTGTTTGTCATTCACTTTTACATTTTTTTTCCTAAAACAGTGTCAATGTAGCTGTTTACCTGATGATGGATGAGTGGGAGGATGTAACAGCTCACGGCATGCTTTGCTTTGAGGGTTTGGACATAAATTATGCAATCTGAGTTACATTGCTGTATGGTTATCAGCAAATCATTATTAATTAACTAGAGGTGCCATGTTATCAGTATAATTCTTAACCAGGCACTGCTGCTATATAATTTTTTTTGTAAATATTATATTCTTTTCATATGTAAGGTTACTTACTAAAGTCTTTTTTTTTTATATATACTCCATTAAACCTTTAGGGTCTCTCCAGTGGGGCAAACCAAAGAACGTTTTTAGTTGAGATGTACACTTTCTGAGCTGTTATGTACTTGTGTTTAGTACGGGACAAGTATATGGAATCTAACACCTTTGAGATTAACATATTTACTTGCAAAATTGTGCACCAAGTTTTTTTTTTCTGTTGTAATCTACACTATATGGACAAAAGTATTAGGACGCCTTTTCTGCAATATGTGGTTCTTCTCCAAAAACTGTTACCACAAAGCTGGAGGCATGCAATTATATAAGATGTCTTTGGATGCAGTATAATATTATTTTGCATAGAATTTAACTTGTAAACTCAAAACCTTTTCTAGCATGGCAATGCCCCTGTGCATGAAGCGAGCTCCACGAAGATATTGTTTACATGGTTTGGAGAGGAAGATCTTGATTGGCCTTCACTGGTCTCAACCCTACTGAACAACTTTGCAATGAATTGGTACACTGACTGCACCCCAGGCCTCCTCACCTCACCTACATCAGTACCTGACATCAGTACTAACACCCTTATGGCTGAATGAGCACAAATTATAAGAGCAAATTGGAACTAAATGTGGAATGTTCATAAAGCACAGATCATACTAATGACCAGGTATCCACAAACCTTTAGCAATAGAGTGTACGTTTATAACATAAACATAAATTCATAACATACATATTTTGACATTTTTTATATTCTGGCCTTCTTAGTGTACAAGTCTTTCATTGTTGATTAATTCTGACTTTACATATTACAACATCTTTTTTCAGAATATTCAAATGGTTTGAGGTCCCAGTAACCAGTATTACTGTCCCTTTCTTCTCTTCGGATCTGCCTAACTTGGCAATTGGAGATGGTGCCACATGAACAACCTAAAGATCCATAAAGTTTTTTTTTTGAGTCTGGTTCCTCTTAAGGTTTCTTCCTCATACATCTCAGGGAGTTTTTTTCCTTGCCACAGTCACCACTGGCTCGCTCATTAGGCAGAAACATACAATTATAAGGTGCAAACTTATAGGCACCAAACTTATAAACCAAACCAAAATTTTTTTTATACAGCTTCAGAACCTATTTATATGTGTAAAACTGCTTTGAGACAATGTTCATAATCAAAAGCGCTATACAAATAAAAATTAATTGAATGGAATTAAATTTTATATTACTCAGACAGAGTAATGTCACGACCAGGGAGCTTAAAAGCAAATGGAGTGAAACCAGTGGCAGCTTCTGTTTGTTCAGGAAGCGCTCTGTGTGTGTGTTTGTTCGGTAAGGTAGGAGCTGTTTAAATCCTTTTTTTCTCAGCATGAAAGTGACCAGGAAGACATAGTATTGCTTTCGGACGCCATGGCTCAGGTGTGGCCGAGGCTACAACTGTATGCATTTCCCCCCATTAAGCTCAAGAGGAACAGCTCAGAGTTTCCGGTCTCTCCAACTAGGTTGAGAGTTTACTCCATGAGGAGGTCGTATGCCGCAAATAGCGCCTGTTCAATGTGTGGTGTGAGCATCACCATTTGGATCCTGTTCACTGCCCGGTTGTTCCTCTATGTGGCCCCTCCTTTCTAAAGTTTACTCCAGGTATGGCCAGTGCCTTTTTGTACTCTAGAACGGGTTACATCCCCAAAGTGCACTAAGTTGTTCCACGACCTGTTAGGCTACAGGCATTCTATCTTTCTCCGTTTCAGGCCCCAGACGAGGCTGTGTCCGGTACGAGCACTGTACACTTACGTCCACAGGATGAGTCCCTGGATAAAGTCAGATCAGCTGCTCATCTGCTACAGCCCTCAGAGAAGAGGCCTTCCTGAACAAGCAGACCCTGAGCGGATGGATTGTTGATGCTATTGCATACTCTTATAAGTCCTCTGGTTCCCCTCTATATTCGCGGTCAGAGCTCACTTGACCCGGAGTTTGGCAGCCTTAAAGGCTTGGTCCTCTGGAGTGTCCCTCCAAGACATCTGCAACACTGTGGGCTGGTCCACTGCACTGACCTTTGTCAGGTTCGATAACTTTGAGCATTGCAGCACAGCTCGAGTTTCTTAAAGGGAACTAGATGCTGCATCTCTATGCCACACTGCCTTCAATGGCTTCACTCCATGTGCTTTTTTATGGCTTCCTGGTCGTGACGTCACCCCGCTTGTAACGCTATGCATTCCTTTGGACAGATTACACACGTGATTCAGAGCATGGACAACTCCCAAACAAGTTTGAATCTCCTCCAAGTTGAGGAAGAACCACAATTGGACATAGTGTATTTAGATTAAAGATATAAATAAAATATACTTTTTATACATTTTAATCTTAAAATCGAATTTCATTGAACAAACTAGAAGGAAAATTTTCAAGAAAAGATTATGTGAGAAGAACTTATGAGTAATTTAAATTCCATTAAATGTTGAAATATTTTGGCCTATTTTTTTGTCTTTGTTTTTCACCTGTTTGTGACTGTATAATGAAAAAGACACCAAATGCAACACTTGTTCCAAGAACCCACATTCAGCCCATCTTGTACATCACAAACAGGTAAGGAAACTTGTCTAAATGTAAAAATGTATGAAATCATAGACTAAATGTTGCCGAGATCACCAGTGCAAAACAATATAACACTCAATATCTCAGACACTATAAAATGTGTCTATGCAGCAAACCTCAAACTCAGACATGTGGATATAACCCAGTTTTTACTGTTCACCTCTCAGTTTCACTCAAGTGTCACTAAGTGCAAATAGTGAGTGGACTTCATCTCAGATTGGATCCGATGTGAACTGATTAAGTGTATATGTGTTTGTTACATTCTTTGTTTATATATATTTTTTTATCTTTGTGTGTTTGTTTGTGGCTACACATTTCCCTCCTACATCATTCCACTGCATCATTAAACTGCACCCCAATTCATTGTGCGTTAAGTTAAACCTCGTCTATAGCACCTGGAGTCCAATTTAAATTCTACTGGATCACTTGGTACAGATTTAACATACATAAAAAAATTCTTTAAATAATACGGACATTTTTAGGAATTCATACAATAACATTTATTGGCGCTGTAAAGCTTTTAATTCACCCCTGTGATTGTGTGACAGAACACATTTTATTTCCGTTGTCATCAGGCCACTAATGTCCATATTTTATTTATAACATCAATTCCAAAAATGTTGGGACACTATGTACAATGTAAATAAAACCAGAATGCAATGATTTGAAAATCTCATGAACTCATATTTTATTCACAGTAGAACACAGAAAACATATCAAATGTGTAAACTGAGGAAATGTAACACTTTATGAAAAAAAAATAGGTAATTTTCAATTTGAAAAGTTGGAGAAACATTTAGCAAATAATTAGGTTAAGTGTCAACAGGTCAGTAAGATGATTGAGTGTAAATAATGTTTCCTAGAGAGGCAGACGCTCTCAGAAGTAAAGAAGGACAGAGCTTCACTAATCTGTGAAAGACTGTGTCTACAAATTGTGAAGGAATTTTAGAATAATGTTTTTCAACAAAATTTTATTTTAATGTTTCATCTACATTACATAATATCATCAACATTTTTAAAGAATCTGGAAAAATCTCTGTGCACAAGGGAAAAGGGCAAAAATCTATATTGGATGAATATATTTTATCTGCATTAACAGATTTATTGTAATCAGAGTCATAGTTGATCCAAAGCATGTCCTAGAAAGACTGAGTGTGAGGAAGAAACTCATTACCTGGGATACACCTGCATTAGTAATACTTATGAACTATTAAGGTTCAGGCAAAACCGATTCAATTCAAGGAACCAAACAAACAGTCTTATAACACTGATAATGAAATTAAAGGAATATGTTTTATTACATAAAAAAATTCACGCCATAATGGTGTGTTCTGATTTTTCACCACTGTAAAAAAAAATTGCAAAGAGTAAATTGCAGTCCCCTCACACATGGAAGCATGAGGCGCTGGAAGTCCTGAGACCCCACATTTAGAACCACTGTTCTAAGAGATTCTTTCTGTCATAACAGCTGGAAATTGGAGTGCCATCTGCATATTGTAGAGCAATTATCAGCTCAATGTGGTGCCATTTATCACCCTGGCAACGTGGCACAGCTCCAGGGTCCTAGTATCTATCCTGAGCTTGGCTGTAGAAGAAAGCTTTATTTGTCAAAATTACATTGTATGCAACACAGTGAACTTCTTTTTTCACAGGTTAGGAAGCTCGAGTCAGAGCGCAGGGTCAGACATGAGCCAGCCCCTGGAGTAGAGAGGGTTAGGGCCTTGCTCAACAGTGCTAAGACTTGAAGCCCAGACCTTTTGATCAGTAACCCAGAGCCTTAACTGCCTTAACTGATGTCTATTTTGGTTTGCTCTGGCTTCTCAGGTTCTCCAAACCCTAAATAATTCCATTTGGTGGACTAGCAACACTAAAAATGTCTTTTGGTTTGAAAAAGTGTATAAATATGTAATGATCTCTTGAAAATGAATTAGCATCTCATCCAGGGTTTTTTCTTGTCTTGTTCTCATTATTTCCAGGATAGGCTCAGAATCAACCAAGACTCAGGCCAGGATGAAAGGGTTATGGAAGATGAATGAATATGGATTGTATAATGGTAATATATCAATATGATTTTAGTTTCTGGGGCTCTAGCTGATAATTCATTACATCTTAAATGGAGTTTCCATAGAACCACATACCTGTGATTTGAGAAAATGCAATTTAATTCAACAAAGTAGGTGAATTGCTGAAGTTGGTATTGAAGTTAGTTATTTGCCCTTAAACCTCCAGACCAAATTGGTTCTTATAGTGATTAAATAATGTGTAGGTTTAGGAGAAAGAAGAGAGAGAGAGAGAGAGAGAGAGAGAGAGAGAGAGAGAGAGAGAGAGAGAGAGAGAGAGAGAGAGAGAGAGAGATTTTGACAGGAGTTTTAAAATTACAATATGAATACCCTCTAGTAATATATATTTTTATTAATATTTAAGTTCCAGTCTAAGTTTTTAGGTTTTATATGTGGTGATGTAATGGAATGAGAAAGTAAAATGAGTAGAAATGGGATTGAACTCATCTATAATTTAAATCACTGAACTAATTTAAAGCTTCACATGAAAAGACACATAATTAGGAACACAACTCATAGGAAATATGATTAATTTTATGAAGTCCCATTTAGATGTGGAATCAACAGTTTATAAATGTTTATTGACCTGTTGCGGGCCCACTACTTTTGGAACTCAAAGCTGAAAATGACCTACCTTAATCTGAATGATAATAGTTTCTGACAACAGTGTGGGATCTTTGGGCAAAGGGCACTTTGGGCTTTAACATTCGATCATTCAGAGTTAATATTATTTAAAGATAATGTTATAGATGCTGAAGTACCTTGGATAGAAATTTCCTGCATTTAATGTTTTTTTTTATTATTGTGAAGGTTAGTTATGTCATGTTAAATGTCTTACAATGAACATTGTTTCAGAGATAATTGATGAACAGCAATAACTGCTAAATAATTGTTGAGCAGTGCACCTTAACAATGATGGAACTGTAATAAAGGGACATTTGGCGTCACCTAGATGAAGATGGGTTTCCTTTTGATTCCTTTTTCCTCTCAAGGTTTCTTCCTCATACTATCTCAGGGAGATTTTCCTTGCCAGTAAAGCTTCTTGGAGACAATGTCCATATTTAAAAGTGCTATACAAAAAAAAATAATTTGAATGGAATTGAACTGCAATATCTCTCTTGGTTTAAGCTTCGGACAGAGTACAATAATAACCCTGTATGTCAAGCAGCTTTCCACATGTTTTAAACCTCTATAGAACATTTGTGAAAAATCCCCTAAAGTTCTTATAAAGCTATACTAATCCACTTATCTGTCTCTTATGATCTTAAATACAAAATATATAGTCATAAAAGCTCTATAAATCATATCAATTAAGAAATGACAGAACTATGTCTTCCAAGTAACAACAGCCAAGTAACAGCAGCCAAGATCTGTGTTAATGTGTGGGCAGTTATCTTCTGGTCAGATACAAAATGAAAATTCAGTTTTAGCTTTAACCTGAACTTCTAAAAGCAGGCTGATGAATGAAATATTTCTATTAAATTAAAGTTTTGTTTATTTAATGTTCCAGATTGTCAGTATTGGATCTAGAGTATGTAAACTTTCTTTCGGCTTCTCCCGTTAGGGGTCGCCACAGCGGACCATCCACATGTTTTATTTGGCACATGTTTTTACGCTTGATGCCCTTCCTAACGCAACCCTTCCCATTTATCCGGGCTTGGGACCGGCACTAAGGCTTGTGCAACCCTAATGGCTGGGGTTGGTTCCCTGACCGGAGACCATTAGAGTATGTTCATCCATCCATTTTCTCCCGCTTATCCGTAATTCGGGTCGCGGGGGCAGCAGTCTAAGCAGGCCCCCGCCTTCGACTGCTGCCCAATCCTCACAGCACCGTCCCTTACGGTCCCTCCTGAAGGGGGTGAGCCCACGGGAAGGCGGCCCCACGTCACTCCGACGTCAGGAACCTTGATATTTCCCTCGTAAGGGACCACCATTAGAGTATGTAATACCTGTAAATTGTAAAGAAATAGTATCAAAAATTGACGTGATCTGTACAAGTGTATTTTATGTATGGCATGTTAGAGAACTGACATTGTCTCTAAAGCAGCTTTACAGAGCTAAAGCGTGAATCTTCTTCTTTCGGCTTCTCCTTTTAGAGGTCGACACAGCGGATCATTTGTCTCTATACCCCCCTGTCCTCTTCATCTGCCTCTTTCAAACCAACTACCTGCATGTGTTCCCTCGCCATATTCATAAACCTCCTCCTTGCTCTTCCTGTTTTCCTGCTTCCTGGCTGCTCCATCCTCAGCAGTCTCTTACCGGTATACCCCATTTTCCCTTCTCTGCACATGTCCAAACCATCTCAATCTTAACTCCTTCACCTTGTCTGCAAAATGTCCTACATGCACTGTTCCTCTAATAAATTTATTTATAATCCTGTCCATCATCGTCAATCCGAACCTCAACATCTTCAGCTCTGCTACTTTCAGCTCCACCTCCTGTCTTTTACTCAATGCCCCTGTCTCTAAACCATACCACATTGCAGTTTTCACCACAGTCCTATGAACTTTACTTTTCACTTTAGCAGATACCTTTCTATCACAAATCACTCCTGCTATCACTCTTCTCCACCCACTCCACCCTGCCTGCACTGTTTTCTTCACTTCTCAAACACACACTCCATTACTTTGCACTGTTGACCCCAGGTACCTGAACTCCTCCACTATCTCCACCTCTTCTTCCTGCAACCGCATCACTTCACTGTCCTCCCTCTCATTCACACACTTGTAAACTGTCTTAATCCTACTGACTTTCAATCCCCCTTCTCTCCAGCATGTACCTCCACCTCTCCAGGCCCTTCTCAACCTGCTTCCTACTCTCACCACAAATCACAATATCATCTGCAAACATCATAGTCCATGGAGACTCCTGTCTGACCTCATCTATCAACCTATCCATCACCACTGCAAACAGTAAAGGGTTTAGAGCCGATGCTTGATGCAGTCTAACTTCCACATTGAACTAGTCTGTCGTTCCAACTGCACACTTCACTGCTGTAACACTGTTCTCATACACCCTCACATACTTCTCTGACACACCAGACTTCCTCATACAATACCACAACTCCTCTCTTGGCACCCTGTCATAAGCTTTCTCTAAATCCACAAATAAACAATGCAACTCCTTCTGACCTTCTCTAATCTTCTCCATCACCATTCTCAAAGCAAATATTGGATCTGTGGTGTTCTTCCTTGGCATGAAACCATACTGTTGCTCACAGATGGTCACATCCTCTCTCAACCTGGCTTCCACTACTCTTTTCCATAACTTCATGGTGTGGCTGATCAACTTAATTCCCCTGTAGTTAATGCAGGTCTGCACAGCTCCCTTATTCTTAAAGATTGGTACCAGCACACTCCTTCTCCATTCCTTAGGCATCCTCTTACCATCCAACATCTTGTGGAACAACATTCTTCTACCGGTATGTCATCTGGTCAAACCGACTTTCCACTCTTCCTCTTCTTAATCGCTGCTCTCTCTTCCTCCTTACTAATCCTATCCACTTCCTGCTTCACCATCAGCGCACCATCCAACCGTCTCTTTCATATGTACCTTAGTTTCCTTGTTCATCAGCTGCTCAAAATACTCCCTCCATCTTCTCAACACACTCTCCTCACAAGTCAACACATTTCCATCTCTATCCTTTATTGCTGTAATTTGCAGCACATCCTTCCCAGTTCGGTCTCTCTGCCTGGCCAATTGGTATAAATCCTTTTCTCCTTCCTTAGTGTCCATCTTCTCATACAGCTCCTCATATGCCCTTTCCTTGGCTTTTGCCTATGATCCTCCTTCTTCTTAAAATAAGTGTTCACCACTGTTATGTCCAAAATCTACCACCATCTAACATTTATCATCACCCCTTCAACTTCCAGCTTCATGTTCATCAGAAACTTTCTTCACCTCCACCACACTCCTACTAAACTTTTCCCTCAGGATCACCTCTACACCATTTCTCTTTCCATCCACACCATGATAAAACAGTTTAAACCCCCCTCCAATGTTCCTGGCCTTACTCCCTTTTCACTTGGTCTCCTGAACACACAACATATCTACCTTTCTAGTTTCCATCATATCAGCTACCTCTCTCCCTTTACCAGTCATTGTACCAACATTTAAAGTATTAACTCTAACCTCCACTCCCCTACACTTCTCCTTTACCTGCTGTCTCTGTAGATGTCTTCCTCCTCTCCTTCTCCTCCTTCGCCAGTAGCCCAATTTCCACCTGTACCCTATTGGCTAATAATACATGTGGCGGTCGTTGGTAACACATTCCTTGACCGATCCGGTATGAATTTCTGATTTGTGATTCGCATATTTAATTTGGCACATGTTTTACGGTGGACTGTCACTAAGAGTTCACTGGCTTGTGCAACCCTAATGACTGGGTTAGTGCTAAAGTGGGAATAAAGTATAAAATTATGTGTATGTTTGTAGTTGCCTATAAGTTTGTTCCTTATAATTGTGTCTATCTTTGATGAGTAAACCACAGTTGACTGTGGCCAGGAAAAAAACGAAAAACTCCTTGATGGTATGAAGAAGAAATCTTAGAGGAACCAGATTCAAAAGGGAACCCAACCTCATCTGGGTGGCACCGAATGTCCATTTATTACAGGTCCAACACTGTTGAGGTGTGCAATAATTAAAGACTGCACTACACTCATTTCATCAACCTGCTTTTTGCACCCATGCATATATACTGTATATATCACATAAAATTTACCACAATGCTGCACTTTATTAGGATTAATGGTGTAACTCACACTGTTTCTTCTGTCTGATAGAAGCAAATGTTGCTTACCCAAATACTGTAAATTCTATTGTTTTTTATTTACTTCTATTTTTATTCTATTGTAGATTCTGTTTTTATTTTTGCTTAGACAATCGAATTATATTCAGTTTTACTAAAATTGGTTTAAAACACTAGTAAGAAGAGAAAGTGACAAACCAGATCTGCCCTTTTTTCCCCTCCTGCAGTAGACCTTCAGCACTTCACTGTCTGTCACTTTTAGATCCTTCTGCTCAGACTGTAGCTATCAGGCCAGCGGTTATGTTCCAGAAAAGGGTAAAATTACATGATTGGTTAATTCTTATTCTCAGTACAGCAGCTGGTGATTAAACAAACTGTGGGATGTGTTAGTTTGATGCTCGGGATGGTTCAGCAACGAATCAAAATGATGACTAAATTGTTTTTTTATGAGCAAAATTATGGTGCAGAAATTACTGCACAGATCAGTGTTATATGATGTGTATGTAATCAGTTGCTGAGTGCACGTGTTATGTTAACCACGTATGAATAAATGTTAAGAACAGTCATAAAAGCTTTTTTAAACCAAAAATCCAACCAACCATCCTCTAGCTATATGCTGTTGCTTGAGCTTAGGTAGTGGAAGTTGTTTTGTTTTTTTTATTCATATTATCCAAATATTATTTAAATTATTATTCATTCATTAATTAATAATATTTTTTTGGTATCACATTGCTTGCATTTCAATTCTTTAATGATAAGGATTAAAGGCTTTTTTTATTTTCTTCCACTGCAGAAGTGCTCAGAACAGGCAAAATACTGCAAATATTTTCTTTAAAAAAATTCACTTTTTAACCCTTATTTAATATAAGAAAATAGTAAAGAAATAAACTTTGGCTTTTCATAATAGGAGCCAGAAATCCTATGAAAATGTATATGGCTATAGAAAAAGTGATTGTCTTTTCAAGGTCTCCACACAAGTAAAAAAAAGCAAAATATGCCTCTACAGAAAAGCCTTTATTGTAACCATCTGGTAACTAGGAAGCCATTCAACTGTAAACAGGCAGAAAGTTTTTCAATCTGTCTGTATAAAAAAGCTCTGTAAAAGCACATGTAGAGTGAGGAGGAGGAGGATGATGTGTGTGTGTGTGTGTGTGTGTGTGTGTGTGTGTGTGTGTGTGTGTGTGTGTGTGTGTGTGTGTGTGTGTGTGTGTGTGTGCGTGTGTGTGCAGAATGTCTTCCTACAGATGTACTGCAGCCCATTTGCTTTTTGACAGGAGGTGCTTGCTTTGGAAATCTGTACTTCTATCTGAATTCAGCTCTGGGTAAGGAGCAGTGCTCCATGTCTTTTTGTTCTTTTAAAAAAAAAGTGTACCTTTTTTATGTATTTTTCATATAGTGTCTTTAGGTGCCATATGGCATCTTCAGTTAGGATTGATATTCACATAGAAAATGTTGATCATGCAGAATAGAATAGCCTTTATTTGTCATATATATTACAGCACACTGAAATTCTTCTCTTCACATAACCCAGTTTGTTCAGAACCTGGGGTCAGAGCACAGAGTCAGCCACAACACAGCACAGAGTATTAAGGGCCTTGCTCAAGGGCCCACAGAGTGGAAGCTTGGCAATACCAGGGCTTGAACACCTGAACTTCTGAATAGTAACCCATAGCCTTGACCACTGAGCTACCACGTCCCCATATGAGTGCTAAGTGAATTTGATTTGCTAGACCCTTAATTCCCAAAATATAAAAAAGATAATATCACTGACTGGTGAAGTGAATAAAACTGATGATCTCTTATCATGGCACCTGTTAGTGGTGTTATAAATTAGGCAGCAAGTGAAGAGTTTTTCATCAAAGTTGATGTGTTAGAAACAGGAAAAAATTAAGAAGGGCCAAATTGTGATGGCTAGATGACAGGAGTCAGAGCATCTCAAAAACTGCAGCTCTTGTGGGGTGGTCCTAGTCTGCAGTGGTCAGTATCTGTAGATCAAATTACTAATGAAGATCTGTGAACATAAAGTTATGCCTGATCTGTGTAAATTTAAATTAAAGACAATTAAAATCATATAAAAAAATATTTGTGTGGTAAATGAAAAGCTGTACTTCAGAACTTCAATGGTTGTGAAGCTAACTCAGCAGGCAAAGCTGGTTGAAGTGTTGCATAGGTGGCACAAGCTTTCCAAGAACAATAACGTGAAAGTATTTAAAATAGATGGGTAAAATCTAAAGAGATAAGACAAACTAAAATCTGAAACTGTAATGGTGGTTTGCCAGGATTATTTGATTGAATTCAATCCATTTTTATTTGTATAGTGCTTTTAACAATGAACATGGTCTCAAAGCAGCTTTACACAGGTAATGTGGTGATTAAAAGTGAATATGTTCTTTATAAGTAAGTTTGTCCCTGATGAGTGAGCCGGTGGCGACTGTGGCAAGTAAAAACTCCCCGAGATGACATAAGTAAGAAAACTTGAGAGTAACCAGACTCAAGAAGCAACTCATCCTCAGCTGGGTTGCACCGAATGTCCATTTATTGCAGATATACGATGTTGCGAGGTAAAATGATTGTAATTAGAAGTGAAATGTAGTCCTGAGTCAGTGTAGCAGTCTGTTGACATTAACATTAACAAAGCAACAAGATACTTCTAGGAATAAAGTTCTTGGTGAGTCTATAAATTGGAACACAAATAGCTTTCCTTTGCAAAGAGTCTTTGTGTGAAAGTCTTTTAAATTTTGGTTTGTGTGTCAGCATGCATGTGTGACAGTGTATATATTCGAGCACACCTTTGCTCAGTCAATAGCTAGGGGAAATAGAGAACCTTAAAGTACCATAGTGGTTGCTGGGAATTGGAGTTCCTAGTTGACTGAGATCTGCTTGATTTATACCATTTGGCCAGACAGAGGGACCGAGCTGGGAAGGATGTGCTGCAGGTTAGAGCAATAAAGGATGGAGATGGAAATGTGTTGACTAGCAAGTAGAGTGTGTTGAGAAGATGGAAGGAATATTTTGAGCAGCTGATGAATGAGGAAAATGAGAGAGAGAGAGGGGGGGGGGGGGGGGGTTTGAAAGATGTGAGGATTGTGGAGTGTGCTGGTACCGATCTTTAAGAATAAAGGAGATGTGCAGACCTGCAGTAACTGCAGGTGAATTAAGTTGATCAGTCACACCATGAAGTTATAGGAAAGAGTAGTGGAAGTCAGGCTGATAGAAGAGGTGACCATCTGTGAGCAACAGTATGGTTTCATGCTGAGGAAGAGTACCACAGATGCATTATTTGAAAATGTTGATGGAGTATAGAGAAAGTCAGAAGGAGTTGCATTGTGTGTTTGTGGATTTAGGGAAAGCCTACGACAGGGTGCTGAGAGAAGAGTTGTGGTAATGTATGGGGAAGTCAGGTGTGTCAGAAAAGTATGTGAGGGTGGTGCAGGACATGTATGAGGACAGTTGACAGCAGTGAAGTGTGCAGTAGGAACGACAGACTAGTTCAAGGTGGAGGTTGGATTGCATCAAGGATCGGCTCTGAGCCCTCTCCTGTTTGCAGTGGTGATGGACAGGTTGACGGACGAGGTCAGTCAGGAGTCTCCGTGGACTATGATGTTTGCGGAAGATATTGTGATTTGTGGTGAGAGTAGGGAGCAGGTTGAGAAGAGCCTGGAGACCAATACGTGCTGGAGAGAAGGGGAATACAATTCAGTGAGAGTAAGACAGAGTACATGTGCGTAAATGAGAGGGAGGGCAGTGGAGTTGTGCGGTTGCAGGAAGAAGAGGTGGAGAAGGTGGAGAAGTTCAGGTACCTGGGGTCAAAAGTGTGTTAGAGAAGTGAAGAAAAGTGTGCAGGCAGGGTGAAGTGGGTGGAGAAGAGTGACAGGAGTGATTTGTGATAGAAGAGTATCTGCAAGAGTGAAAGACAAAGTTTATAGGACTGTGGTGAGACCTGCAATGTTGTATGGTTTAGAGACAGTGGCGTTGAGTAAAAGACAGGAGGAGGAGCTGGAGGTAGCAGAGCTGAAGATGTTGAGGTTTTCATTGGAAGTGATGAGGATGGACAAAATAAGAAATTAGTTTATTAGAGGGACAGCGCATGTAGGACATTTTGGAGACAAGGTGAGGGAGGCCTAATTGGAGCCACCAGGAAGGAGGAAAAGAGCAAGACCAAGGAGGAGGTTTATGGATGTGGTGAGGGAAGACATTCAGGTAGTTTGGTTGAAAGTGGCAGATGTAGAGGACAGGGGGGCATAGAGATAGGTGATCTGCTGTGGCAACCCCTATTGGCAGCAGCCAAAAAAGCAAGAAAAAGAATAGTTGACTAAAATCTACCAAAGCTGAGAGAGACCTCAAAATGTAATATAATGACTTTCTTTGATGAAAGAAACTATTTGCCAATAGAAAAATATATAGTAAGTGTAATACTATATAGTAGTATAAATAGCAAATAAAAGTCAAATTACAAAACCCAATGAGGTGACAAAAAAATTATGCGATAAGAGGGAAAACAGATCTACAACTGTATTTCAGATAATCACGCACAAAAATATGCACTCTGATAACATGCTGGAACTAAAGAGCAGCCTAGGGTTAAAAGCTGATGCTGTGTGAAACAGAACCAAATTGGCAGCTTTTGTCCTTTAAAAAAAAATAAAAATCATACCAGTCATTAAACACCCTTTCCCTTGTAAATATGGTGCACACTAAATTGTCCATGAGCTGAGAAGTTATTTTACAGCTGATTGACATGTGCAGACAGACCGGTCCAGGCTCCGTTTATACGGTGGCATTTATTTTGTCGTAAAAAAAGAACGATTGGTTTCATTTATCTTAATTTATGGTCTTGTGTCGACTTTTTATGTTTTATACCGTTTTTCTTTCTTTTTTTTCTTTAATAAAAATGACTGGGTTTTACAGATTTTCCCCATGTCTGCCCTAGTCCTTAAACTAGTATACTAGCCTGAGAATGCTAGAGACTAGAATGCTAGGATGTCTGAAATGCTGAATATATATTCCAAAATATAGATAATCTATATGTATGTAGAGATAGAAAGTAACCAATTACATTTACTTGTAGTTTTTGTGTGTACTTTTACTTTTTAAAGTAATTTTTAGTTCGTTTTGTTTAAAGTATTGTACTTAACTACATTTTAAATAATATCCATTAGCAAATAAAAAAAATTTAATAATGCAAGAGAAGAACAGAATCATACCCCTGAAACTACTGCACTGATTGATTAAATAATGGCGGGAGAACAAACAAGCTAAACTCATAAGAAAGTAAGTTGGAAATGGACAAGACAGACGCCAATGATTTAGACCCATTTGGATGTGAAATGCTGTTGAATTAAAAGTTGTTCAATGTGTGAGCTCACTGTCTGAATTCTTAATCTCCATTTGCAATTTTTCTAGTGCACTTTAATTTGTAAAGGTGTTCCGGAAATTAAAAACATTAATTGTACTTAAGTAAAATTTAATTAAAGCAAAACAGCCCCAGACCATCACACTACCACCACTATATTTTACTGTTGGTATGATGTACTTTTATCTGAAATGCAGTGTCACTTTTACGGCAGACGTAATGGACACACACCTACCAAAAAGTTAAACCTTTGTCTCGTCAGTCCAGAGTATTTTCCCAAAAGTCTTGGGGATCATCAAGATGTTTTCTGGCAAAACTGAGACGAGCCTTTATGTTCTTTTTGCTCAGCAGAGGTTTTTGTCTTGGAACTCTGCCATGCAGACCATTTTTGCCCAGTCTCTTTCTCATGGTATAGTCATGAACACTGACTTTAACTGAGGCAAATGAGGCCTGCAGTTCTTTGGATGTTGTTGTTGGGTCTTTTGTGACCCCTTTTAGATGAGTTGTTGTTGTGCTCTTGGGGTTATTTTGGTTGGCCGACCACTCCTGGGAAGGGTCTCCACTGTTTCATGTTTTTGCCATTTGTGAATAATGGCTCTCACTGTGGTTCGCTGGAGTCCCAAAGCTTTAGAAATGGCTTTATAACCTTTTCCAGACTGATAGATCTCTTAGATAGATATCTCCTTATGATAGATTACTTTCTTTTCTCATTTGTTTTTAAATTTCTTTGGATTTTGGCATGATGCCTAATTTTTAAGGATCTTTCGGTCTACTTCACTTTTTCAGGCAGGTCCTATTTCAAGAGATTGCAAACAGGTGTGGCAGTAATCAGGCCTCGGTGTGGCTAGAGAAATTGAACTCGGGTGCGATAAACCACAGTTTTAACAGGGGGGCAAACACACAGAGCCATGTAGTTTTGGATTTTGTTTTCAATAATAAATCCTTCATTTAAATACTGCATGTTGTGTTCACTTGTGTTATCTTTTACTAATATTTAAATTAGTTTGATGATCTGAAACATTAAAGTGTGACAAACATGCAAAAAAAAAAAGAAAACAGGAAGGGGTCAAACACGTTTTCACACCACTGTGTTATTACTCTTTCCACCTCTGATACGTTTGCATAGATTTTTGTACATTCATCTGATTCAAGGTTTACATTAGTTAGGCTTCTTATGCATACGTTTGTACACACTCAGGTAATGCTGGAAGGATGCAAACTTTTTAAACTTTAAAATGATTGCATTTTTATAAATAGAATGTAATGTAAAATATAAATGTGAAGTCTCCTAAACAACATCTCCTATACATTAGAAATAAATTTGCTGATATCAAGCTTAGCAAATAATGACTATAAGCAGGGCTATAATATATTTTCGACATATTTCCTA
This sequence comes from Silurus aristotelis, assembly GCF_946808225.1. Lineage (NCBI taxonomy): Eukaryota > Metazoa > Chordata > Actinopteri > Siluriformes > Siluridae > Silurus > Silurus aristotelis. The sequence continues at coordinate 9,187,592 of NC_139574.1, forward strand.
CATGCATTAACACTTGCACGTAGTCTAACTTGAAAGCACAGCCAATACACCTGTGCCTATGTGATGTTAAGTTTGGTGTTTGCACCATTCATGGGGGAAAAAAAACTTTTGGTCCAAATCTTCTTGTTCTGAAAGTTCCACTTCAGTGGACCAAGACTTATGTTGTATGGAAAATGTTCTACCTGAGCTAACAGACACTCAGTGTGTTCATAACAGTGGCTTTTGTAACCATCAGTTTTCCTGTCATTCTTGAGCATGAATGAGTCTAGTGTAAATTTACTACCACATGGTTTGGTGGTCATTTGGAGTTCATTACTTATAGTTTTGTGTGGGTGTTTAAGGTAATTGAAGACCTGAATATTTGCAAGGTTTAAATAGTGCCAGTTGGTAATCTTTCCAGCAGGTTCAGTGAGCCAAGAGATGATGAAACCTGGACAAATTTTACATATTCCCTAGGGCAGACATATTCAAATGTTTCCCCTATTAGGATCACGTCTGAGTTTTAATAATTTAATAATTAGTAATAATAATTTAATAATTAGTGCATCTGTCAAGCACCATGAACACTGCCAAAAACATTTCTAATGTGAAAAGTTGTTTCCAGAGAATTTTAGCTAATATTGTATAGATTAAATCTATGCAAATGTTGATTTGGTTCATCTGACTTTTTGTCAAATTTATATAGAAATTTTGAAGTACATTTCAGTATATTCCAATTAAATGAGATGTTTCACTTACACTAGTCTAAAGTTTTGCTTTATAGTTTGAATACCTCTGTTCTACTGAAATGTCTGATGTTTCTGATGCTTAGGAGGACAAATGCAAGATTGTGAACTGAGAGGCTTGTCAGAATGACAAGAAGCTCTCTGATTCTGGCGAGCTATCAGCTAAAGACGGATCCATAAGTGATGCTGACCATTGAAGCGTATCTTAACTTACTGAATGGTTTTTCAGTGAAGTTAACCTGTACCCAACCTTTAAGAATCAATTAAATACAATAAAAATGTCTCAGGTAGATTGATCAGTTTAAGAATTAAAGGCTTGATGGCAGACTGCAAAGTATCCAAAGCAATCATCACTGTGGTTGCGATTGTTTAGATGAATGCAAAATGGATTGGTTGTAATCCACAAAGCCTGAATAGTTTTTATTAATATATATACATTTTTATGTGGTTAAGTAATGGGGTCAGTGTAAGGAAGATTTTTATTGAATAGAGGTTTCTATTCAGGATCAGCTGGTGAAGTAGATATATGATGTACAGTGCTGTTAAAAAGTATTTGCCAATTCCTGATTTATTTAATTCATTTTTTGCATATTTGTCACAAATGATGAGTAAATACAAAATGCAGTTTTTAAATGATGATTTCTGTTATTAAGGAAAAAAGCTGTCCAAGTCTGTCTGCCTATCTGGCGCTATGTGAAAAAGTAATTGCCCCTAAACCTTATAACTGGTTATGCCACTCTTGGCAACAACAAATGCATTCAAGCATTCACAATAATTGGAAATGATTCTTAATGTAATTGCTTGATGATCTGAATCATTTAAGTGTGACAAATATGCAAAAGAATAAAATAAATCTGAAGCAGCAAATACTTTTCACTGCACTGTTATTATATTTGCTTTGGTTGATCTTTTTATTTAAAGTGACTTATGGATTTTGTAGAATACTAGTAAGCAGCTAAAAGGCTACCTTGTAGATCCAAACTCGCTACCATCTGATCAGTAGCCTAAAGCCTTAACCACTCAGCCATCACTTCTGTAGCAATTGACAGCCACTTTATCTTTGAAGATGGTAAACAGCCTTTTCCAGCTTGAAGTGTTGATAGTGGTGGTAAAAAAGGGTTAAAAGTGAAGAAAAATGTGCATGTGCTTGTAGTGTTATTAATCTTGTCCTGGTAAGAGGTTGATGCTCGTTCAGATTGGTCAGGTCTTTTAACCTATGCCATTTAATCTCCGAAGCCCTGAGTGGACAGAGGAGTGGACAGACACTATCAAGGTAAGTGGATAATGTAGAGCAAAGAGTATCTTAAGATTTATTTACTTTAAAGCATTGACAAAGAAAATCAGCAAGGGAGAAGTAGATTTGAAGAAGAGGGAGTAGAGGTTAAAACAGAATTAAAAAGGAAGGACAGTTGTGGAGAATGTTAGTCCAGTGGGTGGTGGTGTATCCTCAGTGTTCCAAGACTTCAATGAACCAGGGTTTGATCCTGAGTTCAGGTTGTGGTCTGAGTGGAATTCCCCAGTTTCCTGCCCAAGTGCATGCAAGTAGATGGACTGTCTACTGTACTAATGTTGTGCATGCTGTCCTGTCCAAGAGTGTGTGTGTGTGTTACCACCTGGTATTCCTAGTATTGGCTGAGGATTGCTGGGATCCTGACTGAGATTTAAAAAGTGATATGTATTACAGTGCAACCTCGATTCTCACGAGGGTTATGTTCTATGACCCCACGCGAGTAACAAAAAATCGCGAGGTTTTTAATCTCTCCTTTTGATGGTTCCATTTTCAAGGGGAATTGTACTGTACTGTAAACACAACAGAAATTGTGAATTCCGTGTTATAAATGTTTTATTTACTACGATGTTGTATGGATTAGAGACAGTGGCATTGAGTAAAAGACAGGAGGCGGAGCTGGAGGTAGCAGAGCTGAAGATGTTAAGGTTTTCGTTTGGGAGTGACGAGGATGGACAAGATTAGAAATGAGTTTATTAGAGGGACAGCGCATGTAGGATGTTTTGGTGACAAGGTGAGGGAGGCGAGATTGAGATGGTTTGGACATGTGCAGAGGAGGGACATGAATTATATTGGTAGAAGAATGCTGAGGATGGAGCCACCAGGTAGGAGAAAAAGAGGAAGGCCAAGGAGGAGGTTCATGGATGTGTTGAGGGAAGACATGCAGGTAGTTGGTGTGAAAGAGGCAGATGTAGAGGACAGGGTGGTATGGAGATGGATGATCCGCTGTGGCGACCCCTAATGGGAGCAGCCGAAAGAAGAAGAAGAAATGTTTTATTTACTACTTTAAATGAATAATACAATAATAGTTTTTCAAACATTTTTATGTAATTTATTAGTACAAACGCTGTTTTGGAATGTTACTTCGAACTTTCGAGCGACTCGCGGCTTTTTGCAAACTATCAGATTTTTAGCAAGTTACTCTTAGTCCGGTTCCAAATCAAAAGTTGCGAACTATTGAGGTTGTGAGTATCAAGGTTTCACTGTATACAGTTTTTTATTTTGGTTTAAATTTCTTCCAATCTGACCCCATCCATGTATAGGTTATGAGGATTTGAATGTGTATAGGCAATTTCAAGCTCGTATTGCTAATAATACTGTTCAGGGTGAATAGTTCACAGACTCCTAGTTATTTTCATCATTGCTCTTTTTGACCAGTGCCTACGTTGCATAAAATGTTTGCATTTTTTTCTACTGATTATCCCAAATTTTTTGCAACTGTTTCAATTACAGCAATTATGAAGCCATCATCTTGAAAAGCAGCAAAATGGCATCTTACTCCAAATCAACAGATCAGCACAAACACATTTTTTTTAGGTCTGGTGCAGATTGTATTAAGGCCATTGTAGACTGAGAAGATGGCACTTCCTGTGGCTGTATTCCAGCCGATACCAATGTAAAGCCTTTTACATTGTGCAATCAAGCCGCTGTATTGAACACTGACACAAAACCAACATATACATCCTGCGAAGTGCTGCTAGATCCATTCTTGTAAAGTTTAAGCACAATGTAATATCTGGCAGATCTCTCTTAGCATAAATGTCCTTTTCAAATCAATTCAAATCATTAGTCTAGAAGAAGCAATCACTTTAAATGCGTTTGATTGTGACGTCTTTGAAGCAGTCGAGTGCATTTTAGTTATCAAACACTTAAACTTGTCATTTCATGCTATGTACAACCTGCCAGCTATAAGAAAGTAGAAGTTCCTATTTAGACTGGCTAATTAGACATACCCATGGATGTCATTTTTTTTTGTTCTCTTTTCATGCTAAGAGCGAAATAGCTTGCAGCAAGTTTGATATTCTTGAACGAAACCATTGCCACACACATCACCCTTTCCTCATTAGACTTCACTTAGTGTGAGTTACATAGCCATTTCAGCCCTCTTAAATAGACTATTCTGACAGGAAAAGAAATCACTAATTTGACTAACAGTACTCCAAAGGCTTATCAGTGCACACTTTTTCCTCTGATTATCTAGTTCTTGCGTGGGTGCATTGGATGTGGTGTGGGTCTTGGTTTATAGGGGAAGTTTTACATTTTCCCTTCATTTGCCAAAGGTACAATCAAATCCACTGAGTTAACTAAGTGCAAATTAATGTGTAAACGGTCTGTACTTTCTTGTATGAGTCAGGCACCTGGTGATTATATAAGTAATGTGAGAGGCAAAAGTTTAAAATGAGTTGCTCTCAAATGCTAGGAACTTTTAGAAAAGTGTTAACCTCTCAAGGCCACAGTACAAATCTAGACTGCCTACATGCATTAGTGAAAGTTAATAAAAAAAACTGAATACAGTATATTGTAGAGGTGAATTATTGTAGATGTGAGTTGGATATTATGGCTTACCTCCTACCACTAAGGTGTTTACTGTGCATATGATTATATTTTCTTGGTATTTTCATTGTTAATTGGAAAATAACTCATAGAAGGTGGCAAATAAATCAAATCTAATTACATAGATTTAAATGTTGTTGTTTTTTTACCTCTAGAAATATGCAAGTTTTAAAAAAAGCCTTTAATTATATTTAGAGCATTACTAATGTTTCTCAAAGGCTTATCATATTTTGCTGACATTTTATATTTGACGAATAAAGTAGGAAAAAAAACCTTGAAAGCTTTGAGGTTTACATTTCTAAAGTAATAATAATAATAATAATAATAATAATAATAATAATAATAGTAATAATACACTGTTAAATCTGATTAGTTAACCTTACTTGAAAAAAGCATGCAAACCGGTTGCACTTTAAATAATAAGTACATTGAAATAGGTTATTGAGTGTCCTAGTAACTAATGCTTACTAAGTACAATATACTTATAGCCAAGCTACTGTAACTTAAAGAAACCAGTACATAGTACTTGGCAATTTGATTAATGTGTACTATTGGGTCAGAAATACCAGTAAAGTATACTAACTTGCATGATGTAAACTTTACTGTTGTGTGTATTCCAAATAACACAATTATGTAAGTTAGGCTAACTGAAGTACAAATTTCCTGTATATGAGATTTTCTAGTTTTATTTACTTTAAGAGCAGTCAGATTTACTTCATAAAAGCATGCAAACTGCACTATAATATATCCCTTTTAATGCAACAGTAAATAAAGTCCTAGTTTTAGCTTTAAATAATAACATTCAGTAAAACGTTAAATTTGGTAATAAATAATTAGACATGTAGTAAAAGTCTACTTTGTAGGGAATGTCTGTATCTAAAACATGAACAAATGCCTGTCGACTCACCATAATTTATACCTATACAGTGGAGTATTGGTATAAAGTAAAAATACATAACACACAATCCCAATACTGTTATAAAAGGTTTATTTCTCAACCCTTTAATTTTCACACCACAGCTTTAAAACATTTGCATCTCTTAAAACAGTCAGGAATGTGGCCTGTAACAAAAGTAAAAATTAAAAACTTTTGTTTCAAAGACGTGCCATAATCACTTAGCAGACAATAGCAACTGGCACTGCTCTCATACACATAAGCAACATAGTGCCAAACCATTAATAGCCATAACCATCACTCAGTCAATCAAATGCACTTTTGGTGACGCTTTTAACCGAACGCATTTGTCACCTTTCACCTGCAGTTGCGCAGTGCTGTGTGTGCAGCAGGATTGCAAGAACAATTGCAAGAATAATTGTTAAATATAAATTATACGAACAGAATAGTCTGAGCATAAGGCATTTAAAAACCTCTATGTATCTGCAGCGAGTGTTTTTTGCTTTCAACACAATAATAGCAAAAACAAAAAATAATTTTAAAGTAGTGCAATAATGACTTAACAATGGCAACAATATCAACCAGCACTACTACTACTCTTCAACTAACTCTTCAATAATTTCACTTACTCAACAGGAGATTTTTTTAGAGTTTGGAGTCTTGGGGGAGTTTGTTTTCTCCCAGCCTAAGCATCACTCTCTGGATGAAGTTTAAAGTGTTTCTCATGGCCCTTGGGTATTCAAGGTGGAGAGCATAAGACAGACCAAACAAAAGGCAAAATGCTTGTGGTAAGCTTGTGAGATTGTCCATCACAATACCTCCTTCCAGAATGATGGCAGTTGAAAGAGGGTTTAAGTGGAGATGACTTGAAAACACAGGTGCATCTTTGCTGATAACAGTCAGCAAGCCAACAGTCACCTGTGCCCAGCCCTCATCATCGTTTGAATCCTGTATGACACAAAAACTCCATTACAACAGTGAAATATTATCCATCTGTCCTGCCTACACAGACTTCAAGTCTTGTTCATTAGTTTATCATTAATTTCACAGTTTCTTTTTGTTTGACAAATGTGTTACTTTTTACATTTCGGCTGTCATCTGCAGCATTCATCAGAAGCATCACCTGACTGCTGTGATTATCACCTGTGTTTTTCTGGTGTGGCCTGCCTGTTGAACCGGACAGATCCAACAGGCTGGCCACGACAAAACAAACAGTGGAATAATTTTACACAAACCTGCTTTTTCCTGCATCAACACATGGGCCATTGATCATTTTTACTGTACATAAAAATATTCCTGCTGCCAATCTTCCACACCTGTCAGCTAGCTGGATTGAACCCAGTTCATTCTTGCTGTGAGTGACCAGAACTACCCAATGCACCACTGTGCTCCCTTCTAGTACTGAACTCACAGGGACACATTCCATATTCTTATTTTTTTCTAATTGTGTAAGAACTTACAAAGGCAGTGTTGTAGAAGTTACTCGGATCGTCACCAAGTAGTATTGGAAGGCCTCTGAGAACAAGGGTACGTAGTGCTGTCACATCTGGCTTCTAATGGAAAGAACAAATTAAGTTCAGCATAATACAGTATTCAACGTTACAATATGAACACAAAAGTGTACATGAAAAGAGTTTTATCTAAATGGGGTTTTTTTTCAGTGGAGAGAAGTCATCTCCAAATCTAGTACACAGTTTATCAGGGACAAAGAACCTAGTGTTTTAACACTACTGCAAGTTTCCATTTCTTAAAATACAGTATTTATGCTCGTTTAACCAAAAATGACATTAAGAACACTTTAGAAGACTTACGCCTGAATCAACCTGCTGCACAATTTCAGCTATTTTTTTTTAACACTTCCTTTCTTGGACTTGAAGATATGGACGAAGCGTGGTGTGAAGCAGTCCAACGCATCAAGAAAATCGTGTTCTAGATTTGTGGTGGCAATCCTGTTGAACTCTGCATATACCTGCAATGCACAGCAAATACACAAAAACATGTGACTAGACTGGCATTTATTATTAATGTAAACAAAAAATTACGTGTGTCAGTTCTTACTTGTCTTTCTAAAAAAAGGGCAGGCCACTGCTTCTTCAGGGTTTTCACTAGAGGTTCGGTTTCCACAATCTCCCGTCTCCGCAGTGGGAAGGTCTGATCCATCTTTGAAGCAATAACAGTTCCACTGGGTTTCTGTTTTTTTATTTCTTCAACCACGAGCTTTCTTTCAGCTTCTAGTCCATCTTTATTCTGGCCCTCAGGTAGGTTAGGTAAGTAATTCACCTCATACCTTTTTGGTCTTTTGAGGCCTTTTGGTGCCATTTGCGGGGCGCACCCGTGTTTATTGCAACCTCTGCACATCCAGCTTTTCTCAGTTTAGTGCGATAGTTTCCCATTTTGTACATCAAGCTGTTCTTCCAGCCAGAGCACCCATCTGGTGAGCCTGGTTCCCTCAGACAGGGATGTTTTTTTATGAGTGCTAATGCCACAGAACGGAATCGTTCTTCATTTGGATAGGCATCAAATTTGTAAATCTCCTCAGCAAGTTTCTCCAAAATACCATGCTTCATGTCTCTTAGCACATTCAGGTAAGTACAGTCTCGTAAAAACAGAAGATTTGCCTGTCTCAGTCGGAATTCCACATTAACTGGGAAATTTGGAATGTCAAAAAATTCTGGCCATCGCCCTTGTCTTGTTGATGAGCTTGTTGTCCACAGAAACTCTGTATCATCTGAGGAGACTTGATAGACTGGGGGTAGAGGTAGGTATCAGTGTCAGTGTCACCAATGGTTTGACCTTGACAGTAGCTTTTGTAGGTGGCAAATCTTGTACATCATCAAGGTTGTAGAGGGAATTATCAAAGTCAGGATCTTCATACATGAGAGAAAAATCATCCTCGAGTTTGCATTTTTCTTTAACTATTATCTTAAGTTCTTCAACTGTTTCTGGTCTCCCATCTAGTGAGACTTTATGTATATCCTGTTTATTTACAACAATTCTTAGTTTAAAGATTCTCATGGTCCTATAAAGAGCAGACATGACTTTAGTGCCAATTTCACATGCAATCATTCAGCATAATATATAACGCTTCAGTATCACATACACATTGCCCTTTATTTGATAGGAGGATAAGGGGAAAGGATCATTTAGATCAGAAAAATGAGTGACTGTGAGAGACCCTGCCCCACTGAAGCACAACTCATAAGTGCTTACAGGTCCACTGCATCTGCAATAGGTTATTTTAAGAGTAATTTTTTAGTGTTTATTTGATATGTATAATACCCTCCAAACTTTTGGATTTGAAACCCGGTCTCTCGTGTCCCGCGGAAATGCAAATGAAAATGTTGAGGCACCACGTGTTTCAAGCGTTTCAGGATGAGTTAACGTTAACCTTCACTCTGTGGATCTCTCTCAGTTTACATCATACAAAAAGTCTTATTTTTCCCCGCTATGTTTAAAAAAAATCAGCGTAGTGGTCGACAGAAAAAAAAGAGAAAAAAGGGCAGGTAAAAAAGATTAGGTATTAACACCACGTTAGCCTAGTGCTAGCTTAGCGACCGCATTAGCGGTGTTAGCTTAGTAATAGTTTAATACATTTCTAAGAGAAAAAACTCACCAAGACGGTTGGAAGGTCATCAGCTACTCAAAATCATCCACTCTTACAGTCACTGCCCTGCACACCACACAGAGGAGAAGTCTTTCTCTTCTCCCTCTTTCTGAAGAGAGCTCAACTTGTGCAGTGTTTGTTAGCTAAGTTAATATAAAACAAATGATAGTTAGAGCTATAACAAAAGTAGAACGAACAAATCCACACACAGGTATTATTTGTTTGATAACTTACCTTTCCATGAAGAGATCCTCGAATTGTGAAAATGTCGGCAAGGCGCGAGACGTCCAATGACTTCTACAGCACATGCGCAGAACTGGTTGCTTTTAGGGTTCGTTAGAAAATTCTCGCTCTTAGCAAGTGACAGCAAATGAAGCCCTGCCGTGATAGTAACTTAAACCTGATTAAGTTGACTCAAAATAAAATTAGCGAGTGATCATGACTTAAGACGTTAACTTCACTCAGAATAAACAGTAAAATGTACTTTTTTACCATGCAATTACATGTTACTTAATAAAAACTATTAAGTAGTACATATTAGTACTGGTAACTTATCTATGCAAGTCATGACAACTATTAGATTTTACAGTGTAATAATACCTTTGTTTCAAAAGTCTTGTGTCTCTTTTTAAAGACAAGACGCTTTCTCCTAGCAATCCTTCCAAACAAACCATAATTGTTCAACCTTTTTCAAATTGTACTATCATGAACATGCTAACTGAGTCCGGTGGAGTCTGAGATGTAACTCTTGGGTTTTTTGCAGTTTCTCTGGTTAAGAATAAATTTACTAGGACGTCCACTCCTAGGAAGATTGGCAACTGTCTTGAATATTTCCACTTGTAAATAATCTTTCTCGCTTTAGAATGATGGACTTTAAATTGTTTGGAAATTATCTTTTAACCCTTCCCAGACTGATGAACAGCAACAATTGCTTCTCTTAGGTCATGACTGATGTCTTTCCTCTTTGGCATTGTTTTAACACACATCTAAATGATCCAGACCCTCAAACCGCTTTAACTTCTGCTTTAATAGAGGTGGTCACACTTGATGATGATCAGTAAATCAAAAGCATTTAATTAGCATCGCCTGGCTGCTACTTAGTCTCTGAATTTATATGCAAGCAGAAAGAGTGTACTTTGTTTTTCTCTCAAATAAAATCTTCATTTTGGCTTTAGTTTTGTATACATAAATGCCAGAGATGCTGGTGTTCATCTAAGGTTGTACTTATCAAATTTCATGACCTCATAAAAAAAAAATAAAGATTTTTAATGTATCCTGATATGTAAAACCATATATATATATATATATATATATATATATATATATATATATATATATATATATATATATATATATATATATATATATATACAGTGAGGAAAATAAGTATTTGAACACCCTGCTATTTTGCAAGTTCTCCCACTTAGAAATCATGGAGGGGTCTGAAATTGTCATCGTAGGTGCATGTCCACTGTGAGAGACATAATAAAAATAAAAAAATCCAGAAATCACAATATATGATTTTTAAACTATTTATTTGTATGATACAGCTGCAAATAAGTATTTGAACACCTGTCTATCAGCTAGAATTCTGACCCAAAAAGACCTGTTAGTCTGCCTTTAAAATGTCCACCTCCACTACATTTATTATCCTAAATTAGATGCACCTGTTTGAGGTCGTTAGCTGTATAAAGACACCTGTCCACCCCATACAATCAGTAAGAATCCAACTACTAACATGGTGAAGACCAAAGAGCTGTCCAAAGACACTAGAGACAAAATTGTACACCTCCACAAGGCTGGAAAGGGCTACGGGGCAATTGCCAAGCAGCTTGGTGAAAAAAGGTCCACTGTTGGAGCAATCATTAGAAAATGGAAGAAGCTAAACATGACTGTCAATCTCCCTCGGACTGGGGCTCCATGCAAGATCTCACCTAGTGGGGTCTCAATGATCCTAAGGAAGGTGAGAAATCAGCCCAGAACTACACGGGAGGAGCTGGTCAATAACCTGAAAAGAGCTGGGACCACCGTTTCCAAGGTTACTGTTGGTAATACACTAAGACGTCATGGTTTGAAATCATGCATGGCACGGAAGGTTCCCCTGCTTAAACCAGCACATGTCCAGGCACGTCTTAAGTTTGCCAATGACCATTTGGATGATCCAGAGGAGTCATGGGAGAAAGTCATGTGGTCAGATGAGACCAAAATAGAACTTTTGGGTCATAATTCCACTAAACGTGTTTGGAGAAAGAAGAATGATGAGTACTATCCCAAGAACACCATCCCTACTGTGAAGCATGGGGGTGGTAGCATTATGCTTTGGGGGTGTTTTTCTGCACATGGGACAGGGCAACTGCACTGTATTAAGGAGAGGATGACCAGGGTCATGTATTGCGAGATTTTGGGGAACAACCTCCTTCCCTCAGTTAGAGCATTGAAGATGGGTCGAGGCTGGGTCTTCCAACATGACAATGACCCGAAGCACACAGCCAGGATAACCAAGGAGTGGCTCTGTAAGAAGCATATCAAGGTTTTGCCGTGGCCTAGCCAGTCTCCAGACCTAAACCCAATAGAGAATCTTTGGAGGGAGCTCAAACTCCGTGTTTCTCAGCGATAGGCCAGAAACCTGATCTAGACTGATCTAGAGAAGATCTGTGTGGAGGAGTGGGCCAAAATCCCTCCTGCAGTGTGTGCAAACCTGGTGAAAAACTACAGGAAACGTTTGACCGCTGTAATTGCAAACAAAGGCTACTGTACCAAATATTAACATTGACTTTCTCAGGTGTTTAAATACTTATTTGCAGCTGTATCATACAAATAAATAGTTAAAAAACATAAATTGTGATTTCTGGATTTTTTTTTTAGATTATGTCTCTCACAGTGGACATGCACCCACGATGACAAATTCAGACCCCTCCATGATTTCCAAGTGGGAGAACTTGCAAAATAGCAGGGTGTTCAAATACTTATTTTCCTCACTGTATATACTGATAATGATTAATGCAGGCATTCAGAAAAAAATGGTATGCAGTGTTGAACAATAATACAACTTTTTGAAAATTATTTATGTTTAATGATTTAAACAATTTAGGTCTTGGTATTGCTTACGGTATATGTAAAATATCATGGCTTTTACATTTTGGAAAAAATGAAACTTACAGCTTTACCTCTGATGCTATAATGTGCTGGTATTGAAAACTCTATTGTATATTAATTACCTTTGTAAAATTACAACAAATTTCTAAATCTTTCCAGATGATGTGGAGCATTCAGCATACAAATATTCATAATAAACCAAAAAAGTATGCTTTTAATAAGCATCATTTGTTTCAAAAAGTGGAAAGTTTTACACTGCATGTTCAGAAAGAGCTGACCTTTCTCCTTTCCAGATGGAGCGCTTTCTTGCACAAATGTAACAAATAAACGAGGGAACCAGGTGGAAAAAACAGATCTTGTTGGCACAGGCACTTGACTGTTGTAATTGTTGAAGCTTCTGAACCTTGGCTTCTGATCGCTGTCAGTGACAGGTGTGGAGGAGATAACGGGAACACCATGCCTCCACCTCATCATCACAAACGATAAGCGCACCGTCTGCCCAATATTGCCACATCCCAAAACCAGGAATCACTGTTCCCATATGAAATATGATTGGTCCTTACAGATTGCAGTGTAGACTTTAAAAAGACTTACAGATGGCCATTGAGAGCGAAAAGAGGTAAAGCATTCGACCAATGTGAAGATGTGTGTCCCCATTATTCTGAGATGGCATACACAGATGGCACACGCAGTATGTTTTCTGTTTCAACACTGCCTCAGGTTTTTTTCTGAGCGTACGATAAAGCCATCTTCATTGGCTCACTCGCCCGGATGCTGAATATTGTTTAGCATTCTGGCACTCGCACAATGAGAGAGCGAGAATCAAATCTTCTGTTCTCTCACTGATGAATGATGAGACATTCTCATCAGGCTTGAGCTCATCAAAATATCTCGACAATCAGATCTTTGTTGCATTTTTTTATTTTTTTAATTTCCATCCCCAGAGAACATGTCATGTTTAATTTGCAGTTCGGAACACATCACTCTCATTCCTGTGCCTATCCTTTGTTTCCTCCTTGGCGAATGATTTTGCCTTTTGTTCGGCGAGAACATCATTGAGAGTGATCTAGTCAATCTGTAATTACGGTCCTTTGTTCAGCCACACCAGTAGCCTGTTATTTAGCGTCACTTATACCGCCTGCATGCTTTAGCTCTCAGATGCCAGAATGTCCATCACTAAGAAATAACGAAAGAAACGTGAGTCTTTAAATATTCATAACCTCAAAGAAATCTTTCATATAAACACGAAGTGATTCATTTAGATTTGTGTTATACTTTCTAACGTAGTTTATTTTTCACACAAGCAGGTTGTCACAACCAACAAATAATACATTGGCACAGTTTGAGAAATGCTTCTATTTATTCATGAGACATACTTCTGTTTAAATATTTTTACCTTCACCACATATTTGAACACATTGCCTTTGCACACATTTTGAATATATTTACTGACAAGAAATGGACTGTAGTATTTCATTGGTCTGTGGTCGAGCTTATGTGCTTATTATGCTCCTACACCTTTCTGTAGTCTGTACGCACACACACTTGAAATGAGGCAATTTAAACAAACAAGTGGAAGTGCATTCTCATCTTTAATAGAAAAGAAAAAGCATTTTTCTATTCAAAGCAAAAAACTAAAGTTTGCACAATGAACACATGAATGGTCAGGGATTTCTATTCCTGAAATACTTAAACTAGCACTTATTTTCTTTGTTTGTACAAAAAAAACAACAACAAAAACCCAACGACTATAATATATACTATAATTCCTCACAACAGAGTTTTAGTATGGTGGTACAGTGTCCTAAGTTTGCAATCTAATGAACCAGTGTTAATTGTATTAATTAATACAAACTTCAAAGCACTTTTGTACATGTAAAGCTAATTGCTTTAAATGTAAATGTAAATGTCCAAACATTATTAATGGAGATTGACATATACATATACATATACAAACCCCACTTTCTATTCTGTACTAACAAATTAATTATCAGTGTTTAGAAAACTGCACAATAAATGTAATATGTTATTTATTGAAATCTTTATTAGCTGTATTTCGGTATACAGTATATATTAATGGACTGATTGGTGGATTAATAAAAATTCAAAACACCAGCTAAAAAAATATTGTGCCTTTTTAAAGTTTGTATAAATTGATACAATAAATGATTTATTTATTTATTGGGCTTAAATATGAGGGTTATTTTTACTAGTTTTTTTTTTTATTGGTTTTGCTGGTGTCTTGGTGGTACACTATAACTTACATACATGAAGTAATTAATTATTTATAATATTCTCAAGTCTAAGAAACATTACATGCCAGTTCTTCACAACTACTAAACAATGCTAAAAAACAACAATTCATTTTATAGACATTATTATTTAAAGTCACCAAGACATCAAAGCAAACAAGACCTCAGACCTCAAAAAGACTGAAAAGTGGCTCAAAAGAAATACTTTAAATGAGCTAATGTGTCCTTGTTGATCACATCAGTCATGGCTTGAGGAGGGCTGGGAGGTCCAGAAACATTTGAACCATTACACTGAAGCTGCAGGAGACTGTAATTCTTAGCGTTCGGTCATTCATCTTTATTAACTGCTTCATCCTGACCAGAACCTGAATATGCAGTGAATATGCAGTAGGGGACACTGGGGAAATAGTAGGAGGGACACGAGATGTCAGAATAAGATAAGGTACAGGATAAGGATAAATGGCAGAGGAGAATAGAGGAGAAGTAAAAGATGCAGAAAAATATGGGTAAAGATGTAGAGGGCAGTAGGACAAGGATAGCATAGAAAATAGGAAGACGAGTAAGAATGTGGAGAGGAAGAGATAATAATTTGATGACATTTTAATAGACCATGTCCTCAACCATGTCCTCTCCCAGAGAGATCTTGCACCATACATAGTATTGGGAACATACAATATAAAAAGACTCCTCATTCTCTTGAACTCCATCAGTAGCATCTCTGTTCAACTGGAGCAAGAGCATGGCCTGAAATAAACTCATTTAAGGCTGTTTGGATTGGTTTGGGAAACTGTCCAATTCACCTATTTAGCAACAGTTCACGAATGAATTAAATCCAATCCACATTTCTTAATAGTGGTTCTCCCACCACATTCTCTCTTTTTAAATCCTGTTAAAAATGTTCAAATGGGGATGTATATAAAAGTATATTAAAGCCACTATTTTAACAGTGCAAGAACTCTACAGGCCAAGAAAAAAATAAACTGAAATAAAGTTCATATTAAACATAGATTTTGTTGTGATGATGAAATTCTGTGGCCTTACACAGAAGGTTCCTGGTCCAGCTTGCCACAGAGTTCATACTGTATTACACAAAAAAAAAAAAACTATTACCATCTCAAGTAGCATTTGTATAGCCTGTTTTAAACACACAATCTATCTATCTATCTATCTATCTATCTATCTATCTATCTATCTATCTATCTATCTATCTATCTATCTATCTATCTATCCATCCATCCATCCATCCATCCATCCATCCATCCATCCATCCATCCATCCATCCATCCATCCATCCATCCACACAACAACAAGGCATACCATTATGACCATTCACCTAAATAAAACTGATTATCTCTTCGTGGTGGAACCTGTTAGTGGGTGTGATATATATTAGACAGCAAGGGACTTTTTTGTGCTCAAAGATGTTGTGTTATAGGCAGGAAAAATGCACAAATTGAGAAACAGAGCATCTCTAAAACTGCACCTCTTGTGGGATGTTCCTGGTCTGCAGTGGTCAGGATCTATCTAACGTGGTCCAAGCAAGGAACAATGATGAACCAGCGACAGGGTCATGGGCGGCCGAGGCTTATTGATGCATGTGGTGAGCGAAGGCTGGCCCGTGTGGTCCGATCCAACAGACGAGCTACTGTAGCTCACATTGCTGAAGAAGTTAATGCTGTTAATGCTCGATGGGTCATGACTGTTTTGGCAGCAAAAGCGGGACCAACATGCTATTAGGCAGGTGGTCATTATGTTATGCCTGATTGGTGGCTATAATGTTAAGCCTGATTTGTGGCATACGCATATAAAAGCATAATTTAAAACATATCATGTATGCTGATATTGAGCTGGCGCACAATGTTGAAAAAGTGTTTAAGGAGTACGCAATATGAGAGTATTCCAGTGAAATATGTGTTTTGTGCCAATAGCTGAGAGTGGAAAAAATCAAGGAAATGGTTATTGAGAAATGTATGCCAGGGTGCAACAATATTGTGCAAGCATTGCTCATGGTCTGTGATTAACCCACTCAATGATAAAAAAAACAATTAAACATTACATACCTTTGAATTGCAAACTACTACAATAATTTTGTAACACTTTAGCTTCAACTTTTGTTACTTGCTTCTCCATAATAGCTACAATCGAAATTTTGTACTAATATACTTAGTGAATAAGTGTCTAAAATGTACTGTGTAAGCACAAAAAGCAAAAAAAAGTCTTAAAATCTTAAAAAAAATCTCTTTATCGTGTGTTGTGTTTTTTCCACAGTGTACATTCTAAAATATTAGGAACGAACTAATGATTATTGGTTAATTTTGTCATTATGGCAAAAAATATTAAAATTAATTGTAAAAATTGTATGAAAAAAAAAATTCAATGCTTGAGAAATTGTACAAATAAAATAACATAAAGACAATATTTTAACAATTTATTTTGTTAGCAATGTCATGCGAGTATTTAACAAACACTATACAGTAAATAGTATATATAAATAGTATATATAAATCTCTCTCTCTCTCTCCTTCAAATATATATATATATATACACACACATAGAAGCAGGCAATACCACAAGTCAAGTCAACCATATAAAGCTGACGCAGTACACAGTGAAATACACATAAAGTGCATCGTGTGTAACCTGGTGCAAACAGTGCAACACAAAAGACAGTATAAAGAGACAACACAATACTGTGTAAGACAGATGCACAAAACACAAAAATAACACTGCCAGCAAACCTACTGTATGTTTTACTGTACAAAATCCTAAGAGGAAAAAGGAAATTAAGCAGTAAGAAGTCAACTAAAATCAATTAATTTTTATTTGTATAGCACTTTTAACACCGAACATTGTCTCAAAGCAGCTTTACACAGTTAAAAATAAATGCATTTTTAAGGATGAAATGAAACAGAGTAGTATTTAATATGAAAATAATCAGTAATGGGGTGTTATATGCAATCAATCTATCTATTCTAATAAATTACTGTCGAGGAAGTTTCACCACATCAGTGACTCCACATTCATTGCGTAATACAATAGCTTTTTCAACCAGATGATTATTAGGCTTTGATTCTGTGGAGTGTGTACCATATAAACTTTTTGTATTACCATAGAAACCACAGCCAGCACTGTTGTCACAAGTGTGTTTACTCTTGATGACAGTAAAAAAGAAAACAATGAAAAATCTAGCATTCTTTTTCTTTAGCTTATTCTTTTTATTAATATATGCAACACATATAAGACATATAAAAGAGGACATATAAGACGTAAATAATAAAATGTAATTATTATTATTATTAACACAAATAATAAGAAGACAAAGAAGAAAATTATTAATGATAATTAAACAAAATTATTAACGATAACGCCAATTCAGATTTTTCTTCTGTACAGAATAAGCCATTTAGCACAGGAGAGCAGGAGGTCAAGGCTGAGTTCAAACATTAATTAAAACTTTCTGCATCACAGTCTCTTGATGAGGGAGACTACAACTACAGACATAGATGCAGTTGCCAATTTATCACATTAGCACGGTGCTGAAAACACCATGAAAGACCTCCCTCCCCCAGGAGGGCTGCCAAAGGAGGCCTGTGCTTATGTACAGCCTTTTGTCTCCCGCAGGTAATCACTCTGCACCAGTTGGCTGCTTAATTTACAATCATCATTTAGAAATGAAGTTTCAGGTGTTAATTATTATGCATGACATTTAAATATAAACCACTTAATTTCTCGGTTTAATTACCTCAAAAACTAATTTCACATTTGTTGCTCTCTGAACAATATTGCTTGGGAGGCTGGAAAAAGACAACTCCGTGTACATTGTTTGCTGTGCAATCCTGTTATAAACAACCTTTTGGTCTTGTTGTTTTATTGTCTTCCGCAACTATTTCTCACTTTTTTTCCTGACACCTAGAGCATCGAGGCACAAAAATGAAAAAGCCCGAAGACACAGCAAGCCCTTAAGCTGAGTTAGTACACATGAGTTCATTTCATATTATCTTGGTGTATAGCCTTCAAACCCGAAGTATCTTTTCCATATACTACAAGTGCTCAAATACACCTGCTACATAGAGCTAGGATATGAGAATATTTTACTTTTACAATCAAAAGTAAAAAGATCTTACCAGCAACTGGATTGATGTTTTTCTGAATCATGCAGAGTCTAGTTAAAAATATATTAGACATAAAATAAATGTAATCATGAATCAGAAGGAAAAAAAAATACTTGTATCTTCTGCTCTAATTGACATGTTCAAAGCTCAACAAAGACATACTTCGGTTCATGTTTTTTTTTTTTCCTGGATCAGAGCTGAAGGTTCTACCGAAGCTGGAGCAATTGATTAACCTGTGATGCGTGTGATATTTCGTGAAGCTTTTCACTAATGCCCTGTGATATTGCTGAACTTTGATGGCACAGATGCAGTGTGAGTGAATTTCAGAGAGCCTGCATCCTATTAATTCCCAGCTTCTTGCATCTTCTGCTGATTTGGAAATCAAAGCTAATCTTTCCACTTGCTTTTGCCATTTGAAGTTAACGAAATTGGCCTTTGGTGTCTTGTTGCATGGTGGAGGCAAAAATCTCTGCCTACATCCTGCACTGCCTGGTCCCCCTCAAATCCGACTCATCAGCTGACAACAACAAGGATCAGGCATCAAACATTCCATTGCTACAATAAAAATGAGAGAAGCTCGATTTCAGAATATGTTGTTTAAATTTATGGCATACATGGTTTAGGATTTTTCTCTATTCATCCCAAAATGCTTAAAGCTTTAAAGCTTTTTATAGGTTTTTAGCTGGAGTCTATCATACACCTGAGTGATTTCCACTTTATGTGTTTCTGCCTGTGGGTTGGAGTTTTTTGTGGTGTAATTCAACATTACACTGAGGTCATCTATCCCTGAATGCGAAGCCCAATTCTAGGGTGTTGGCCTTTGCTTGCTTGTGAATGCATACAAGCAAAGTGGAGAGCATGGATCACATGGCTGGCAGTGGAAAAGCAAGCCAAGGAGCCGTGTCGGGCCATGTGATATGCTCTGGCTCGGGAGTATGGCTTACAGTGAAGCTATTGAAGTGCTGTTGCAGGTTTTATGAGCTCATTACAGCCCATACTGAACACACACCAGGCTCCCACAATGCACTGGGGCAGAGGGTAAAGGATTGTATGGCTTTGCACATAACTGGGACTTACATTCCTTCACCTTGGTGCTCTGAAGTGATAAGTTCAGCACTGAAAGTACAGTTTAATTTTCATTTTGATTTTCATTCAAGTACATTTCACACATTTTTGCATAACACAAATAATTAGCGATGTGATTATTACAATATGATCGGGATATTAATGCTAAAACACCATATATTGCCAATATACTAAAGTCCTATTAGATGAAAAAAATATATATTTTCATCTGAATGTTTTTGCTGTTATTTTTTTTTTTTTTATATAATTCTTTTGCACTTAAAGGCATGTGTTTGACTTTAAATGTGTTGTTCTAAATGCTATTGATTAAAACCTAGTCTCTAATATTTCTACTACTTACCATCTGGCAGTCACTCAGGTGTGAACATATTAGTTACCAGTGGCACAGATTGTATGCCAAAGAAAGACAAATTAATACATATTAATAAGAAATTGAATAATAATCGAAGTTAAATAAGTTTTCACAAACATTAGCTATAACAAATGAGGAGAACGTGAAAATGTGGTCAGTATATCTATGATATACAAAGACACTTGTAATAAGTTACATAGTAAAGATAGTTAAGAAAAAAATAGGGTTAATGGGGTGGATGGTGTCTATATCTGTACACACCACACTAAACTTGCAAAGACTAAAGAAAGAAAATATTGTCTTCCTCTTCAAATGCCTTAATCTTCCAATTTATTTTATTATTTTTTTTTGTAAGATTCTGTTTTTTTTGTTTTAGTTTTTTTGAGATAGTAGTTAGACAAGAAATCTTGATGAGACTGGGCAACTCTAGGGGTTGCTAAAGATAAGGAATCAGCTGTGAAATTTTGTGTGTGAAGTAGTTGTTCAAAGCAATATGAAGGGCCAAGTGCTTTGAATGTAATGATATACAGTATTGTTCAAAATAATAGCAGTACAATGTGACTAACCAGAATAATCCAGGTTTTTTGTATATTTTTTATATGCTACGTGGCAAACAAGTTACCAGTTGGTTCTCAGAAAACAAACAAGACTCAGCATTCATGATATGCACGCTCTTAAGGCTGTGCAATTGGGCAATTAGTTGAAAGAAGTGTGTTCAAATAAATAGCAGTGTATGCCGTTGACTGTACAAACTCAAAACTATTTTGTACAAACATTTTTGTTTTTAGGATTTAGCAATCCTGTGAATCACTAAACTAATATTTAGTTGTATGACCACAATTTTTTAAAACTGTTTCACATCTGTGTGGCATGAAGTCAACCAACTTGTGGCACCTTTCATTCATTCATCTTCTCCCGCTTATCCGTAATTCGGGTCGCGGGGGCAGCAGTCTAAGCAGATTCCCCAGACACTTCTCCGTGTCCCGGGATCGGGCTGTCAAGGCCCCCGCCTTCGACTGCTGCCCAATCCTCTCAGCACCGGTCCCTTACGGACCCCCTTCAGGTGGTGAGCCCACGGGAAGTAAGTGGTGACGCTCCGACGTCACGGGCCTTGATTTCTTTTTCTCGTAAGGGTCCTCTGGAGCATAGAGGGTTAAGGGCCTTGCCCAAGAATGGCAGCTTGGCTATACCGGGGCTTGAACCCCCGACCTTCCGATCGGTAACCCAGCGCCTTAACCGCTGAAGCCACCACTCCCCTTGTGGCACCTCTCAGCTGTTATTCCACTCCATGATTCTTTAACAACATTCCACAATTCATTTACATTTCTTGGTTTTCCTTCAGAAACAGCATTTTTGATCACCCCACAAGTTCTCGATTGGATTAAGGTCCGGGGATTGGGCTGGCCACTCTATAACATTAATTTTGTTGGTTTGGAACCAAGACTTTGCTCGTTTACTAGTGTGTTTGGGGTCATTGTCTCGTTGAAACAACCATTTCAAGGGCATGTCCTTTTCAGCATAAGGCAACATGACATCTTCAAGTATTTTGACATATGCAAACTGATCCATGATCCCTGGTATGCGATAAATAGGCCCAACACCATAGTAGGAGAAACATGCCCATATCATGATGCTTGCACCACCATGCTTCACTGTCTTCACTGTGTACTGTGGCTTGAATTTAGAGTTTGGGGGTCGTCTCACAAACTGTCTGTGGCCCTTGGACCCAAAAAGAACAATTTTACTCTCATCTGTCCACAAAATGTTCCTCCATTTCTGTTTAGGCCAGTTGATGTGTTCTTTGGCAAATTGTAACCTATTTTTAATAGAGGGACTTTGCGGGGGATTCTTGAAAATAGATTAGCTTCACACAGACGTCTTCTAACTGTCACAGTACTTACAGGTAACTCCAGACTGTCTTTGATCATCCTGGAGCTGATCATTGGCTGAGCCTTTGCCATTCTGGTTATTCTTCGATCCATTTTGATGGTTGTCTTCCATTTTCTTCCACATCTCTCTGGTTTTGCTCTCCATTTTAAGGCATTGGATATCATTTTAGCTGAACAGCCTATAATTTTTTGCACCTCTTTATAGGTTTTCCCCTCTCCAATCAACTTTTTAATCAAAGTACGCTGTTCTTCTGAACAATGTCTTGAACGACCCATTTTCCTCAGGCTTTCAAATGCATGTTCAACAAGTGCTGGCTTCATCCTTAAATAGGGGCCACCTGATTCACACCTGCTTTTCACAAAATTGATGACCTCAGTGATTGAATGCCACACTGCTATTTTTTTGAACACACCCCTTTCAACTAATTGCCCAATTGCACAGCCTTACGAGCGTGCATATCATGAATGCTGGGTCTTGTTTGTTTTCTAAGAATCTACTTCACCTACTGATAACTTGTTTGCCACGTAGCAATACAAAATATACTAAAAACCTGGATTATTCTGGTTAGTCACATTGTACTGTTATTATTTTGAACAATACTGTATACATGTCTATACCAGTAAGGTTCTTAAAGGGCAGTGCAGATGCATAGGTTTTTGTTTTTGTCCGATTGTGTGTGTTTTATTGGGCAGCAAACATTTTTGTATATTGATGCCTATTGAAGGGATGTTGTGGAAAGAAATATGAGATCATAAAGAATTTGTATGTGACTAAAAGGTAAATGTTGAGTCAAAATGTTTGTTATGTGTTGGATAGAAGAGAGTTGCTGGATGCAATCTACCTGAAACAGAGATCACTAGCATTGGAGACAGGGGTTTAAAATCTTCATTCCTGTTTTGTCATAGATTCATTACAAAAAGTTTCATCCAGCATTTAATATCCCGCAGGCAGTTTATTAAAGTGGTAGGATGCAGAAAAAAGCAGGTTGAGTATTGAGATAAATTTGTTAATCATCAGAGCAAAAATAGATTTTGAAAATAAGGTTGAGGGGGAAGCATATAGATCAGACACTTTTGCACACACTTTTTCAACATGTGAGCTACTTATAAAATGACCAAGTCAAAATAAACTAACTAACTATAAAAATGCATAAATAAATATCTAATTTTTAATGTCATGCGATCTACCCACACTCCCTTTGCGATCGGCCGGTAGATCGCGATCTACGTATTGGGCACCCCTGATTTAGATGGTAGAAGGATTTGTCACAGATGCCTACGTAAAACAATAGCTTAAAATATTAAATTTAATGATTAACTGTGTAATAAAAATCCATCATTTGCTAATCAAGCTCATTAGCTAGTGGGTATTTTATTAAAACTGAAAAATAAACAATAAACACATGTATTGAAAATTAACTGAAATTAGTTACACTCGCAAATTTTCAAAACCACTGTTTAAAAACAATGATACTGACCCTTCGTAAACTGTAAAACTACTGGAATGCATAATTTTACAGTAATAAACACGTTTTCACTTAACTTTTTTCATTATTCATACCGTTTTCATCCAATCTACCCATCATGAATGGTTACAGTGGCCTGGGCCCCAATGCACTGATCCACTGTCCTCATGGGTAAAGTACCACACTAACATGTATTCATGTATTTGCAGACGTTACTTTCCAAAAGTCTCCAGGTTACAAATGTAACCATGGTTCCCCAAGGGAACAAGATGCTGCGTCAACAACGCTTTGGGAACGCTTCCACATTGTCCATGCTCTGAATCACGTGTGCAATCAGCCCAGCGTCACTGGCGGGGTGACCAGGAGGCTATAAAATCACATGGAGTGAAATTGGCTCTAGCTTCTGAAATGAGAAGGAAGTGCTCAAGGGATGCCGGCAGTGTCGCTGGGAGACAAAGCGTCTCGTTTCCTTAGGGAACCATGGTTACATTCGTAACCTGGAGTCTTTCCCTTTTCGGAACGCTTTGGGAATGGGAGTCCAATAATGCCAGACTGACCAATTCCTGCCTAGTGTGGATGGGCACAGTTTGAACAAAGGACAGAGGGGCCAGGAGTGGCACTAAGGTCAAGGCTATAAAACCCTACAAAGGTCAGTGGGGTGGACCAGCCGCAGCATTACAGATGTCCTGGAGATAAACTCCAGAGGACAAAGCCTTAGTGGCTGCCACACTTTACAGTAGAGTAGAGTGAGCTTTGACCCCAAAAGAAGCAAGAAGACCAGAGTACTCATAGGAGGATGATATAACATCCACAATCCACCTGCTGATGGTCTGCTTGTTCGCAGGAAGACCCTTCCTCAGATGGCAATAGCAGACGAATAGCTGTTCCGTTCTGTGGACATATATGTCCAGTCAGTTAAGCTTTTCTTGGTCTGAGGCCTAGAGGGGCTGGGTCACCTGAACAGGTCCACTTGTGCGCTGTAAAATCTCTCCCAGATTTGCTCCAATTCATCCGGTTAGAGTCACCATTCCTCAGGCCTCTGCCTTTGCCTCGAGAGGGCATCTGCTCCTTCGTTTAAATTGCCTGGGATATACGCAGCTCTCAGCTTCTCAGCAGGAGGATCTGACGCACCAGCTTGTACTGGAGGCAAGATCGCAGACCCCCTGGTGGTTGATGTAATGCCGCACTTTTCATTGGACTGATTGCACACATGATTCAGAGCGTGAACAATGCGGAAGCATTCCCAAAGCTCGAGTTCCTGAAGGGAAACTACAAATTAGCTTTAGCCTACAGATGATGGTTTTAGTGCACTTTTAATTAATATTTTTTCTCATAGAGCAGATTACATTTAGCTTAACCTAAAGTGTTACAAAGACATAAAACACATAACATTTTAAATTTACAAAACTGCAATAGTGCAAATGCAAGAAGAAAAGAGGGAGAAAAAGTATGTAAGTGTATATATTGTTCAGTGTTCAATGTGTGTGTGTGTGTGTGTGTGTGTGTGTGTGTGTGTGTGTGTGTGTGTGTGTGTGTGTGTGTGTGTGTGTAAACACCTTTTAGGATCATAGGGAAATCTTTGTCAGAAGTGATGGATGGCCTGTGGGTGCTCCAGTGTGGGTAAGGCTGTTCCAGCAATGGTTTAGCCAGATTTTACTACCCAACCTGGGCTAAGAGACCTGGGCTGTGTACCTTTCAAACTAGACTGGGATGGAGCTGGGGAGAGTGTTCTCAACTGTAGAAGCTTTTGAGGGTTTGGCTCGGCATGCCAAATTTTCTTAGCCTTAAACCAATGATTTAAAAAATCTGACCCAAAGCTTTGTCAGCTGTCCTTTATATAGGCCATTATCAAGATACTAGAAAAAGCTTTATTACAGAAGATATTTTTATACCTATATAGAAATAGAATTTATGAAATTGTTCAGCCAGTATTTGAGCCTCATCACAGCACAAACACAGTGCTGGTTAAAGTGTCAGATGACCAACTGGGGTCTAATCGGGGTTGTGTCTCTTTGTTTGTGTAACTTGACCTTGGCGAATCTTTTGTCACCATTGATCATATTTTCTTTATTGAAGATTCTTTTTGAAAGATGATAAAATGTTAGAGTTGAGGGAATGACCATCTTCCAGTGGTGGACGAAGTACACAATGTACTTGAGTTAGAGTAGAGAGACACTCTGTGAAATAATGCTCTAGTAAAAGTGTTCCTTACTCTTACTTTCACTTAAGTAAGTGGATACTGGATAGTGGTAAGTGGATTTGGATACTTAAGTATCTAAATTACTATGATTTATTGAGGCTATAATGATTCGTTTATCATTTTTGTCACATGACGCTTGCTTAATCAACTCAGTTTATGTGAAAAGATTCTTATTATTCTATTAATAGAATTATATTAATGAGTAAAACACTGATTGCTATCTATTCAAATTATCATGAGCCCAAAAACTTCTTTTCAGCTACTTCATTTAAAACAGAGAGCGCGCTCGACCCTGATTAGTGGCTTGCTGCATGTATGACCATTTAAGTTTTTATCCACTCATAAAAAATAAAAAAACGGAACGAGTGATTTAGCAAAATGTTGTTGAGTGAAGAGTCAAATATTAGACTTTAAAATGTTGTGCAGTAAGTAAAAGTGTTCCCAAATAGAAATACTACAGTAAAGTACAGATACACAAAAAACTACTTAAGTACAGTAATAAATTTACATATAATTCGTTACTGTCCACCACTGCCATCTCCTGGCTTAGATCTTATTTAAATTATCATTATGGTTATGCTAATCATGAAGGTAATGTTTGGTCTTCCACAATGCTCTCTTTCAGGCCTAAAGCTTTTTCTTTTTTAAGTATAATTATTCATAAACTTGCTATTAGCTTCATACTTTGTGTTTCACCAGTAAAAACCAAATTAAGTTTTAAATTTAATTGAGTCATTAGCTATTATTAACTATTTTTTCTACTTAATTCTGGCAAGACATGTGGCAGGACTACATCCATCTTTTGATCACAACTCTTAATCTGGTCTTTCTTTTTTGATCATATGCATAGTTGCTATTAAACTCATATGTACCTGGTTACACAGGTGAACATTTTTACCATATAACAGCTTTAGAGGGGAAATTATTTAGAATTGCATTATCTGGTGTCACCCAGGAACCGCCATAACCCTCAATCAGTACCCAGCCTCAACTACTGAGCTACCACGTTGGCGGTTTAGGGAGAAATATAAAATAAGTATTTCTGTAATTTTTTTATTTCTGTCTTTGTGACAACTCGCATAATTAAAAGTGCTAAACAATAAAAAATCTAATTGAAATATTACTGGTGCTTTCTCTGTACATCAGAGAACAGGTTCCTTTTTTAATCTTGCTCCTCTTAATATTCCTCTTCATTTGTGCTTCTCACTGTCAGTTCTGGCTTGCTCATTAGGGATCTTAATCCACATCCAAGATTTCTGTAAAGCGGCTTTGTGACAATGTCTATTGTTAAAAGTGCCATTCAAATAAAACAAGAATTGAACTGGATATGGGATATTCGAATGAGCAAATCTGTCAAGTTTTATAACTTATATTTTGATGAAAGAACAATATATCAGATAATTCAATTCAATTCAATTCATTTTTATTTGTATAGCGCTTTTAACAATAAACATTGTCTCAAAGCAGCTTTACACAGGTAATGTGGTGATTAAAAGTGAATATGTTCTTTATAAGTAAGTTTGTCCCTGATGAACAAGCCGGTGGCGACTGTGGTGAAAAAAAACTCCCCGAGATGACATAAGGAAGAAACCTTGAGAGGAACCAGACTCTAGAGGAAACCCATCCTCATCTGGGTTGCACCGATTCAAGGTTTTGAAATCTGTTCATTTAAACGTTTATATATGCAAAACAATTATTACAAGTCAATTGCTTTTTAAAAATTCAAGTAATACACTTTATATAACTTTATTTTGTATATTGTGGATATTTGTAACATAACTCACAATAATGAGGATTTATACAGTTTTTGGGAATGTCTACTACTACCATCGAAACAGCACAACACACCATTTTCTCCAGTGTCAAGCAAAAATCATTACCAAGAAAATAATAATAATGATCGCAAAAAAGAACACCACTGTACAGCTTGCGATTCAAAATGACCCACCATTGCTTTGCAATATGCTTGCCAATTGAATTGCCAGCACCTTTATTTTCCCACATAACACAGAAGATATGGCAGACTTCATGTGCAAGTGTGTTTGCTATCTTCCTCCTGAATTAACTGCAGTGTTGTGCCACAGAGAAGAGACCTGTTCTGCACGGGAACTGGCAATGATACAATAGCATTACTAGGAATTCAGATACTGCTGGTTCTTATGTAATAAATAATAAAAAGTGTATTTTAGACAAATATTCCTGATAATGGCAACAAGCAATAAAGAAGTACTCAGTAATGAGATTCCAGATGGTATTACATTTGGTCAGTACTGGATTTTTTTCATCTAGATTTGTTAAACTCTACTCTGGGTCAGTGGACAGTGAGATTTTTGTGCTGTAAAGTTGGTGTATGAAATCATCAGTTGTGAAGTGCTGATGTTATTTTCAGTGCTCTGTTTTTTTCTGTAATTGACAGAGAGAGAGAGAGAGAGAGAGAGAGAGAGAGAGAGAGAGAGAAAGAGAGAGAGAGAGAGAGAGAGAGAGAGAGAGAGAGAGAGAGAGAGAGAGAGAATGAGAGTAATTGCTGTGCTTGACACCATAACCTACAGTGTGCTAAGCTTTAAATCTAACAGAAACATTCCAGTTCACTGAAGGATTACACTAAGTCAAGGACTGGATGATTTTCACTGTGTGACCCTGTACCTGCTGCAGATTGTCAGAGTGAAAGCATTGGTTTTAGGAGTTAAGACTCATTCAGTGAATATGCAGCAAATGAAGGAAATTCTCTGCAGAATCCTGTTTTATCACTGGAGCTTGCATGTCGCAGATGATATTACCGCTTAGAGAGATTAAAGCCATGGTCAGATGAGTATGATCTGACACAGAAAGATGACAGTTTGACATATTTGAAAATTGTCTGATCAGTCTGACCGTGTGCCAAACTGAGTAAAAAAAATTATTACCATAAATAGGTGGCTGCCAGTCTGATCTCATTTAAGATAAAGCATTTTGGGTTCAAGCAGAAGCTTCCTGGAATCAATTCTGCAACCAATTTTCTTCCAAAGTGTGGAGCGATCATTTTCAGAGATAAACTGTATAATATTTACATGTATGGCATTTGGCCATTATCCAAAGTGCCTTAAACCTGAGCAGTTAAGGGTTAAGGGCCTTTGTTTAAGGGCCCAGCAGTTTAGTGGTGCTGGGATTTGAACTTGTGACCATCCGAACTAACATTCAACCCTTAAACACTGAGCTATCATCGCCCTTCAAGACAGAGCTTTTATAACATTTCATTATTCTCTAAATAATAGCAAATACAGCTGAAATAAGATGTGTTTTAGCAAAATACAATAGAAGAAGCACATATCAATGCTTGGCATAGACACAATTCAACTTTATATTTCCTGCTTGTTGATTTGACACTAAAATCAGTGCTCTGTTACCCAGTACTGATTCTAAAATGCCATCCTCACAGTAATTGGTCCTGCCGTCTGCAAGCTTCCATTACAAATCAAAACATCACGTCATAATGGCACTATGCTTTAAAGCAATGTGTGTCCTCTTGTCAATTCAAAACCTTAACACCAGTCAAGGCTATTTCACAGAGACGCTTGCATACAAAGTCAAAAATAGAACAGTCCACACCTCCCTGAAATTATCAAACCCAGTTCTTTGGAGTCACATGCATGACTTGACAACCCCCTACCCCCATCTCTCAAGACAGAAGGTAAACATGCATCAAGACTCTATTCTGCAGCTCCAAGTATGAACTTTCTTTCTGTGTATAAACACATTTTTTCTGTGTATAAAAACATTTGATTTACTGGCTGTCTTCAAACACAAATGGAAGATCCACCTCTTCACTATTCAAGTGCATAAAATAGGTTGCAAGATTCCATACATACATATATACATACATACTCTGATCAGGCATAGCATTATGACCACCTGCCTAATATTGTTTTGGTCCCCCTTTTGCTGCAAAACAGTCCTGACGTGTCGAGCATTAACAGCATTAACTTCTTTAGCAATTTGAGCTACAGTAGCTCGTCTGTTGGATCTGTGAGCCTTGCTCGCCCATGGCCCTCACCAGTTCACCACTGTTCCTTCCTTGAACCACATTTAATAGATTCTGATCACTGCAGATCAGGAACATCCACAAGAGCTGCAGCTTTGGAGATGAACCAGTTGTCTAGCCATCACAATTTGGCTCTTGTCAAACATACTCAAATCCTTACACTTGCCCATTTTTTCTTGCTTCTAACAAATCAACTTTGAGGACAAAATGTTCTCTTGCTGCCTATGAAATATATCGCACCCACTAACAAGTGCCATGATGAAGAGATAATCAGTGTTATTCACTTCACTAGTCATTATGTTATACCTGGTAGCAACAGATTCCTGCTCATTGCTCTTAGAGCTCATCCTCCCTAATGTTCAGTATGTTGTATGCCCTTAGATCATTTTCTGCTCACTACATTTGTAGCTAAAGGGATAATTTCAGTCAGTGTAGTCTTCTTGTCAGCTCAAACCAGTCTTGCCATTCTTTTTTGACCTCTCTCATCAACAACATTTCTGCCCTCAGAACTGCCACTCAATAGCATTTTTCCCAGCACTATTTTTTGCACAACTTCTACACTATTTGCTCACCTTATAACTTATTCTTGCCACCCTGCCTGCTCTGGGTCCTGTTCCTGTTTCTATTCCTGATCCTGATCCTGGTTCTGCTCTACTCTGCTTCCTGTGTTTTAGACCCTCGACTGTTTTTTGGACTGTGTTTTTGCCTTGCCTCATTGCCCAGTGTGTTTCTAGACTTTAAGTCTGTTTTCTTCTTAACCCTGTCGCATCCTGCATTTAGGTCCTTACTCACCCAGTCACCCTCACACTTACTGACAGAATAAGCTGGCCTTGCATCATCTATTTTTGTATTAAAAGATGGAATAGATAAAGAATGATTTAAAATCTGGTGATTTTTGAGCA
This sequence comes from Silurus aristotelis, assembly GCF_946808225.1. NCBI lineage: Eukaryota > Metazoa > Chordata > Actinopteri > Siluriformes > Siluridae > Silurus > Silurus aristotelis. The sequence goes on from NC_139574.1 coordinate 9,218,030, forward strand.
GTTAAACAAATACTAAGAGGGCACTGTGAGGACTACAGCATGTTGCTCTCAGTCTGTGTTCTAGAAGATAGTAGGAACGCAAGGGGCTAGTTTGGTGAAGTAAATAAATTTTGACACATATTGCAGCCTACAGCACTTTAGTCACCAAAAACAACAAATAGTTGCAGCTACCACATTTTCTAAGCCATACCAGGCTTCTAAAAACCTGACATTATTACACACCTTTAGAATACATAAAGCTGCTGTCAGAACAGCAGTAGTAAGTAGTTCCTAACTGAAAGCAGGCTTCTCAGAATGTGAGCTGGAATGACTCCACTCCTCCGATACCCATTTGGTGAGGTATTTTCAACGTTCTTCTCATAGTCAGGACCAGGCTTGAAGAAGGCATCCATTTTACCACTGTTGAGACTAAGTTTAGCATGGCAGTTTTTGCTGTGAGCAGATTGCTCAGCGTTGTTACCAATGGCTGTGGGGAGGAATTTTCAATTTCCTCAGTGCACAGAGACATATCAGTCTAAGTGCACTTTACCTCCTACTATCTGTTCCAGTGCCAACCTGTAATTTGGGCTCTCCTTCAGATTGCCACACTGATACTGAGTCAAATGAGCCTTCAGGAAGTGAAAGCTGCCAAAAGATTGCATTTGCATAAAGCACGGTTCCGGGGGTCACCAATAATAGTAAACTATTAAAGCCTTAAGTGAAGAGGAACAAAATTTACGATTGTTTTTTATTTAAACAAATACATGTGGAAGTTTAGTGGATACCACTGGCTACCTGCACTGCTACGAGTTAAAAGAGCTTGCACTTCTGTCTGTGTTGAAATCTATTTCAATTTCTTGAGTTTTGCATATTTGACTGTATTTACTATTCACCAATGCGAGTGTGCATCAGAGATACAAGTTGGCATTTGTATAGCGAATTATCATTTTTTACATATTTGCATTGGTAAAAAACTATATATATATATACACACACACACACTGTAATTATCAGTAGCTGTACTTTTATTTTTAAGAAAGTAACCAATAATTTGTAAACAATATATGATATGTAGATTGATTTCTCCTTGCTAAACTGTTTCTCAAGTGCATTTTAGCATTTAGCATTCACTGCTGCTTCATGAATATGATGCATCACAACACTACGGAGAGCGAGGCGTGTCCTGAGAGTCACATAGAATACAGATTAACATGGCAGAGGTAGAGCTGCATCTTCCTGGAGACAGAACAGGAAAATGTCTGTTTTATCTCTATATATATAATAAAACATTGATTTTGCACTTTAAAAGCCTGCTATTGAACGGGCCATGCATTAGAAGTCAGAAGGCACTTAAGTAAATTTGGGATTTGCTGTCTGTCTGAACCAAATAAATAAAAGTGGACTATCTGTACCATATTTAATTGCATAGCATCATATTCTTTTTATTCCATCGTATTGCATAGAATCGCATTGTTTTGAATCAAGTTGAAATTGGATCACACTGCATTGTAAAGGGGTGAATCGTATCATATCGCATCACATTCATATGTATCTTCAATGTATTCTATTGTTGACTATGCATCGAGATGCAAATCTCATCAGCCTCAGTTATGTAGAAGCACATCCCTAGTATTTGTTTCCTTCAAATGTCTGTATATTTGTGTGTGTGTGTGTGTGTGTGTGTGTGTGTGTGTGTGTGTGTGTGTGTGTGTGTGTGTGGACCAAGTCCACCATAACCAAGACCAAGATAAAGTGGTTACTGAAGCAGAATGAATGCTCTCAGGAATACTGTAATCAATATATGGCACACTGTGATTCCTACTATTTAGTGCACCATTTGCAAAATAAGTCACCGTTTATCATAGACCTCAGCTCTTTGTTTCCATAAAAAGAGATAAAAGTAGTAAATAAAATATCTACTGTACATCACAATCAGTATTGATACGCTGAGACAAAAGCAAGACAAAAAAAAATATGCTCAGATGATAAACGATCAAGCCTTGTCGTTAATTAGATCGTAATTAAGACAAGACCTGCAGGCTTGCGTTGGCTCAGGTCGAGATGTCACAAGCTCTCAATGAGTTGTCACGCTCCTGATTTGACACACAGCATGCTTGTGTGTTTTCAGGCCTTAAGCTTTCCGTTGGTCTTAATTGTGTGTGCAATGTGAGTAATTATGCTGGACCAATGGAGTGCTGAAGGCAGTGGGCTACCCTCCAGTCGAACTCCAGCAAACTCCTCTACTTAGCAATTTTCAAGCTGAAGTACCACTACACACCTACATGGGACAGTAAATCACGCTCCTCAACACCATCCACCATTCGAATAGACCTTTAATTATTCAGCGCACTGCAGGATACAGAGTATGAGACTCATTTCGGAGTATATAATGTATTAAATATTAAGTGCTATAAAACTTATAGTGTAATAACTGTTACCAGCCATGACTGCACATCTGGAATAAATGTTTTAGATAACAATCGGTTCATAGTGGGTGCAGGTAAAATATTCATGTTCACTTTTGCTGTTTAATCCCTTTTTTTTATTTATTTTTTTATAATTCTTTGGCTCATTTTATTAGCATAGAGAAAGTATGAATATAAGTACAGCACCTCTTGGTGTAATAGAGATTTTAAATGAAATCTTATACAATGTATAAATTTGTACACCATGAATTTATTATTCCAGAAAAAAAAGGCAGAAAAACAAAAGAAATTGAAGATGTATGAAAGTTTCCACACATGCTCAGCTTAATTTCATGTTCTTTATCAGATTCACCGGCTCATTTAGGCTTGGCCAGTTTAATAAATGAACTTAAATGAGGGGTATCAGTGCTTTATTTATGAAAGCAGCTGCTGTCAGCTACTTGTGCATCAAATCCTTCCTGTCTCTATCTGACTTTCCCCCATCCTTTGTCCCCAGAGCATCACTTCAAACTCGCATTACACAGCACACACTTGACTTACTTCCCTTTGATAAAACTCACAGCCATTGACAGCCATTTAGGCTTTTGATTTATTGAAATCCAGTGTAGGCCAGTGCTGAGTCACTGCCTTTTCAGTGAAAGGAAAATTAGATTTTTTTAAAACAAAAAAGCCTTCCTGTCTGTCCATCAGAACACCTAGAGTCATCAGGTTGTGATGCACTTCCGTGAAATCTGGGAACAAAAACAAGAAAGTGGACAAAAATGATCACAGGAAACAAATACTACTGAATGTAAAGTGTGTTACATAGCTACACATTCGCAAAACATTAAGTTGCTGTAAGACTGAAGCAAAAACAACATCAATTAAGGAAGCACATTTGACAAGTTGATAAGTGGGCTGCTTTTAAATTCTGATTTTACTTAAACTAAAACCTGAAAGTAAAAATTTTAATATATTCTGAAAAAATCTAAAACATCTAGCACAAAGCATATTTCCTTTTAACATGTTGTGATTTTTGACTTGTCAAATTGTCATTCCAAAAGGCTTTCCTCCTGCAAGACATGACGGATGGAAAGTGAGCAAACGTTAGTGTGTGTTCTCCGGTTATGTCCTCCACCAACATGCAGAGGCCTCGTCTGTCTCAGTGTGGCTTAATTGAATTTGGACGAGTACAAAGCATCTGATTTAGCACACGCTCGGTAACAGATGGAAACAAGATAGCACTTACAGTAATTAAAACATTAGAACGAGCAGGGCTTGTGAATGGCCTTCATTACCCTGCTGTTACCTCACAACTAAATAAGCACGGCTGATGCTCCAATCAAAGTGGATTTTGGTGCAATCAGTTGATTTGCTCGGCTGTAAATATACATGAAGGAGGCATGGTTCGAGATCAAAATGCAAAGCATAGCTCGATGTGTTGATTTGTTAACCTTACCAGCAGCTGAATGTGCATAGTTTTTTTTTCATTGTGTAAAAATACTGACAATAGTTTAACTACATGAAATATTATTTCACCTGGGCAGCACAGTGGAGCAGTGCTGAAGCTCCAACTCCAGGGTCCCTGTGACATTCCTGAGCTCAGGTTTCTATATGTTTAAGTGGTGGCACAGCACTGTTTCTAGGCATAGGCAAACTATAGAGTTGCCCAGGGCGCAACCAGCTAGGGGGGTACTAATGAGTTGCCCTGTTTAATTATTTACCTGTTTTTCTGCTGAAGTTTGAATATACAGAATATGTTTACATACTTAAATTGTCGGTTTTGCAATGATTATTAAATGTGTTTAACCTTTTTTATGGAAAGTTGTGAATGATTTGTATGGTGTGAGGGTGGAGTATTGCGATGGGAGCCACAATGCTCCATAGCTCTCTTCTAGCCAAAATGTGGTTTAAATAAAACATGTTAAATATACTATGGGAAACACAATTATCTATACATTTATAAGTTATGAAAAAAAAAAAACAACAGGTCTGTGTCTACAGTCATTATAAAATATTAGCTAAGCTGCTCATGAGCCTTCTACAGTTCCCCAAAAAGGCAACTAGACTTAAATTCTTTCGGCTTCTCCCATTAGAGGTCGCCACAGCGGATCATCCTTATTCATGATCCACATGTTGGATTTGGCACGTTTTTACGCCGGATGCCCTTCCTAACACAACCCTCCCCATTTATCTGGGCTTGGGACCGGCACTAAGAGTGCACTGGATTGTGCAACCCTAATGGCTGGGGTTGGTTCTCTGACCGGGAATCGAACCCGGGCCGCAGCGGTGAGAGCGCTGCGTCCTAACCACTAAACCACCAGGTTAACTAGACTAAAATAAAAAATAAAAATAATAAGTACAGCAAAAGAATGCATTACTAAATTAAAAATAAGGTACCAACAGCATTAAAGGTCACGTCTTTGCTGTTACATTTATGCTATTTGGGAGACACCCTTATCCAGAGCGACTTGCAACGATCTCATTCATACAACTGAGCAGTTGAGAGCCAAGGGCCTTGCTCAAGGGCCCAGCAGTGACAGCTTGGTGGTGGTGGGATTTGAACTCATGACTTTTTAATCAGACGTACGACATCTTAACCATTGTGCTTTCCTTACTTCTGTTCAGGCTTTACTTTGACTTTGCTTTTACCTTTACTTTGTTGGGATCAATTCCAAAATCTATCCTGTTCACCTGCTGATTATTATTTTAATTACATATACATACTATAATTATTCAATCATTTACTCTTAACATCTTGGGCTTTGGGTAGGTTGATAAACAAACAACATTTAAAAATATAAAATACCTCCACCACATGTTTTTTTAAACCTCACGGTAGTTTCATGCCACCCTGCTACTGTTTACCTTCCTATAACAACATGCAAGAGTACTTAGAAATGCCTCCAAGGTATCATTAGAAAATCACAAAAAGAATTATAAGCATGGCTATAATCATTTAGGAATACAGGCTTCATAGAAAGTGTAACCAAACTAAGGATGAAAGTAAAAAAAAAAAACGATTTCTCACTTCAAAACACAGAACAGGTTGAAACCAGCGTTCAGTTGAGCTGTTTGCTTTTTTTTTTTTTGTGTGCATGAGCTTTGAGAGTGAGCATGAGCCTAAGGTCATGCACCTGTTTGTCAGATTAAACATTAGAAATTAAATGTGTCAGAGCAATGAATCAGACAAAGAGGACACTGTGACAGGTCACAGTCATGCAAAGAGATAGAGACAGCTTTTACCGGCTTCCCAGATGCTCAGCATGACATTTTCCTTGAAGGAAATTCAAAGCAGGAGGATGACAGGTTTACCTTTTTTTGTGGCACCACACCTCTTATGCCTGCCAGTTACAAGCTGTGACTGTTCATGCACAATCATAACTCTTTTCCTTAAAAAAAATAAAATAAAATAAGATTAGTACAGAAAATCATTATTTAAAAATGTATAATGCAGATTGTTCTTAGAAGGATACGAGGACGTGGACCATGCTCTCTACCTGCTAGAGTAAACAGGACAAAGAAGCACTTGTGATTTATTCTCTCTGATGACAAGACTCAGCATGCAAAAGAGATGATTCAAAGAGATGCTTGTCTATTCTATATTCTATGCACGCATGCCACACTGAGGTCAGAACATGGCACAAGAAAATTTTAAAGCTTCCTCTTTACAGTCCATCCAGTTATGGCCTCGTGATGCTTTGAATTTGCTGCTGGAGGTTTTACAGGGCTGTCTGGTGAAAACGTATTGCCAGCCTTGCTGAGTGAAATAAGCAAACAATCGAAGTGGAGATTTATTCAGGTTTCAGGCTACACAGAGAGGAAATGGAATTATTAATATGGACACATTGTTATGTGTGGAAAAGTGTTTTTTGTTTTGTTTCGTTTTTCTTTTTACAACAAAGGCCGCACACACATATATTCGTAACAGTTTGCACAATTCAACCTGTAAAAAAAGATACACAAGGTTAGGATTGGGATTGGGGCAGAGAGCAGGATTTGTACCCTTATTTATGGCTTTGTATAAAATTGAAGGGAACTACTGCAATGCCCTCATTTGTGTGTGAATGTCTCGTCCAATGATCTGTAAGTTTCCATTCGCAAACTATACCTACCTTTTCCGGTTTGTCTGGCTTGTGGTTGTGTTTTTTGGATTTGTTAATTTGTTTTCGGATTTGTTAGTGTTTTCTAATTTGTTAATTTGTTTTCGGATTTGTTAATGTGTTTTTGGATTTGTTGTTTTGTTTTTGGATTTGTTAATTTGTTTTCGGATTTGTTAATTTGTTTTTGGGTTTGTTTATTTGTTTTCGGATTTTTTATTTGTTTTTTCGGATTTGTTGTTTTGTTTTTGAATTTGTTAGTGTTTTCTAATTTGTTAATTTGTTTTCGGATTTGTTGTTTTGTTTTTGGATTTGTTAGTGTTTTCTAATTTGTTAATTTGTTTTCGGATTTGTTGTTTTGTTTTTGGATTTGTTGTTTTGTTTTTGGATTTGTTGTTTTGTTTTTAGATTTGTTGTTTTGTTTTTAGATTTGTTGATTTGTTTTCGGATTTGTTCATTTGTTTTCGGATTTGTTCATTTGTTTTCGGATTTGTTAATGTGTTTTGCACTTCTCGGCCACCGTATAAATTATACTGTTCCAATAATGTTTTATGCTTGCTGGTGTGGTGACTTTAACAAAATAGCAAGATATTGTTACCAATTATGGTTGATAATGATGCACAATTAATTGTATTGCATTCGTGATTTCAGCTTGTGTGACTATATGACGGAAAAAGTTGTTTTAACGCTACCTTTGTTATATGCCGATATTTTGGCTTTAAGATCACCAACACTAAGCAGAGAGAGAAACTGTACAAGATTTGCAAAATTAAAGTTGCTACAAAACGTGGCAATGGCAAATCTGTAACAGATCTTACTGTTTCCAGGTTGGAAAAAAGAGACGACAGGCGATGGTTCAACAGACACCGCTTTCTTTTATTTTTCATAGACTTTTGCCGGGACACACACCACTTGCAGTAACGCACATCTTTCCTTCACCTGCACGCCTTCACCAGGCATCAGCTTTGCCTGGTATCTCTCTCTCTCTCTGTTGTCTGTTACATCCTGAGTAAACAGGGTCGTTTATAGCCTTTTGGAACCCTGGGCAAGATTGTCACCCCAACATGGCTCTCCATCACAATTCTCCACTCCCACAACATACAAAACATTAGCAATCTTCGTTAAAAAAAAAAAAGCTTAAACACATTTAATAATAATGATTGCAAAATTGCCTGAATTCAAGTATGTAAACATATACTGTATCTTAAAAGCAGAAAAACAGGTAAATTATTTAAATGGGCATTTTCTGTTAGTTTGCACAAAACATTTTAAACATTTTTGTAAAAATAAATGTTTTTATTTATTGTTTAATTTATTTCAGCTGTACCTTGAAGAAAAAATGTTTGCATTAATGCAAATGTTATTTCATTTTTGTACAAAATGATATTTTAAAATAGGTTTACAAATACACATTTCAGCATTATCATTTATTCATTAACATCTAATCTGTGTGCAATTTCCTTGATAAACAATCAAGTAGACTCATGAAAACATTTATTATATCGCATTCGCATATCGCAATATTGACCACAATAATCGCAACATAAAATGTTTTCCAAATCTTGCAGCACGAGTTTATTATTATGATTATGGTTAAGAAATGACCACAATCAAAATGTAGTTGCTATTTTATTAAATGCAGACTGGTAAAGTGTTTTTAAATTTTCATTTTATGTTTTTGCACTAAAAGAATTATCATTTTTAAGCTGAAATAAGCATTTTTAGAGGCCATGCAGCCAGGCTCAATGAGACACACATTCACAGAAGCACTAAAACGGTTGTCTAAGCAACTGAAGAAAAGCAGAGCCATAAGGAAACTAGTTTAAGTTTCGCCTGTGATGTGCATGTTTTGACCACAGACAGTGGAGGATTTCTTCGGATGTAGGTGGGAGGGCCTAATTTTTTTAATCTTTGAAAGACGGAGTATTTTTTTTAATCATGTAATTGTAAGCAGTTGTATTGTGACTATTAGGGGGGGCTGGCAAGGATTTCCTTTTGCAAACCTACCAAGTGCACAAAGTTGTTACTAATATAAAAAATGTGCTGTTTGCGTTTAAAATATAAAAACGATTTCTCGATTTTATATATATATTAAAAATAAGTTCTTTTGATTTGTCCATGTTTGAAGTTGGCTATTGTTTGTAGCAGGATTCTTTGTACAAAATCCAAAATGGTGGAAAAAGAAGGAGAGGAAGAAGAATAAAAAAAAGGTAGAGTTAAAATAGGTTGCTTATGCCTTATGCTTACCATTTAAAAAGAGTAAATCAGAAATAAGACATTTAGAAAATATGAGAAATTTGATATCCCTGCCATTTTGTACAATTCTCTTCCATTCCAATCCAACAATTTTGGGTGTCACACCTTCATCCAGCCTTTTGATGACTGATTGAGTTTGGATGTCAACCTTCACTAACTCCCTGTTCTCACCATGAGAATAACACTTGGCTGACGTCTGAGCAGGAACACACGACCTGTGACTCTGGCAGCAGCCAAGCTGTGTTTATCTGTGGGTGTACCAACATGGCACCTACTTGGCATGATCTGCACAGATGACTCATCCTCCAAAGGGTCAGTCCAAGGGCACTACCATTTCCTGCTCACATGTGAATCTTCACAAAGACTCCACTGAGCTTTACTCTTCATTAACTCTACACAAAAGGCTCTCACTGCATTTTGCACATAGACATTATGTATTATCAGAGACTTTTCTTAGCAATTGCTGTCAGGCCAGTATAAATAACAATGTTCTTTCAATCTCATTTTCATGACATTTTAAATATCCATAATACCGATGGAGAGATTTAACAGAACAACTGAAAAGTTTAAAGAATATGGAAAATCGTAGACATACAGTATGTATACACTGATGGAAGTTTAAATCTATTCAATTTATCTGTATTTTACTCTCCCCAGAGAACGAATATTTCGAAAAAGTACTCTTGCATTTTGATTTCTTATTATAAGCTTTCAGTTTGTCCCTGCTTTTATGCAACCGTCTCGCCTCAACCGAAGAGACATTCCATTACGGCGCCATTAAAGCATACCTATGATGGCGGGTGAAGGCACTAGACAAGACTTCCCTCACAATTCTCTGTAATATAAAGATCTAGTGCATTTCAGTTGTAGCATTAATGTAGTGCTGGTGCACTTTGATGTGACACCAAATGGGCCAAAGTTGGAATGTAATGCTGACTGTAAGAAAATTAAAATAGCAGATTTATGACATTTTGTGCAGAAACACTGAACTGTTTTTTCTTTCTGGATTAATCAATTTATGACAATTAATGAGAATTTTCCTTTCTTAGCTTACTGGCGCTCTTTTCTTACTGATTTTATTTAACCTCTTGTCTTGTCTACCTGTTATTGTTACCTTTTGTGTGTACCAGTGGCGGGCGGTCAGAGCCAGCAAAGTCTTCTCTGCTGGCCTAAACACTATCAGAAACACTGTCCTACATTTATAACCTAAATTCTAGTATTTGTTCCATGAAACTGTTTTAATTTATTTCCAACAGTTTAGTTTCTTTATTTCGTAGCGTTTCTCTTGGCTGCACTGCTTCCAGTATGTGTATGTGGGTGTTAGATGTTTTGTACAGATGTTTTTGTTTTTGTCATGTTATTAGACAAATATTGATTCTAAACTGCTCCAGATGATGTGGGTGCACAGTTGCGGTTGTAGTGTAGAGGTTTTGGAGTCTTAACTGGGTTTCTTGTTTTAGTAAAATGGTATTCACCCTCCATATGTGAAATGCCTCTCCCTCTGTAATGCCACGAGTTGTTCTGTTGCATTTTTGTATAGTATTGATGGTTTCTATAATTGTGACATGATAGTAGTGGTATTAAGAGGTGGATTAAGTCGGGTAAATCCTCCCTAAAGGCCCAGGTGCCAAATGCGCGTCCCGCCACTGGTGTGTACCTGTTCTGTGTTCCGGCTTTTGATAATTTATCTTTATCTTTGTCTGTGTATTCCTTTACTGTATGTTTGTGAACTCTTTTGCTACAGTCACATGTACAGCGATTTTTTTTCATCGCCAGTCACTGTTTTATAAAGTCACCAGTTCTTACTTTTGTCAGTGGGTGACACAAATAGCATTCCACAAAATAGGAAACAGTTCAAATACACTCAGCTCTCTTTATTTCCATTAATAGTTGCTGCACTGAGACTCTCCATATATGCATATTGTTTAACTTTCCTCACCTTTTGCCTTTGATAGCTTTGTTGCTACATGTTGTTGTATAGGTGACTGTAGAGTTATTGTAAATATCCATCATTGACAAGCTTTGTTTTCTAGCTCCATGTATTCTGGGATTAAATCTCCCTTTTTCCAATGTGATAATAGATTATACTTGATTAACGCTGCCTGCCTGACACCTTAAATGACAGTGATACATGTGCACAAGGATTGAGGTGATTCTAGAAATAAAATACACTTTGACCTTTTCACAACACAAGTTACACATACATAGAGGAGCACATTGACTAAAAAGAAAGATCCATTTTTGGTTATATTTTTTATAATTCACATCAAGATGTGACAGTTTCTTGCAAACAGAGAGCACAACAAACAGCGCATGCTTTTAGCCTGCTCTTTTATTGGACACCTTCTAAAAAGTTAATGATCAGGAAAGTAATTTATCACATTGATGTTTATTAAGGATGCTACTGTATTTCACGTGCATCATTCCAATCACTGCTGATACTGTGACACTGATGTGTCAGTAAAGTGGAATCAAATAAATTAGTCTTTATGCACTTGATATTTTGATAGGATTTTTAATTTATAGCCAGATATGTATGTAAATGAATCTACAGTTAGGACCGCCTCGTCTTCATACAATTTTGCTTCTTTTCATTTTTAACCTACCGTTTTTGGAAACGATATTGTTTCTACTACAAAATAGTTTTTACAACATTAAAAAGTATTCCATGCACTACATTAACCAATATAACATTAAGACAGCACAATTAATTAAAGGTTTTTGAGCAAATGATATTTGTGTGCATTTTAAACAGAGGTAGTGCTTAGCCCTACTTTCAATTCAATTCAATTCATTTTTATTTGTATAGCCCTTTTAACAATGAACATTGTCTCAAAGCAGCTTTACACAGATAATGCGGTGATTAAAAATGAATATGTTCTTTATGAGTAAGTTTGTCCCTGATGAGCGAGCCGGTGGTGACTGTGGCAAGGAAAAACTCCCCGAGATGGCATAAGGAAGAAACCTTGAGAGGAACCAGACTCAAGAGGGAACCCATCCTCATCTGGGTTCCACCGAATGTCCATTTGTGGCAGGTATACGATGTTGCGGGGTACAGTGATGATGATCAAAAGCGAAATGTATTCCTGAGTCAGTGTAGGAGACTGTTGACATCAACTACAGTCCAATCAATCTTTAAAGCTCCCGTTCTTACTCCAGAATTTCATGGAACCACCCAAGGCGTTGATGACAAACCTACCCCAGCTGCACAGCGTGGCCTCCAGTCGAAGAGAACACTATCCAGAGGCAGGCCTGGATGAAGTGGGAAGATCCACGGAGATCCACGGAGGGATACTTGTTTACTGATACCAGCTATAATGTACAAAAATCCCTAAGCAGTTTATGGCATCCAATATAATAGAATAGAACTTTGATTGGTTTGTTTTCAGCATGTCTCTTATTAATATATACCTCAATTAACATATCATCTGAAAGTAACTGTTATTTTTGTTCTGTAATTTTATTTAGTTTGAAAGTCAAACTAAATTGGGCTTTTTATAAATTTATACACAATGCATAATTCAGTCAGCACTGGAGAATTTATAAAAACCTTATGCAATGTGACTGACAACATAAAGTGAGAATAATAAAATTTATAATTATTACTGTTATATGTATCTCCCATTTTATTCAGGTTTTTTTAAATCATGGCTACAAAGCATTCAATCCACTAATATCATTATGGGCCATAATAATATGCTATTTCTATTGCTGACATATTTTATGACTTAAAATTTCAAATGTTTTTGTTTCCTTCACTTTTTAATTCTTCAACATATTTGCACTGGGACATTTCACTGAGTGCATTAAAGTTCTCATTTTTTATTATTTTTTGTTTACCATATAAAATGTAAAACACTTCTTGATTTGAAACTGTTTCTCCAGCGGAGTTAAAAGCATTATTAGCTGACACAGCAAAGTTACTTTTCAGGACTTTAACTGGCATAAAAGATAAACGCTTATTAATTTAAGTAAAAAAAAGTAAGGACAAACTGCATTTTTTACTTTTATTAGGAATGCTGTTATGGCTTGTTTGGCATCTACTCTATTAGCAAAAACTAAACAGAACATTTATCTGTATTGTGTTCAAAATCTCACTTACTTGTTATTCAGTTTCTGTTTATAAAACTGTTATATGAAAACCGTGTTATACACACAATCTTGTAGTTATACTGAATATCAACATGGAGAAGATTATCCATGGTATTCGGCCTGTGGCCTTGTGCCTGTGGTGAATTTCAGCAATGCTCATATTCAATATAACTGCACTCTTTCTTGAGCCATATTGTATAAATAAATAATAAGTACCCACTGCAAGCACATATAATAAATAATAAAGCACAGCTTGGGTTTAAATAGTATAAGAAAAGTCAAAAAGCATATTCCAGACTCTAATCTTAACTCTTTAATGGTTTCATACAAATTGATATCATCACATAGTCTTTGGATTCATTCATTTCAGATTTTAAATAACTAGCTTTTTTTTTAAGATGCTGCCATTTGCAGTCCACATATCCCCATTCTTCACCACCCTCTGAAAGAAAGGAGCAATTATTCCTTTCCTGGCCATAGGATGAGAGCTCTCCACCATTAAACAGCCTGGTTGTGGAGCCTATTTGTGTGATTGATTGCGAGTTGTCCCTAATGACAAAATAATAAAGGTGTGTTCTGCATCAGCAGTGCTGCAGTGATACCTGACAAGTGGTGGCAGCTACAAAGATTGAATTAATTATATTCCTCACTGCCAGAAGTAGTTCATATATCAACCACACCTCGAGCGCACATTATTCTCGCAGAAGATTTTTACAGTGTCTCTTTTAACCTTTGAGAAATTTAACTAGAGTGGATTACATTTTCGATTCTCTCAGAGAACAGAGCCTGTGCATTTGCTGTGACTTCAAGTGCTACTCCATAAACAATAGACCTAACCTCCAGATAAAAATAGGATTATGTACAATCATATATCACAGCCATTCTAATCATGTTTTTTTTTTTCTCTTTTATTCTAGCAGGAGTAAAGTCCAAATAAAGTCCTAGTCAAATATAATCCTGGATATGAGCAAAAACTCTGGATAAAAATGTGGAGTTTAATATCTGGAAATATTTTATTTAAGTGAGTCTGAATTCACAGAGGAAGAAAAAGGAAGAAGTGCTCTGACAACACCGGGGGTTATTAGAGGCAGCAGCTGAAGAGGTATATTTAGAGAGGCTGAATGTTTCCTCATCTATTCACACTGAGGCACTGTTGCTGAACACTACTGTGTCAAAATTATAATGTGATGTTGATAGCAGAGAAACACACTGACAGCTGGTTGAAAGGATATGTCTGGTCTTCTCAATGCCTGTCAGTTTGAGAATAAACAAATCAACGATAAAGAGGTCACAACCGTGCATACGTGCTGTCACATCACTGCAGAGTTTACATGATGCACAGGGTTGACAAAAAGCACAAATATCCCTGATTTTATTTATTTACTTTTTTCAAATTCAGCTATTTAGATGTAATTATAATTATTCAGTGGTGATATTTTCAAACTGGAACAATATTGCTAAACATATACATGATTGTTTTATTGTTTTAGGTGTTTTATATCATATCTTATGTCCATCACATGCTATCTTTATATATATAAATTCAGCTTTATTGTTGAAGCAATATTTTTGTATTTTGTAATTTGGACAATATACCTTTTTTATATTACTCTTGAAAGTCTTACAAATATTTTGAGCTGCAATTTAAATGTTTAAAAGGTTTTGTTTAAGTAATAATAATAATAACCATGATGATGATGTTGATTATAATGATTAAAGCAGCATTTTGTGGCCCAAAGACTCAGTTTTTAAGGATGTCCTATAGTTTATTAAGAGGGTTCTATGGCATGCCATAGACAACTTGGCTGAAATAATTATTATTATTATGATTATTATTTTCATTATTATTATGCTGCACGCATCTGATGGTGAAGACTCTAAGTAGGAAGTGAAACTGTATTTCAGCAAGAACCTTGCACACCGACACAAATCTTGGCAGGCATCTGCAAGACTATGCCCTGAGGCAAGGCAACAGCAGAAGCAATCCCAATCACAGGTCAAAGCAGCAACAGACAAAACCACAGAGCAGTAACAGCAACTATAGGCCCTGTTGCCCATTTGTTCATCTAGACCTTTTCTGCAACAGTCAGAGAATTGTCCATTCACCACTGTCCCTGGTCGAAATATACACTTCATGAGTGAAGTTACAAATCGCTCTTGAATCCTTTTGCCTAAAGTTATGACTCTGTTTTTGACTGACTACTGGCTCAGCCTGCAAAAATGCTGCTTGCTTGATCTTTTATAAAGTGAACACAGTCAAGCAAAGTGTGAAATATCTTGTCCAGTCAAATTAGTGAAACTAATTACAGTACAGGTCCACTAATGTAACTGTTATATATGAAGTTATGTATATACACAGTAGTCCCAGACTTACAGTACAATGGAGATGTGTTCCAATGACGTAATCATAACTTGAAAATATCGTAAGCCAAGACAAGATCCAGCAGTTTTTAAGAATGATCAGTATAGGAGTAGTATTTTGTTATTTGTTTATCATTTTCATAATTTAGCAAAACAGAGAAACGTATATTACTGTACTGTATAAACTATACAGTATGTATGTGGTAGCAGGTAGCGTACGCGTGGACAAGCGCAAGTTAGCGAGTGCAGGGCGAAGCATTCGCTGTTACGTTTGCCAGCTGCACGGAACTTATGGCTATCATCATACACTCGAAAAACCGTAAGTCATACCACCGTAACTCTATTTGTATCCATATCATGGCTCATTTCAGCAATTTAGTCAAAGTCGGACAATTGTGGTTCTCCTCCTCTCCTCATGGCCCAGCACACAAGCTGCCACAGTAATGGCCCCATTTGGCTGGTCACACCAGTGGGATGAGTTGCTCGGACCCCTGAGGCAGGAGCAAAGCATTCATGGAGGAGGCAGGATTAGTGCATTACTGCAGCCTTTTTAAATAATGTTAATGGGATATAAATGATGACGAGTTGCAGCAGATTTCTGCTGAGAACAGCATGTGCTTTTCGTCACTGCATTAGAAACAAGCACGCCTCCACGGGGAATCCGAAACCTGCTGAGAGAACGAAATACACAGATAGAACAAAGAATGTATAAAAATATGATGTGATTTGTACAAGTGTGTATTGTACATAAAAAAACATTGAAATAAGAATATGAGGATATTTTTAATCGCAGTTATATTTAGACAAAGACAACATTTCTGATACGAAAAAGTC
Source organism: Silurus aristotelis (assembly GCF_946808225.1). NCBI lineage: Eukaryota > Metazoa > Chordata > Actinopteri > Siluriformes > Siluridae > Silurus > Silurus aristotelis. The sequence goes on from NC_139574.1 coordinate 9,234,057, forward strand.
TGTAAATCCATACAGAGAGGAAAGGGTTAAAGGCCTTGATCAAGGACCTGACAATATTAAGCCTTCAATTCATGACCTTCAGATCTCTATCCCAGTGTGTTTAATCACCGAGCCACCACGTGGTACAAAGCAGGGCTTTATAAGTGCCTTCAGGCAGGTAGGGACAGTTTTTTAGCAGGCATTTCCACAGCAAAGCAAAGAGGTGATGTGGGAGAGGTTTAAATACTAGATATGAAGCTGCATTATGGTTTAGCTGCAGAGGTCTGGTGGCACACAGGAGAAAACCTGCCAGAAGCAAGTTGCAGTAGTCCAATCTTGAGATGACAAGGAGCTGAGAAGCACCTGAGAGGTCTTTGAGGAGACAAATAGTGAGATCTTAGAGTGCAAAAAAAATTTAACAAAGTGAAATTAGGAACATCAGAAGAGAATCATTGTTCAGAACTAACCCAAGGTTGTGTGCATTATGCAGATCCCAGAGTTTTCCAGAAAACTTTAAAAAATCCCTTTGTCATGCAAAATGTCTGGATGATTTGTTTAAAAGCAATATGTTTACCTTTCCAGTTATTTCCTATTATTTGGCCAGTTATTGCTTAATTTGCATTAAATTACACAAAGAAATTACTTGCTGATTTGTTGAAAATATCCAGGAAAAAATATAGCTAATTTGTGTTCATCATCACATTTTCAGATTCATCTAGGAAAAGCAGATATCATATTTACTCTTGTATAATTCATACATCAACCAACTGAATGAGCATGAGCATCCAAATGAAAATGCTATAACTCCATCAGAGAATAATTATGTTGAGTACATGTATTTGTGCTCCTCCAATATCCTACCTCTGGATGTATTTCTATTTAATTGGAGTCCACACTCTATAACTAGGGATGGTTCCACCTCAACAGCCTGAAGATTAATGAAGTTACTGAACAAATCAAGAATTATGAGGAAGGATTTAGACTGTAATTAATATTAACAGTCTATTACAGGCTCATGACCACATGTTCCACGAACAGTTTTGCATTAATTCCTCACTGCACACCTCAGCAATGATGAACCTGTAACGAATGGACATTCGGGGGTGCCCAGATAAGGATGGGATACCTTTTGAGTTTTTCTTTGCTGCTTTTTAACTTATAGGCATTAAAACTATAAATTATTTTATACAACTTTATGTGCACATGCATACCATACTTGGTAGAATTGGATGTAAGCTTACTATAGGCAGTTATAAAGATATACTATGCTAGCACAAAATACAATCCACTCGAGACAAATCAGAAGAGAAAAGATCAGACTGCAATAAATTCTCTGTGAAAAAAAGAGGAAGCCCATACAAGTAACCTGATAAACATTTCATAGTATTTATATAGTATTTCTAATAGAGAACACTAGTCTGTCTGACCTTAAAAATGAACCTGAGGCACCATGAATTACTTGTGCACAAAGGCTCTTTGTGAGCATGAAGCAGTGATGTGAGCATGTAGAAAAATTGTTCAGCATGAGAGTACTTAAGTTCCCTTTCATGAACTTGAGCTGCGTCAAAATACGTTCCCAAAGCGCTTCGACGCAGCGTCTCGTTCCCTCAGGGAACTAGGTTTACACTCGTAACCTAGAGACGTTCTTTACACAGTGACCAGTGTGCACATTTTCCAAATCATGGCATTTATTTTAACTGACTACGCTTATTGTTATTACATGAGATTGCAGAAATAAACAACAGCTTTAAGGATGGATTCGGACTGTAGTTAATATCAACAGTCTACTACAATGGCTCAAGCCCACAGGTTGCACTTAATTGCATATCGCTGCACACCTCAACAACGATAACCTGTAATGAATGGACTTTTAGATGAGGATGGGCTCACTTTTGAGTCTGGTTCCTCTCAAGGTTTATTTTTGCCATATTCGCCACTGGCTCACTCATCAGGGACAAACTTACAATCATAAGGAACAAACTTTAGATTCTTTTATTACCACTATATCTATGTAAAGCTGCTTTGGGGCAATGTCCATTGTTAAAAGTGCAATACAAATAAAAAATAAATCGAATTTAATATTTTGTGAACTCAGGTTGGCTGATCTGTTAACAAACTATAAGCATGAGGAGTCTATTGCAGGAGTAGCACACAACACCAACCACTATACATTCAGCAAAATCTAATGTTTAATGATTGCTTAATATTAAGTGGGTTACTCATTATAGTAGCAAATACCAAAAACAAATGCATGCTCATGCTTATACTTGTTCTGAAACAAACAAACAAACAAACAAATAAATAAATATAATTGCATCCCCAGTAGAAACAGTACAAGTATTGTACTTTAAATTCTTATAATGAATCTGTAACTTGGCCTTTTTGTCCACCATCATCCCCATTCTAACACTAATTACATAATGTTAAAACAATGCCTGGGCGAATAATAAGATATATCTCTGTGCATTTTCAAAATAAGACCACAGCATTAGAATGCGAGACCAGTTAGAATGGAATGTCAACGTGGGCTGTTGGTGACATTGAATAGTAAGTGTTAATTGCATCTTGCTTAAGAATTAAAACAACTAATGCATAAATGATGAGAAAGGCATAGGAGTTTGCAGACTTTTCTTATTGATCTCAGGCCAGTGATTGAAAATGTGAGCTCAGCCCATAACCTTTAAGAAATTGGTCAAAAGCAAACAAACAAAAGAAAAAACAGCCCTTTCCTGCAAACTGCTTAAACACAATGATTAGCAAATTAAATACTTGCTATAAACTGCTTTGGTAATTTGTCAGTCTCTCATTCATCTTTGGTGAATACATTAGGCTCAAGATATGTGAACTTCAAGCTTTATATTTTATGTTTTCTATCTAGTGGTTAACTATGGTAAACACTTGTTGCTCAATTCATTATAGAGTCAACAGAAGTGTATAAGCATTAATCACATCCAGGGAGCTGATCTCACAATATATAGTATACACAGGCAAAACAGAAGAGTTTTAAACATTAATTAGTAATGATTTACTTATTTTCTATAGCCTGTGTTGCCCAATAAAAACTTCCTCTACAATGATTAACATTAAAATGCCAGCAAGCATTTTGTTGAATATATTTTCACCTCAGTTCTGTCCTTAAATTACATTGTTAAATTATATTGGACATTTGGACACCTGCAGGAAAATAGACTGAAGAAAATCTAGTGATTTATGAACATGATCAGTCTTAACTTCGGAAATCTTCAAAAAGACAGAATATCTTATTTACTATAGGGTAAGACAGCACTTATTTAGCATTTACCAGATACAGATACAAAGTACATACCAGATACAGTATAAAACTTAATCAGTCCTTCACATTAAGCACTGGTGTTCGTCAGGGATGTGTTCTCTCTCCACTGCTCTTCTCCTTCTACACCAATGACTGCATCGTCAAGGACTTTTAAATTTTGCACATCATCTGCCTCATAGATAGATAGATAGATAGATAGATAGATAGATAGATAGATAGATAGATAGATAGATAGATAGATAGATAGATAGATAGATAGATAGATAGATAGATAGACAGAACATTTATCCACTTATATATATATTACATGCTGTACACATATTTGCATATTAAGCTGCATGTACTATTCAATGACAAAGAGCGATCTATCTATCTATCTATCTATCTATCTATCTATCTATCTATCTATCTATCTATCTATCTATCTATCTATCTATCTATCTATCTATCGATGAATCAATGAGGCTGATGACTGCAAACTTTAAAAGCTCTAAATATATAGGTTCCCTGGTGGTCTAGTGGTTAGGATGCGGCGCTCTCACCGATGTGGCCCGGGTTTGATCCCCAGTCAGGAAACCAACCCCAGCCACTTTTAGTGCCGCTCCCAAGCCCGGCTAAATGGGGAGGGTTGCGTTAGGAAGGGCATCCAGCGTAAAAACGTGCCAAATCAAACGTGCGGAGGATCCGCTGTGGCGACCCCTAACGGGAGAAGTCAAAAGAAAGTTTATATATACTGTATATATATATATATATATACTATGGCATTTAAAATGTGCATATACCAATGACTAAGTACACTAAGAAAATATAATCATTTGTATGAAACATCCTATTCATGACGGCAACGAATCTGCATACTGGAAGGAAGTTCAATAGCTGGGTGTCTGGTTTAATCTCAACAACCTGTAGCTGAAAAGACTAAAAATAGTGGATATGGTAGTGTACTTCAAGAGCAATCACCCTGCACTTCCACCCTTCACTATTTTAAACAGCTTAGTGCCTGCAGGGAAGTCATTCCTGGGATCTACTATTTCTCAGGACCTAATATGAGAGACACACATTGACTCGATCATGACAAAGGCTCAGCACAGATTGTTCGTTCTTCACCACTTGAGAAATTTCAGTCTGCCACAGGTGCTGCTAATGTAGTTTTACTCAGCAGTCATTGAGTCAGTCCTGTGTACATCTACTACTGTCTGGTTTGGTTCAGCTATCAGATCAGACATTAGCAGCCTACATAGGACAGGACTGCTAAGAAAATTCTTGGTGCTCTCCTGCGCACTATTTACAAACTGTACACTGCCAGAGTAAGAAATAGAGCATCAGAAATCATAAGTGGTGAACAGTAACAAAAGTAAATGTAATTCGTCACTGTACTTAAGTTTTTTTTATTCACGTGTCTGTACTTTGCTCAAGTATTTCAATTTGGGAAAACTTTAACTTCACTACATTTCAAAGTCAAATATCTGACTTTTTACTCAACATTTCGCAAAACCAGTCATTCATTTTTATTTATGAGTGAATAAAAACTTAATTGATCAGTCACACAACAAGCCACCAATCAGGGTAGAGCATGCATCCTGTTTTAAACTTGTTTTGATTGCCACATGGAAGTGGTGGATTTAGGCGACATGGGCAGCACGGGGCATCCCAGCAATAAAAATAAATAAAATAAAAAAGTCTCTCATACAGCTCATTTGCACAGTCGTGTCAATTATTATATTATGATAGATTATTAAGATAAATGGGGAGGGTTTAGTTAGGAAGGGCATCCAGCGTAAAACATGTGCTAAATCAAATATGCAGCTCACTTATCAGACTTTCATATCGCATTGGTCGAGGCCCGGGTTACCAACGACCGCCACAGGAATTGTTGGCCAACAGGGTACAGGTGGAAATTGGGCTACTGTATAGGAGAATGAGAGGAGGAAGATGTCTACAGAGACTGCAGGAAAATGAGAAGTGTAGGAGAGTGGAGGTTAGGGTGGGCACATTAAATGTTGGTACTATGACTGGTAAAGGAAGAGAGGTAGCTGATATAATGAAGAGGAGAAAGGTATATGTGTTGTGTGTTCAGGAGACCAAGTGGAAACGGAGTAATGCCAGGAACATTGGAAAGGGGTTTAAACTGTTCTTTCATGGTGTAGATGGAAAGAGAAATGGTGTAGGGGTGATTCTGAAAAAAGAGTTTAGTAAGAGTGTAGTGGAGGTGAAGAGAGTTTCTGAGAGGGTGATGAAAGTGAAGCTGGAAGTTTAAGGGGTGATGATAAATGTCAATGGTGCCTATACTACGCAAGTGGGTTGTGAGATGGAGGAGAAGGAAAAATTCTAAAAGTGAGTTAGATGAAGTGGTAGAAGGTGTAACTAGGAAAGAACGATTCGAGATTGGGGCAGAATTTATTGGGCATGTAAATGAAAACAATGGGTGTAAGTGCGAGCAGACGATAGTCATTGAGGCAGGAGACTGTAGACTTCTTCGGCAGATAGAAACACTGGTGTAGGAACTGCGGCGCTGATCAGGGAGATGTTGGTAAAGACATCTGCAAGGTGTTCTGCACATTCCCTGAGCACTCTGCCAGGAATGTTGTCTGGTCCAGCAGACTTCTATGGGTTAACTCTGCATAGAGTTTCTCACTTCAGCTGTGGGAGGACGGGTGGTCTTCCTCACCGCCATGTTGTTCTGCACCTCAAACTGGACGTAAAAGTCATTCAGCACATCTGGGAGGGGGGCGTCAAGGTCACAAGCAGGTATAGTTGTCTTGTAGTTCGTGATCGCCTGGATGCTCTGCCACATGCGCTGGGTGTCTCCGTTGTCCTGGAAGTGGATTCTCTTGTTAGCTGGTCCCTGTTGACGTGTACTCCTTCAAGTTGATGAAATCGCCATTGGTTGCAGCTTTCCTGAACATGTCCCAGTCAGTGCATTCAAAGCAGTCCTGGAGAGCAGGCATGAATCCTGCTGCCCAGGATCTCACCTGCTTTCAAGCTGGTCTTGAACGATTGTTGAATTGTCTGTATGCTGGGATCAGCATAACAGAGATGTCGGCTGAGTAGCCGAGGTGAGGGCGGGGCTTCGCCCAGTATGCACCCGGGATGTTTGGGCAAATCACATCAAGCATGTTTTCTTGTCTAGTTGTCATTCTGGTGAAATTTAGGGAGCACAGTCCTAAGATTTGCATGGTTGAAATCTCCAGCAACAATAAACAATCCATCAGGGTGTGTGTTTTGTAGTTCGCTAATTGTCCCAGAGAGTACGCTGAGCACTTCCTTAGCATTAGCCCTAGGTTTAATGTACACTCCAAGCACAACAGCGGTGGTGAATTGCCAGGGTAAATAAAAAAGGTCTACATCTTAGAACCATAAACTCCAACAGTGGTGAGCAGTAGGTGGAAGCGAGGACAGAGTTCTTACATCATTCTGTGTTGATGTAAACACACAGACCACCTTGTCTTGTCTTGCCGCACAAAGCAGCTTTTCTGTCAGCACGAAACGCAGCTAGCCTGTCCAGCTGAATGCCATCCGTAACTCTGTCGCACAGCCATGTCTCAGTGAACACAAAGATGCAGCAGTGCCCCATTTATGTCTTAGACTTTAGAAAAGATTGTCTCTGCCCAGTTATGTTCCTACTTACAAGAGAACAGTATCTTTAAAGAGTTTCAGTCAGGTTTTAGGCCCCATCATAGCACAGAAACTGCTCTAATTAAAATCACTAATGACATGTATTTAGCTTCAGACCAAGGCTACATCTCTCTTAGTTTTACTAGATCTTAGTGCTGCATTTTACACTATAGATTATGATCTTCTCTTAGATCGCTTACAAAATTACATCCGCATTCAGGGACAGGCATTAAGCTGGTTTAAATCCTACCTGTCTGATCGTTACCATTTTGTAGACTTAAATGGAGAGCTATCCAGGTTAATGCAAGTAAATTATGGCATGCCACAAGGTTCAGTTCTAGGACCCTGGCTTTTTACAATATACATGCTTCCCTTAGAAAATATAATTAGAAGGCATGGGATCAGCTTTCACTGTTGTTCCACTGCTGATGATACCCAGCTTTATATCTCATCAAAACCAGGCGATACAGCTCAATTGGCTCGGATAACTGAGTGTGTTAAAGAATTAAAAGACTGGATGACTCATAACTTTCTATTATTATAAATTCTGATGAGACAGAGATTTTGCTCATCGGCCCAAAAACCAGTACACAGAAGCTCCAGCATTTTAACCTGCATTTAGACGGATGTTCTGTAACTACTAGTTCAACAATAAAAGACCTGGGAGTTATTTTAGACAACAACTTATCCTTTAAAAATCATATCAACCATGTTACAAAAACGTCTTTCTTCCACCTTAGAAATATTGCTAAGATAAGAAACATGTTATCTATATCTGATGCAGAGAAGCTCGTCCATGCGTTCATGACCTCCAGAATGGACAATTGTAATGCATTATTAGGTGCTTGTCCTGCATCACTAATAAACAAGCTAGAGTTAGTACAGAATGCAGCAGCCAGCGTTCTCACAAGGTCGAGAAAATATGATCATATAACCCCAATCTTATCATCCCTACACTGGCTACCTGTTAAGTTTCGAATCGAATACAAACTACTGCTTCTTACTAACAAAACACTAAATGGTTTGGCTCCCAATTATCTATCCAGTCTTCTAACACGCTACAATCCTTCACGCTCCCTGAGATCTCAAAACTCTGGACTTCTAGTAGTTCCTAGAATAGCAAAGTCCACTAAACGTGGTAGATCATTCTCACATTTAGCTCCTAAACTTTGGAATAGTCTTCCTGACAGTGTTCAGAGCTCAGACACACTTTCCCAGTTTAAGTGCAGATTAAAAACGTATCTTTTTAGCAAGGCCTACAATAACACACATCACATCATAATATTGTGCTCCAGAACATCTGATCACATGCACATTATCAACTTGTGCTGTTAAAATCATGCACAGCAGCTACGCTAATTTCTCTCCACTGCTTCTCTTTCTCTACCCATCCCGAGGCATCCTGAGGTTGCTTCAGCCCCAGTCACATCCCACCTTATGAAGATTGTGGACCTTTAAAGAAGTAGATGCCGAACATGCAAGCGTCCCGTATCATTAGAGATGTACCAGCGGCAATTGGATCCCAATTCATGTGGAGTTTGGACGCTGAACCTCCTTGAGTGTTTAAAGGCTCTGGCATGGAGAAGCTGGTGTTGGATCTATGATGATCGCAAATGTTGAGCTATTTTTGAGTTGCTCAGTAGCTTCTAGTTTTATAACTTACTGTAAAAGATTGTAGAAAGGACATAACTCACAATCTTACATTCCAGTGCTCATGTTAGTTCTCACTCTCCAGTGTTCTGTATTGTTTAAAGATTTATAATCACACTCTTGATGTCACCCAAATGAGGATGGGTTCCCCTTTTGAGTCTGATTTCTATTAAGGTTTCTTCCTCATAACATCTAAGGTAGTTTTTCCTTGCCACAGTCTTGCTCATCAGAGATAAATGCACACCATTCACTTTAACTCTTAAAATTCTGTAAAGCTGCTTTTAGACAATATCTGTTGTGAAAAGCGCTATAGAAATAAACATAACTTGACTTGACTGTATTTTGAGTAGCTGAGTAGCTCGTTGGAGCTGATGTAGTCCAATTTATTGTCCAGGGAGCAGACATTTGCCAGCAGGATAGATGGTAGAGCAGGCCGGCTACGGTTAGCTTTTAGCCTAGCACTAGCTCCCACTCGCTTTCAGTGCTTCCGATTCCCCCACCTCAGTCGTCCGCTGCAGGCGACGCCGAGGTGGCTCTCAAAGGACGCTGAGGTCGCGTAACTTCTGACGCAGATCATCATTAATTGTAGTGTTTGTGTTGTTTCTGTGTTCCTCTAGTGTTTAGCGATGGTACAAAAGGACACCGGTTACTTAATGAATGTATTCAGGATAAACATTCACCATATAGAATACAAGAAGAGAAAAGATGATAATGATAAGGTGATCAGGAATGTTTCTGTTCTCCAACATGTTTACATCACTGACTCCCTCTGTCTCATCCACGTTAACCCCATACTTTTTGTTGCCTTCTGTCATGCTAATTGTTAGCTTCATAAACTGGTCTTTGTCTGTGGTGTGTGAGAGCTAGGAAATGATACACCAGTGGACACAATAACAAGAAATAGGTTTATGGGCTCAAATCAGCACGCAGTAAAAAAGAAAAAAAAATCACATTTCACCAAATTAATAGATTAAAACTAAAGTAACGAGTCTGATGTGAACATATTAACAGTAGAAAGTACAGATATTTGTGAAAAAAATTAATGAGTAAAAGTAAAAAAAGAAAATAGTGAAGTAAAGTACTGATACCAGAAAAATCTCATTAAGTACAGTAACAAAGTATTTGTAATTCATTGTAATTAAGAGAATGTGGAAATGTGGAGTGGAAAGTCGGTTGGACCAGATGAAATACCAGTAGAAACTATGGAGATGTTTAGGAGAGATGACAGTGGAGTTTTAAACAAGATTGTTTAACAGGATTTTGGAAGGTGAGAGGATGCCTGAGGAATAGAGAAGGAGTGTGCTGATACCATTTTTTAAGAATATGAAGATGTGCAGACCTGCAGTAGGGGAATAAAGTTAATCAGTCACACTATGAAGTTATGGGAAAGAGTAGTGGAAACCAGGCTGAGAGAAGAGGTGACCATCTGTGAGCAACAGTATGGATTCATGCTGAGGAAGAACACTACCAACGAAACATTTGCTTTAAGGATGTTAATGGAGAAATATAGAGAAGGTCAGAAGGAGTTGCATTGTGTGTTTGTGGATTTAGAGGAAGCATACGACAGGGTGCTGAGAAAGGAGTTGTGGTAATGTATAAGGAAGTCAGGTGTGTCAGAAAAGTATTTGAGGGTGGTGCAGGACATGTATGAGGACAGTGTAACAGCAGTAAGGTTTGCAGTAGGAACGACAGACTGGTTTAAGGCGGAAGTTGGACTGCATCAAGGATCGGCTCTGAGCCCTTTCCTGTTTGCAGTGGTGATGGACAGGTTGACAGACAAGGTCAGACAGGAGTCTCCGTGGACTATGAAGTTTGCAGATGATATTGTGTTATGTGGTGAGAGTAGGGAGCAGGTTGAGAACAGCCTGGAGAGGTGGAGGTATGTGCTGGAGAGAAGAGGAATGAAAGTCTGTAGGACTAAGACAGAGTACATGTGTGTGAATGAGAGGGAGGGCAGTGGAGTGGTGCGGTTGCAGGAGAAGGTGGAGGAGTTTAAGTACCTGGGATCAACTGTGCAAAGTAAGGAAGAGTGTGTTAGAAAAGAGAAGAAAAAAGCTGCAGGCAGGGTGGAGTGGATGGAGAAGGGTGGCAGGAGTGATTTGTGATAAAAGGAAAATGGAAAGTTTATAGAACTGTGGTGAGACCTGCGATGTTGTATGGTTTAGAGACAGTGGTATTGACTAAAAGACAGGAGGTGGAGCTGGAGGTGGCAGAGTTAAATATGCTGAGATTTTTATTGGCAGTGACAAGGATGAACAGGATAAAAAAATAATTTATTAGAGGGACAGCGTATGTAGGAGGTTTTGGAGACAAAAGTAAGAAAAACCAAATTGAAATGGTTTGGACATGTGCGAGGAGGGGCAGGCGGTATATTGGTAGAAAAATTCTGATGATGGAGCCGCCAGTCAGGAGGAAAAAAGGAAGGACAAGGAGGAGGTTTATGGATGTGGTGAGGGAAGACAGCAGGTAGTTGGTTTGAAAGGGGCAGATGTAGAGGACATGGTGGTATGGAGACGGAGGATCCGCTGTGTCGACCCCTAATGGGAGTAGCCGAAAGATGAAGAAGATAGCCATAATAAATCATAGTATCTGGATACTTAAGTACATTTAAAGGCAAATACTATTGTACTTTTACTCAAGTGAAAGTTTAAAGTGAACACTTTTACTGGAGTAATCTTACCTACTGTAGCTCTTACATTTGCTCAAGTACATGCTTTATGTACTTTATCCACCACTGGAAATCATCAAGAACATTATGCACCCAGCTCAACACCTTTTTGAACTGCTGCCCTCTGGTAGTTACCGAACACTGAGCACCAGAACTACACAATACAAGAACAGTTTTACCCCCCGGCAATCCACCTCGTGTACACCTAGTATGTTAGCACACTAGGTAATAAAAATATTTTGATATACTGGTTTTTGGCTAACAAGAGTGGAATCCAGTGTGGTCTTTTTTGCTGTTTTATCCCATTTGCCTCAAGGTTTTTTCAGGAATACAAATTAAGATCCTTTCCTGTTCACCATGGTTGTAAAGAGTGGTTGAGGTATTAGAGACTGTTTGACCCTTCTGATTTATTTTATCAACAAGTCATTTCCACCTTCTGACCTGGATGTTTTTTCTTGTTGTGTGAGAAAATCCAAAGAGATCAGCAGTTTGTGAAATACTTAACTCAGTTTTCTAGTATCAACAATCTTACCACTCTCAAAGTCACTAAGGTTACATTTAGTCATTGTAAAGTTTGATGTGAACATTAGCTGAAGTGTATTGGTCTGATTACCTGATGCTAATTGGATGTTTATTAAGTAAAATCATGCTAAACACTAGCAAACCAAATGTAGCGCCTCGTAGGCATCGATCCCATGGCAGTAGAGAGAAGACACTAACATCTACCTAGGTTCGATGAGAGGTAAGTTAGGCTAATTTACAAGAGAAGCTCCAGTTGAGTTTAACATCTGACAATTTTATTGCCTCCTTAACAACAGTGCAAAATACATGGCACCATAAACTATATTGACAATAAGGATAAAACAATAAAAGGAAGAACTCTTTAAAATTTCAAAATAAAAAAAATAAAGTCCCCCTTAAATGTTGAATTTGTTCCTTAAGTAACTGTGGAATGTTTATCCAGAGTTCCATGAACATGTGTATTCAAGTGAGCTTTAAATTCTTTGTCCTCAAGTGCACTTGTTGTAACACTACTGTGTGTGAATAATCTCGAAAATCATAAATTAAGTTTTCTCTGGTGATGAATCAATGGCTGGTCACTCCCCTAAAGATAATCTACCAGTCTCACGGGGCTAGGCTCCCCATCTCGGTTCATCCCAGCTTTCTAGTACTCACAAAAACCAATGTGCGCAAACGGTACAGACAATAACAATTCAGTTCTCTTTTCCTTTTCTAACATGAGACCTCACTGACTTCTTTTAAAGTGCATGTAACCAATATGTAGGAATACACTCCAATCTATTAAGAATGTTACATTAACTATTCACACTTATTTAAGAATTTAACACAAGCAAATACATTGACCATGTACCTTGGATATAATAAAAAAAATTTATTCGGTCATATTGCATAACTATCAACTACAAAATAAATGGAATGAAACTTTACATGCTCTCCGGAACTATTCTGTTCCACTTACATGCTAGCGCACCGATGCTAACGAGCTGCGGCCTTAGCCACCCCTTTGCATTGCAACAACATGAAGCATATAGCTAAGTAGGTCAACCTTATGTAATTATAATACACATAGCTCGTTTGGATTTTATTATTTGTAAAGTAATTTCCCAATAAACATTTTAGCACACATGATCATGATCATACTTAGCAAAACGTGCTTCCACTCACAGGAGTTCCAATTGTTTCTACTTTGGCAGTATTGCCATAGTTTTCTGCTTTCTGCTGGTTTAAGAATTTCAGAAGTTTTATTTTTGGTTGGCATTTATGAGCAGAAGTATTAGCAAAAGGGGGAAAAATGCTAGTAACCATAGACTTTAATCGTCTCAGTTCCACAGTGCCCCCCTATGGTTGGGAGTAAAACTAGAGTATTCAAAGCACTTATTTCTTTATGGCAGTGGTCCCCAACCTTTTTTGCACCACGGACCGTTTTAATGTCAGACAATTTTTTCACGGACGGAGGGGGGGGGGGGGGGGTGTCTTTATAAATACAACAAATTAATATGATACAAAGGCATAAAAACTGATATTTTCTAAATCTAATAATAAACGTAAATCCACTGTGTTGTTTTTTGTTCATTTTGCTCGCTTGGGGGTTTGAAATTAGCGGTAATGTGATATGTGTTTGCGGCCGGAGCAGCCCCTTTAAGAAGGTAGTGAATGTAGGTAAGACATGTGACCGAGGCATAATGACATGAATCAAGAGTGAGTCATAGACAGATGCGGTGGAGAGAATCAGGTAATTTTCCAAAATAAAATTTAGAATCAGATAATAAATAAAACGGAAATAATGTAAGTTATTTCCGTTTAATGTAGTATAATGTAATGTAAGCGGTCCTCGGGTTGGGGACCACTGCTTTATGGGTTACACAAACTAAAACTAATTAATTATTATAACAGATTTTGGTTAATCTGCTATAGAATTTTTTTAATGTCCAGAAAGGGGGATATATATATTTTAAAGAACAAATTATTTATTTATTAAAAAAAAAGAAAAAAAAAAATACAATACAATAAAAATGTACCAAAATATTCCTTACATTTATAGTTATCTTTCTGAGTGTCTCAGCTCAGCCTCCTTTAAGCAGGAATATACAAACAGAATAAAGAAACAAAGAAAACAAACGGGATTAGAATCTAAAAAAACGAGAGGTACGAAAAAAAAGATGGAAAAACAGACCGAGGGAATCAGTATGGCGAAGCTAAATGGGTTATAATAACTGATCTGTAACAGTTAACAGTAGACTAAAGAAGTGTGTAAAGGATAAGTGTGACATTACTTGATATTTATGCCATAGGCAACGGATCATCATTGCTTTCATATGCATTCTTTATAGCCATTCATTTAAAGACACAGTTAGTGTTTAAGTGCAATTAAGCACTGCTTCTGGGAAATGAAATTAACATGCGCATTATATAGCACATTCTTGTGCCAATTTAACATTACTATATGATCTATGGAGATGAAATAATGCTTTACAAAAACTTTACTTCTGAATGTTACTGTTTAATCTGAATGCTATAGACAACATAATGACATTTCTTACATTTGCATTCATTAAGAGATTTTCTGAAAACAGAAACGAGCCAGTAAACACATTTTGTAAAAGGGCCCATAGTCATGCCTCACTTTTTCTCCTTTTTTCTTCAAATACTGATATTAAAATCAAGGCTAAATAACATTACATGATGAATGAGCTCCATCTGGGTTTTTTTTGTAAGTTTGTAAAGTTAAACCCTCTTCACTAAACAGAATTGTTGGATTCTTTTATGTCTTTTTTTATGAACTTTGGAATGGACCTTGAAAGAAAATGTGAAGCAGCAGGATAGATACAAAATAGTTAGAATTTCATAAGCTCATACAAAACAATAAGCTTAGCATAATAAGCCTAGCATAGTATAAATAGCATACTTATTAATGTCTTTAATATTCTTAATCTACTACTGTAAATGACTAAACTGCACAAATATCAATTGACCTTGCTGTTAATATTTATAAAAAATAAGTATTATGGGTATTAAAGATTAAAAATCTATTTAAAATTATTTTTCTCATGATAAAAGAGTAAAAATTTGGATCAGTTTTCTAAGATAGCATGAACAATTATATGCCAATATAGGTCAAAAAGACACTAAGTACATGGTCATTTTTAAACTGGTGAAATGAAATAAATTTTAGCCTTTGTCACCTTTCTTCTCATTCCATCTTATTTACACTCCACATGTTCACACACTGCCAGGATTCCCAGGGACTGAAGCGCTTTTGTAGCTCTATTTTCATTAAATGTTATTTATATTATACAGATTGGGGATTCTAAAATAAATGCCGCACTGGAATTGCTGTAAAATACGAAAAATATTGCCTGACTTGATCGACCAAAAGAACTACAGGTTGGTCAAATAGCACTTGTGTGTTGAAGAGTGTTTCATTAGCACTGTGTGATCTCTACTGTACAATCAGGAATGCTATTCTTGAGGCTCCCTTAAATAAAATTTTACAAATGTGTTAGAGTCCGTTAAGCATAATTAAGCATTACACCCAGGAGATTAGAGTAACACTCACATTATACAGTACATTCCTGTGCCAATTTAGCATTACCAATAAAAACAGTCTATATGGTCCATGGAAATTGAATAGCACTTCACAAATGCATTACTGCTGAATAATTGTGAGTCAGTCAAATAACTAAGGGGTAGAACACTTGGGAGCATGCTGTTAACAAGCATAATCCTTGATTTTTATTCAGTACAGTAGCACTGATTTAACAGGAAATAAAAAGCACTGCACCAACATGCACACCATCAATGGGTAGTAATGATTTCATGAACATTTTAATAATGAAGCTGAAAACATCAGGCAAAATATCCACACAATTATTATAAATCCAAACTATTTTATAAATAACCCTGTAGATAGCAATGTTATTATAACAGACAATTAAATACAGTTTTACTCCTATTCAAGAGAATGACTTAATTCAATTTATTTCCTCATCAAAATCTTCAACTTGTATTCTAGATCCCTTGCCTACAAGTTTCTTCAAACAGATAATTACAGAAAATTTACATTCACCAGAAGTAATTAAACCTGTTCTAAAAATAATAAATTCTTCCATCAGCACTGGTTATGTACCTAAATCCTACAAACTGGCAGTTATACACCCCCTATTTAAGAAACCTGACCTTGACCTTTGTCAGCTGTCCAACTATAGGCCAATATCAAACATCCCTTTCTCTCTAAGATTTTAAAAAAGGTTGTAGCACAGCAGTTATGCTTACATCTACTTAGGAATAAAATGTTTTAAATGTATCAGTCAGGATTTAGGCCTCATCATAGCACAGAGATGGCGTTAGTTAAGGTCCTAAATTACCTGTTATTTTTCCACACTCTCTGAGGTAAAGTTTGGTGTTCTGCAAGGATCTGTCTTAGGCCCACTGATTTTCTCTTTATATATGCAGCCTCTAGGTAATATTATACATAAACATGGTATTTGCTTCCATTGCTATGCTGATGATAAGCAGCTGTATGCCACTGGCTTGCTCATCAGGGATAAACTTACAAATAAAGATTCTTATTAATTCTTTGTTACCGCATTATCTGTGTGAAGCTGCTTTGAGACAATGTTCATTGTTAAAAGCGTTATACAA
Organism: Silurus aristotelis; assembly: GCF_946808225.1. Taxonomy (NCBI): domain Eukaryota; kingdom Metazoa; phylum Chordata; class Actinopteri; order Siluriformes; family Siluridae; genus Silurus; species Silurus aristotelis. Next base: position 9,250,424 of record NC_139574.1, read on the forward strand.
ATAAATACATTTATTATATGGAACTGTAAAATGCAAAAATGTAAAAATAATCAACAATAGGCTAATGATTAGATCTACCGTTAATACACCATAGTTGATTATTTTCCTATAACAGCAAGCTCTAAAGTTTTGAATCACTGCATTGCAATATTACAAATTTCTTACTGTTTTTTTTCTTAATGTTTTTCAAGAGACTTTGAGTGTACATAGTGCTGCTACATTTATCACTGCTACACTACAAACTAGTTTAGAGTCCATTGTTGCAATAGCTTTCTTAACACTGTTCTGTTGTCCTTGTTTATCTTCAGTCCTGTGTGTTCATTGTTCTGTGTATTTCTTGTACTGCACTAATCTTGCACTCTTGAATATTTGCACTTCATGTAGCCTTGTGTTCTGCTCTGCTATTTTGCTATGTGTTGCACCATGGTCTCTAATGACAAGAAACAAAATGTCAAGAAACAAAAAAAAAAAGAGTCCACCTAACTTGACATAATATAGAAAGTCCCTAAACTAACCTCCTGTTATTGCTTATAACAAAATATATAATGTAATACAATCTTCTTCTTCTCATATCGGCTGCTTCCATTAGGGGTCACCACGGTGGATCATCCATCTCCATACCACTCTGTCGTCTGCATCTGCCTCTTTCAAACCAACTACCTGCATGTCTTCCCCCACCATATCCATAAACCTCCTCCTTGGCCTTTCTCTTTTCCTCCTGCCTGATTGCCTGATCCTCAGCATTCTTCTACTTATATACCCCATGTCCCTCCTCTGCACATGTACAAACCATTTTATCACAACAGAATAGAATATACATGTAATTACTATGCAGTAACGACAGTCAAAGATGCTTTTCTGACCAATCAGATTAAGGAATTCAACCTCATACTGATATAAAGTCCTATTAAGCTTTGTATGTAAATAAGTTAGTCAGTGTATTAAAATGTCCCTAATAAGTAACTTTTCCAGATAGATATGCAATATTTAAATACAATTATCAGCAAGAAAAGCTTAAGCTTGATTTATACTATTTAAAAGTATTTGTTTACCATTCCAAATAAAAGCATAGAACAAAATGTTTTTTAAAGGGAACTATTTTGAATTTCAGAATTGTAATGGTCTCTGATGAACACATAAAAATGTTACCTATTGTATATGCTATGACCAGAGATGGCAAAAGTACACACATCCTTCACTCAAGTAAAAGTACAGAAATGTCATATTTTATAATTGTCTGGTAAAAGTTGAAGTAGTAACTAAACTTTTTCACTCAAGTTACAGAGAAAACGTTTAGTTGTGTGTAGTGCGTAGTTAAGTTTGTGGTGTGTTATAACCAGGAAATGATATGGAAGGTTGAAAAAGCCGCGCAAAGAATGATACACCAAAATGGCAGACGTGTAGACCTTGAGGTTGGACGGAGCCAACCCTTTGGTGAACTGTTCCTGAGAGGAATCTCCCAGGTAGGGTGCTCGAGATGGGCTACCAGGTCCATGAACCATGGTCTACCCGGCCAATGCAGACACAAGGAGGAGATAGACTTCATCCCAGCAAAATCTCTCAAGAACTCCCGGAAGCAGCACGACAGGGGGAAAGCTGTACAGTGCCCAAGAGGGGCTGGAGAGCTAAGGCAGAACCAAACGGGACAGTGTGACGTCTCTTGATTCGCAATCAGGTCTACTTGAGCGCTGCCGAATCTCTACCAAATATGCTACACCACCTGAGGGTGGCGGTTTGTTTAGGCGGCCCGGGATATACGCTGCGCTCAAGAAATGCAGCTTGGGCGCACAGATTAATTTAGCGTGCCAGCCTGTACAGGAGGTGTGAGCACAGACGTACATTGATGTACGAGACCACCATGGTGTTGTCTGAACGGATCAACACATGGTGACCTCTGAGGTCCGATAGGAAATGCTTCAATGCTAAAAGCACGGCCAGCATCTCTAGGCAATTGATGTGCCACAGCATAGACCTTGGGCAAAGTGGCCACTCATGACTGCTCTCCACCCCGTGAGGGGCGCATTCATCATAAGCTTTATGCGATGACTGGGAACTCCCGACCAGGGATTTCTCCAAACATCTAAGGCACGTAGTGCTCACCGTGTGACCTTGATAGTATGGAGGAGATTGGTGGGCAATGTCAGGGTCTTGAGGGACGATGCCACCCCAGGGGAGAAATAGCTTTCCAGCATTTGCTCAACCCGGGGCATCGACCCATAACCGCGCTCTTTCAGCTGTTCAAACCAACACTTAAATACTAGTGATAATTTTCTGGCAGTGTGCCACAGGTGTGAAAACAGACACGTGACATGATTTTGTGAAGTACAATGGCTGATGGGAAATATTGTCAATCGTCTCATGACATAATAATCAGTGCTTTATGCTTCTCTATTTTTCTGCTAAAATCCATTAAAAACACTACCATAACTGATTTTTAGAAGAATAAAATAACTGGAGGTTCTCTTCTTCCAAATGTCACAACATGGATTTGGTGCGGTAAAGGTGGAGTGTTAATCTTTCCTTATAAGAAGGAGCTTACATTTCTGCCTCATCTGCCTTATGTTGTTTGCTATCATTTTGTCTGCTCAGCAGCTTCCTCTTTGCTATGTTTGCTAGCTTTCCCGACCTTCTGCTGCTGAAGAAGTGCTGTGTATTTTTCTGGAGCAGCAATTGCCAACTCTGCAGTTGCTGCAGTCTGGACAATTGTATTTCTGTCAACTCGAAACTTCTGGAGCGATTCCAACATGTGCTTGCTCTTCCTACAAAAGACTACAGTATGTGGTGAGGATTTCCTGTTGTAGAAGATTTCATATAGAAAGTTATGTTGTTGAAGACCACCCTATAAAATATTAAACTGACCCACCACCACTAATTTTAAAATGAGATAAAACATTTTTTGTTGAAATTATAAAGAGATTGTTTAATTAAGTTAACTTACTGACTTTGCCTTTGCCTGTCTGCTTGACTGGCTAGCTGTCTGACATTTTGTGTAAAAAGTCAGTCTGACAAACAAAGTAGTATCAGTCTGCATAAGATGTTTTAGAAAATCTGCAAGGTAGATATGACCTTCTCACTCAGTGAATAAATGGCATGCTTTGCTAAAATTTTGGGATGGCTTTTGTGTCATAGAGAAACAGACATAAGCATTATAATCAGATGTTAATTTAATCAGATGCCAGCTTTGAGAATGCCTATTATGATTTTGCAGTGTTACATAATCAAAAAATTTTACATTGCAGTGTTACATAATCAAAAAAATTTAACATTGTCTCAAAGCTGTTTTACAGGGATAAAGAGGCTATAAAGTCAGAATGCATAAGTTTAGTGCTTACATGTTTATTCCTTATAATTGTAAGTTTATCCCTAATATTATCCCAGTGGTAACTGTAGCAAGGAAAAACTTCTTAAGGTGGCATGAGGAAGAAACCTTGAGAGGAACCAGACTCAAAAAGATACTTCATAGTTCCCTTTCAGCAACGTGAGCTGCGTCAACAATGCATCTGCTTGTCTACGCTCTGAATCACGTGTGAAATCTGTTCAACAGAAAGGCGCGACATGACCGTCAGAGTGACGTCACAACCAGAAAGCTATAAACACACGTGCGGTGGAGCCGACGCTAGCTTCTGTTTGTTTAGGAAGCACTCTGTGTGTCTGTGTCTGTTGGGGAACTCAGGTGGTATCTGTTATACACACACACACACATATATATATATATATATATATATATATATATATATATATATATATATATATATATATATATATATATATACATATATATATATATATATATATATATATATATATATATATATATATATATATATATATATATATATAAAACAGTGGGATCTAGCCATTGTTCTGAAGGCTCTGTCTAAGTCTCCCTTTTATCTCCTCCCTAAAGAGAGCCTGGAACCTTCCGTCCCTTTCCGTGGCCCCTTCGCTCCTGGAGATTACCCCAGAAATGGCCTTTCTCTATCCCAGACCGGGGTATGTTCCTAAGGTGCCCTTGGTTCCCCCATGGCATGTTATGTTGCAGGCATTCTATCCTATTCCCTTTCAAGCCCCTGACTAGGTGAAGCTTAACCGGCTGTCCACAGAATGGAAGCTGTTTGTCTGCTGCGATCCCCATTAAAAGGCCTCCCTGCAAACAAGCAACAACCTGTTGATGAATTGTGGATGTTATCTCATTATGCTATCTCATTATGAGTCCTCTGCTCTTCTCACACCTTTCAGGGTCAGAGCTCACTCCACTCTGAGTGTGACGGCCTCTAAGGTCTGGTCCTCTGGAGCTTCTCTCCAAGACATTTATAACGTTGCGTGCTGGTCCACTTTAGCCTTGACCTCAGGGCTACTCCTGGCTCCTCTGTCCTCTGGCCTAGCTGTGCCCATCCACACTAGGCAGGGACTGGTCAGTATGATAGGATTGGATTCTCGTTCCCAAAGCGTTTTTAAGGCAGCTCAAGTTCCTGAAAGGGGCCGTTTGTAGGTTACGTATGTAAACCTGGTTCACTCCGGGAACTAGATGCTTCGTCTCCAGGTTACACTGCCTGAATCCATGCAGCGCTTCCTATCAGAAGCTAGCATTGGACTCCACTGCATGTGTGTTTATAGCTTCCTGGTTGTGACGTCTCCCTGCCAGCCGGTGACATCGCGCATTTCCATTAGACAGATTTCACACATGATTCGAAGCGTGTTGACGCAGCATTTCTTTCCCTCAGGGAACCAGGTTTACATACATAAACCAGAGGCAATCTTTAGGCTGTTTATGTGGCACCATCCCCAGCTGCACAGTTGTCTTCAATTGAAGAAGTAGAGTGTTGGGATGAATCAGGCAGATCTGATGAGTAGAAAGAGACATGAGCACTACATTTCTGTTCTGTAAATACATTTGTATGAAAGTGCCTATAAATTTGTTCCTTCTAGTAGTAATTTTATCCCCAATGAGTGAGCCAGTGGCGACAGTAGCTGAAAAAACATTAGGAAAATGGGAACCCATCCCCTTTTGGGTAACAGTGAAGGTTCATTATTACAATCAAACATTGTGGCAAAGGTTTGTGAAGAAACACAAGTGTTATGCTCAGGTGTCCTTTGAATCCAGCACATTTTATTGTTTTTAAAAAAAAAAAAGCATTCCAGTTTTTTGAGTAGTTAAAACACATCATAAGGATCAGTGTAAAAAAAAAAAACGTCCAAGGTCAGCGTTGTGCATAATAAAGACAGACCTCTAGCCAGACTTTTGCAGAACTTCTGAATAGCACTTAGGTCTGTGGTTAGTCTGAGGTTTGAATGCTGATGTAGACAATATTTGTATACAATCCTCTCTCTAAATACAGGCCATTGAGACAGCTTCCGAGATAGATACCACTCTGGTGATTTGATATTCCCCTGAAATTGTATTTACCCAAATCATACATAATGGAATTGATTGGTCATAGACAGCGGTTCTGGACTAAATACTGGATATCAAACAAAAGCACTTAGATTCAGAGGCTGAATAGCATCAGCTAAACCTACTGGTTATTCTGAAAATTATTCTCAATTTGTTTCAAAAGTCTCTACAAATAAATATTCATGCTATTTCCGTAAAATACAGACTACTAATACATTAATAAGTCTAAAACATCTGTCAGAAAAAAAGGTACAAATATTTTTTTTTTTTACGTAGAAATGCGAATTCAAGAATTGCTAGTACATATAGATTTTCTGACATTGTCTGTATATGGTGAGACACTCAACTGTTCAGATATCAAGTGAAGGTTCCAACACCTAGGTGCCAGAAGTCTAGAAGAAGATCTTAAGTCCTAGGTCTTGAAGAATGTCTTCATTGCACACTAAAAAAATGGTGAAACCAATCAAGCAGTGGTTGCGGATCGGAGGAAGCGTGGTGAATTGTGAGCTGAGAAGTGCTGGTTGTTTTCATCAGTGTTTTAATGTCTGGTTTGGGCAGATAGACTCAGAAGCATAGCAGTGCTATTGTGTGGGAGAACCTAGGAAGGTTGAAAACGAGCACATTTTTCAATACCATAGCCTTTATACTTATTTGTTTTACATATATTTTTATATATGCTCTGTTTTGAACATGTTTAGATATTCATATCTATATATACCGCCAGGATAGATAAATATATCTACTGTAATTTCTGGACTATTAAGTGCACCGAAATATAAGCCGCACCTACTGAATTTGACAAAGATTTTTATTTTGAACATAAATAAGCCGCACCTGTCTATAAGCCGGTCTAAGTGTCTACATTGAAACTAATGAACTTCGCACAGGCTTTAACGAAAGACAGTGTCTGTTACACGGCTTGTATCTAAACAGTAGCCTACCAAGAAAGTCACTGTTCACTGTCTTCCTTTTTCCTTTCACAACAATTTCTCTCGGGAGTTTTTCTTTTGGCATAATCGTGCGTTTAAAAATCACCATCGGTGAAGCTTTTCTCCCGATGCTGTGCAGCTCAGAACACAGGTGAAGTGCGTTTTTTCAAAGGAACCTCATCCATATTTATGATGTGGTGCGGCTCGATTCAGTGGGAGCGCATCTGATTTTATATAAAGAGTTTCATTGGTTCACCTGAAGCCGTTCGGCAATTTCATTATTGAAATTGAAATTTAAATAGTCTAAGGTTATTGAGTTCAGTTTTTTGGCTTGAAGTTTGTGAAACCGGGAAAAACCCAGGACAAATCCATATATTAGCCGCTTTGTTGTTTAAGCCGCGGGGTTCAAAGCGTGGGGAAAAAAGCCGCTTATAGTCCGGAAAATACGGTATCTGTCTGTCAGTTATTCTAGATCTAGAATTAGTTGCAGAGGCAATCAGAGGTAGACCTGACAGGATAGTCCAGTCTTGAGATGATAGGGGACGGAAATGGCACCTGAATTGCCTGTGTGGACAAAAACAGACGAATTTTCCTGATGTTGTAAAGGAGAAATTGACATGAGCATGAAGACTCAGCAATATGAAAAGAAAAGGTAAGCTAATTGTCCATTCCTCCCCCAAGATTGCATGCAGTGACCAAAAGATAGATCAGAGAGTTCAAATAATATATATTGTCTAAATGTATTTTGGACTTTTATATAAATGGCCCTGTGATAATAATTTTGAAATAATTAAAACGTTCTGAACGGAATTTAGCAATATTTCAACAGGATAAAATGTCCTGGTGTTGATCTACAGAACCTTTTAGCAAGCAGGGCTCTGATGTTAATTGCCAGTAATGCAGCTTAGCTTGCAGCTACAGTTACATTTATGTAGAAGATTCCTATAGTTCACTTTTTTCCTCAGATTTGCCTGAGGAACAGTTCTGGGTTTCTGGGTGATTCAGCTTTGTTATTCTCTATAGTCCACCTAGATAAAGAGTTTTAGTTTTTTAAGTCTGGTCTATTTTCTTTGTTAGCTTTGTTGCATACCATTCGATTGTGTGTGTGCGTTTGTGTGGTGGTCTAACCACGTCATAATGTAGTGTTTGCAAGGGAAAGAAAATCCACAGAACAGTAACTTTGGTAGAAATTCAGGAGATAAATTTAGTTTTGAAGAGGAGAAACACTTCACACCTCCTCTACAGGAATTATGTAGTGTACAAGGTGTTATCATTAAAGGTCTTTATTGGAGCAGTGTTAAATTTTTTTAACTTGATCATTCAAAATGTGTTAAATCATTTTCCGTAAGCACAATTCAGACAGTAGAACCGGCTGTACCTTAAATTGTCTGTCATTGGAAAGCCTTCAGGACAAAGGAGTTTGCATATTTCGCTTTCGCGGCAAAATTGTCAACCTGCATTTTTTGTCTTATGAACATCATGGGATGTTGAAAGGTCCGTAAAAGGAAAAAACTTTATAAAAAGGATTGAACCTGTCTTATGGATGTTCCACAGCATTATATGTAATTGGGTCATGAAACAGGGCAAACTCATATGGTAAAAAAAAATATATTTATTTATTTATATGTATTTTAAAATATATGTTAAATATATATTTTATCTGTAATGCTCAAAAAATTTATTTTTGAAATTGAAAATGTTCAATTTAAACCACAATATTTAAAATATATTATAGGGTCAAGAAAATAAATGTTTAACATTAGTAGAATGAGGATGGAAATCAAAGTATCCATTATTTAACATATATTTAGGGTAAATGAAAAATAACAATAAATAAAATGACAAACTGCTCTATAAAATAGTTTACAGTATAGAAATACTGTTGTATAGTAAGATATGCATATTATGTACAACATTAAAAAAAATAGTTGGCTACAAATAAAACAAAGATTTAGCAACAATTAGGTCATGTTTATTTATTTGCTTAGGTCACCTTACAGAATAGCACACTAAATTAACTATCAGGGATACAGTACACATAATATAAAACTTCTATGTACATTTGTTTTTTACAGTTCATTATAAGGGATACAATATAACACTAATGATAATGCATACATTGTACACTGACATAAAAGATCAAATTGCACAGAAGAACATGTGTATTTGCTATAAATGTATGACACAACTTGGGCCTCTCTTGGCTCCATTTGATGCCTCATTTAAGGAATTCACAGTGAATAATATTTCAAAAAATGTAATCAACTTTGAGTTTTTCAGTGTGAATGATAACTTGGATTTGAGGCACAGAGACGTTTTTGCTTATTCATAGAATCGTCTGTAGGCATAACCTCATTTTCATTTTGACAAATCAAGAATCTTTTAATGCTAACATTTTGATCATCATTCAACATAGTAAATGAATTGCGTTTAAATACTCAACTATAATCTTCTGAGCGGACCACCTCGACTATTTTCAAAGATTCTTTGAAAATACTTTGTCTCTTTGTACCCCATAACGACTCTGTGCCATATAGTCATCTCTCCTAACTAATGGCACTTTCGGGCGATCGAGTGCAGTGATATAACGTGTGCGAGTTACATGTTTCAACTGTTTTGGTCTTGTCAGAGTTTCAAAGATCTCCTTGCATTCATCTGAGGCATCTTTCATTAAAGTCCGGCCATAAAAAGGTAAAAAGATTTTTGTATCCAGAAAGTTTTGACAATCTGAATTGCAACCCCTTGAGTGCTTTTGATCGTGTCTGGTAGTGTAGCATTTTAAGACTCAAACACAAAGGCAGAGTGAGCCCACAAAGACCCCCAGTTAACTACACTTCTTGGTAAAAAAGAGGCAATGATGGACATTATAACACATATTGGCATTCCCATAGTAAATCTCCATATATTTCACAAAATCTGTTAGAAGTGCCCCAGACTCAGCAATCTGGTCTCTGGTTATATTTTCACCCAACAGAAGTGATTCAGTAGGAGCATCCACATACACCATTAAACTGTTTGAAATTCTGAAACAGCAGTCTGGCAACTGAATCACTCATTAGAACTAGAGGGATCACTATTGTGTTGATAGAAACTCCTTTGTCATTTTCATATACAGTGGAACCCACTTATCTCGACCTCAGTTACCTCGACAACCCTATTAAGTCGACGTTTTTGAAGTGGAACCGCCAAATTCTAGCTTTGTCTAAGCATTTTTTAATCGGTTATGTCGAACCCTAATATCTCGAGCACAAGGGGGGAGAAATTTGCCATTTACGTCGGTTATCTCGATCGGCACTGTGCAGCCGCAGAAGAACTTGTGAAAGTGGCAGAAAAATCAAGCCTTACAGATGCTACAGGTGTTGTATTGTATACTGGTGAATCTCTGCTGTTAGTTAGTGCACATATGCCTTTTGTTGTTAAATGTTATGCGATGAACGGGAGGCGAAAGTAGAAGCGCGGCGCTGAACAGCACACGGGAGAACGTGGGATGAGCAGCAAAAGCATAGAATTAACAACGGCAGGATCGGGTGGAATCCGCGATGCGTACCGGGATACGCATGAGCGATAACAATGACCGCCGTGAACCAACATATACCAACAATAATGGAGTGTGGAAGTTTAAATAGGAGCTGGTGATAAATGATAAACGAGCACCATATGTGCGCGATTTAAGCCGGGAGCTTCAGAGAAAGCGGCCGAGAAAGCACGCCAAAGGGGTGTGGCAGGTGGATTCCTGACATTTAACAAACATGTATGTACATTTTTATAGCATGCCTTCATCAAACAAATCGCGGCAACGCTGTTGTGTAAAAAACTTTCCAAAAACACGTGCATGCACATTCTCATTTATTAACGCACATCATGTACATAAAGAAATTTAACCCAGCCATTAGGGGGGCACAAGCCAGTGTACTCTTAGTGCCGGTCCCAAGCCCGGGTAAATGGGGAGGGTTGCGTTAGGAAGGGCATCCAGCGTAAAACATGTGCCAAATCAAATATGCGGATCACAAATGAGAATTTCATACCGGATCAGTCGAGGCCCGGGTTAACAACGACCGCCACAGGTATTGTTAGCCGACAGGGTACCGGTGGAAATTGGGCTACTGTTGGCCGAAGGAGGAGAAGAAGAGGAGAAAGGCGTCTACAGAGACGGCAGGAAAAGGAGCAGTGTAGGAGAGTAGAGGTTCGGGTTGGTACTTTAAATGTTGGTACTATGACGGGTAAAGGGAGAGAGATAGCTGATATGATGGAGAGGAGAAAGGTAGATGTGTTGTGTGTTCAGGAGACCAAGTGGAAAGGGAGTAAGGCCAGGAACATTGGAGGTGGGTTTAAACTGTTTTATCATGGTGTGGATGGGAAGAGGAATGGTGTAGGGGTGATTCTGAAGGAAGCGTACAGTAAGAGTGTAGTGGAGGTGAAGAGAGTTTCTGATAGGGTGATGATCGTAAAGGTGGAAGTTGGAGGAATGATGATAAATGTCATCAGTGCCTATGCTCCACAAGTTGGCTGTGAGATGGAGGAGAAAGAAAGATTCTGGAGTGAATTAGATGAAGTGGTAGATGGTGTACCTAGGAAAGAACGATTGGTGATTGGGGCAGACTTTAATGGGCATGTAGGTGAAGGGAACAGAGGTGATGAGGAGGTGATGGGTAGGTTTGGTTTTAAGGAGAGGAATGTGGAAGGGCAGATGGTGGTAGATTTTGCTAAAAGGATGGAAATGGCAGTGGTGAACACGTATTTTAAGAAGAAGGAGGATCATAGGGTGACGTATAAGAGTGGAGGAAGGTGCACACAGGTGGATTATCTTCTGTGTAGGAGATGCAACCTGAAGAAGATTGGAGACTGTAAGGTGTTGGCGGGGGACAGTGTAGCTAGACAGCATCGGATGGTGGTCTGTAGGATGGTTTTGGAGGCGAAGAAGAAGAGGAGGAAAGTAAGGTTTGAAAGAAGAATAAGATGGTGGAAACTGAAGGAGGAAGAGTGTAGTGTGAGGTTCAGGGAAGAGGTCAGACAGGGGCTTGGTGGTGGTGAAGAGGTGCCGGATGATTGGGCAACTACTGCAGGAGTGATGAGGGAGGCAGCTAGAAAAGTACTTGGTGTGACATCTGGAAATAGAAAGCAAGACAAGGAGACGTGGTGGTGGAATAAGGAAGTGCAGGAGAGCATTAGGGGAAAGAGGTTGGCAAAACAGAAGTGGGATCGACAGAGTGATAAGAAAAGTAGGCAGGAGTACAAGGAGATGCGGCAGCAGGTTAAAAGGGATGTGGCGAAAGACAAGGAAAAGGCATATGAGGAACTGTATAAGAGGTTGGACACTAAGGAAGGTGAAAAGGATTTATACCGATTGGCCAAGCAAAGGGACCGAGCTGGGAAGGATGTACTGCAAGTTAGAGCAATACAGGATGGAGAGGGAAATGTGTTGACTAGTGAGGAGAGTGTGTTGAGAAGATGGAGGGAGTATTTTGAGCAGCTGATGAAAGAGGAAAATCAGAGAGAGAGAAGGTTGGAGGATGTGGAGTTGGTGAAGCAGGATGTAGATAGGATTAGTAGGGAGGAAGTGAGAGCAGCGATTAAGAGGATGAAGAATGGAAAGTCGGTTGGACCAGATGACATACCGGTAGAAGCGTGGAGATGTTTAGGAGAGATGGCAGTGGAGTTTTTAACCAGATTGTTTAACAGGATTCTGGAAGGGGAGAGGATGCCTGAGGAATGGAGAAGGAGTGTGCTGGTACCGATCTTTAAGCATAAGGGAGCTGTGCAGACCTGCAGTAACTACAGGGGAATTAAGTTGATCAGTCACACCATGAAGTTATGGGAAAGAGTAGTGGAAGCCAGGCTGAGAGAAGAGGTGACCATCTGTGAGCAACAGTATGGTTTCATGCCGAGGAAGAGCACCACAGATGCCTTATTTGCTTTTAGGATGTTGATGGAGAAGTATAGAGAAGGACAGAAGGAGCTGCATTGTGTATTTGTGGATTTAGAGAAAGCGTACGACAGGGTGCCGAGAGAGGAGTTGTGGTATTGTATGAGGAAGTCAGGTGTGTCAGAGAAGTATGTGAGGGTGGTGCAGGACATGTATGAGGACAGTGTGACGGCAGTAAAGTGTGCAGTAGGTACGACAGACTGGTTCAGGGTGAAGGTTGGACTGCATCAAGGATCGGCCCTGAGCCCTTTCCTGTTTGCAGTGGTGATGGACAGGTTGACGGACGAGGTCAGACAGGAGTCTCCCTGGACTATGATGTTTGCAGATGATATTGTGATTTGTGGTGAGAGTAGAGAGCAGGTTGAGAAGAGCCTGGAGAGGTTGAGATATGCGCTGGAGAGAAGGGGAATGAAAGTCAGTAGGAGTAAGACAGAGTACATGTGTGTGAATGAGAGGGAGGGCAGTGGAGTGATGTGGTTGCAGGGAGAAGAGGTGGAGAAGGTGGAGGAGTTCAGGTACCTGGGGTCAACAGTGCAAAGTAATGGAGATTGTGTTAGGGAAGTAAAGAAAAGAGTGCAGGCAGGGTGGAGTGGGTGGAGAAGAGTGACAGGAGTGATTTGTGATAGAAGAGTATCTGCAAGAATGAAAGGGAAAGTTTATAGGACTGTGGTGAGACCTGCGATGTTGTATGGATTAGAGACATGAACCCCATTAGCCCTCATACATCAAGCAAGCATGCTTAAACTTGTATTTGCCATTACTGATGTGTGCATTGATTAATGTTTATATGTGGGTATGTGGTGAACCACCCCTTTAAAATGTAGCTGTGATTTTTGTCTATTCTATTACAGTGGCAGTGAAAAAAGAGTTTTCCCTGTGTGTCCAGAGGAGCTTTGGGGATTGCAGTAATTTCTAAGATGGGGAAACCGAGACTGCTTGAAAGGAAAAAAAAAAATCATGTTTTTATATATATATATATATATATATATATATATATATATATATAAACATGATGTTCCTTGTTTCATTTGGAAATGTGTTATGTACATGCTTTAGAAAATATATAAATGTGAATGTATTTTCTTGGATTGAACCCAAGCAAGAATTTTTAGTATTTAAACAGAATGGCTGAAAAAAGAACAATCAACATGTTGCAATGCACATGCATCAGGCACTTCCTGGTTTAGGTGTATAACACTAGTGCTATGGATTCTTTAGTGTTTTTATGCATGCGCAAAACAAATCTTGAGTTGCCACCGTGACACTGCACTAACTATGTTTTCTGTTTTTTTACCCCAAGCAGTGTGTGTGTGTGTGTGTGTGTGTGTGTGTGTGTGTGTGTGTGTGTGTGTATATATGTGTGTTAAATTTTATTAATACAAAAATGTGCTCAAAATGTAAGGCAGAGACTAAACAAACTTGCAGTCCGCCACTTATTACGTTACCGAGGGAACCTTCGATTTTGACTATGTTCCGCACGTAAAAAGGATTGCATCTGAAAGCCAGGTACTAAAAAAAACCTCAATATGAATATGTGTACCGTTACACCGCTAATCTATATGTATTTGTATATCGTAAACCTAACATTTAGTATTCCTCTACATACAATGGAGATACGTTAAGACTACCCCATTGTAAGTCAAAAATAACGTAAGTCGAAGATGGTACTATAAATCACCGTCTTTCCTGCTTCATGCTGATTTATAATTTTCATTTTCTGCTTTAAACTGATAGTTTTCCTCTTCTTTTTTTCACTAGCAGCAGGAGACATACTTAGGCACTTGGAAGACATGCTTTTCTCAGTAAAATTGTTGTTTGTAACCGTTTGAAAGAAATACACACTCCCACTGAGACAACTTTACTCCGTCGACTGCTAGCGAGAGTGGAGCATCTCACATGGCGAGAGATACCCTCATCCCAGCTGCATGTCCAACGTATCGTACTTCACATACTGATGCCTGTGCCTGTTGCGGGAAATTTTAAATACAGTATTTTTACAATTTTGGCCTATTACTATCGTCAGCATAAGATAGAAAAATTGTAAGTCGAACAATCGTAACTCGGGGACCATTTGTGGTGTGTTTTTTTTTTTTTTTTTTTTAGATAATGAAGCATGTCTAATTATCTGCAGAAATAGGCAGTGAAGCAGAGACTGGAATCTCCATTAAAAATGTGACTATCTCCTAGAAACCTGGAAAAGCTTAACAGATTTCCTTATAAAGCTGCAGGTTTAAATAAAAATTCCGGTGAGACTATGTCAGACCATAAGAGAGCTGTGCAAACCTCAATAAACTTTCGCAAATTTCTTTACATTGACTGATAAAGTCTTGCAGAACACAATTACTTCAATAGTTTAATTGATCTTCGTAAAATAAAAGAATGACACGGTGTAATGTCGTGTAATTGTTCATCTAAGGGTGTATTCAACTAATTCTAAGACCTGATGAGTACTGGATGATTGTATTATGTCTTGTCATTATCATTTTATCATATGAATAACTGGTTAAAAAACACTGTGAGTTCAGATTGAGGGTAACTCTGTATTACATGGCTTTGTTATTAAATTCTTTACTTACACACACCCTGCCAAGGTTGAATCCTTTCTTAACATGTTCCTAACAGATATTAATAATTGTGCATGTAGTTCAGCACAAATTGTAATATTGCACCACAGAAAGAAAATCTAAAATGATTTAAAAGACCTAAAAATCTTGAATCACTTGTTTAATTATCTCATTCTTTTCTGTTGCATGGTGGAAGAACACAATAGGAAAGTAAGTAAATGCTGATTTTGTAAAATGTGCATACACAGTAATTGATCAATGGCTTTATTCCTATTAAGTAGGAATCTCTATAAGCATGTGGCATTTTGATTTATTGGCATTCATTAAGTTGTCCCGCTTGAAAATAGATGTGCTATTCTCATACAGATTCTTTCACGATAATATCTTGCCTGCTGCCTGACACCACAAGCGAAACATCAACTTCAGGCCATGTTCATAAATTAGGCAGGGGAAATCCCTTATAGACACCGCTCGTGATGATATCTGCGAGACATAATGCTAACATGAGTGCTAACATGAGTGCTAACCTTCTGTGATGCATGAGGCTTGTTTTTTTGTTTTGTTTTTTGCCTTTTGTGTCTTTGGTGATTGTCACTGAAGTGTTGTGAAAACATCTCTTATTAGAGGCAGTTCACACATCGTCTCTGACTACATCAAATCGATATAAAAGCCAGATGTAGCTGCTGGAAGCACACAAACTCTTTGAAAGATGGCCAAAAATAAAAAATGTGCACAAGCTCAATAACATCTTGACTTTATTTGGCAGATGGAAGCACCAGGTTGTCAGCAATCACATAGAGCAATTTGTGTCAGAAGAGACAAGTAGGGAAAATACAGTAAAACCAAACTTCCCCCTAAGACACAAATTACCTGCCACATTTCCTGTTGGTTACAACACTTAAGTTAATATTGGTAAAGACAGACTGCAAATCAAACCTGCAAAACACAATAACAATAATAATAAAAAACATATACAGCCAAATTGTCTTAATTTTCCTAATAGCTGTCATTACAACACACTTCCTGGACTGCAGTCATGAAATAAGCATTGTCTGGTTGTTTTATCTAAAAAGAAAGCTTCTGTCCCACTTGCCAATCTTTTTTTCATTGAAGCTGATATAAGCCCAGGCTGTAAATGTGATAAAGTAATGAAATATGATATTCACTAAGTCAAGAATTATTCCAAAGTTAACAATATATCTTTGCTGCTTTATCACTTTCTCTTGGACATATTTTTGGCTTTGGATATCACGATATGATGTTTCGGTCATATCGCCCTTCCCTGGGATTTGAATAAGCTGAATAAGATAAAGATTTAACCTGGATCAATTAAAATAAAATAATACAATTTGGGGTTGAGTGCAGTTTACGTCATGACTTTACCAGCCTTAAATGAATGTTGAAAGCCTTTATAGTGCATTCGTAATGTTGTTTCATTAATTTTGAATCGGATCTAAATTCTAGCCAGGGATTTATTTGTCTTGCAGTCGTTAATATTCAGCATTTGATTGTTTTTTACGGTTATTGGTTCTGATTTCATTTTATACTGACGATGCTTAAAGACTTCATTTTGGGATACATGTTGTGTGTGTGGCGTCATAATTTTCTCCATTATCGTCTTGCAGAAATCCAGCAGTGAGTGGAGTAAGACGGTGTTTGAGTATCGTACGCAGAAGCCCTCCAAGCTCCCGATTGTGGACGTGGCGCTGGTGGACGTGGGATTTCTCTCTCTCTCTCTCTCTCTCTCTCTCTCTCTCTCTCTCTCTCTCTCTCTCTCTCTCTTTCTCTCTCTGTCAAATCAAACCTACATTAATGCATATTTGTATTTTACAGACATGGTTTAACAGTTTTAATTAAACCTTTGCAATAAAGATTATAAATTAATTTGTTTGTTTATTCAGTATTTAATTTGGGAAATGATGCTTTGAATGTCAGCTGTTGGATTTCCTGATGGGTCAAGCAAATGTGGGAGTATATGTTAGTAAAATAAATTTAGTTGAGCAAAACCATGTTATTAAGAACTGCAGTAGTTACAGTGTATTTAAAAACTATTTAAACTTTCCTTCACTTTTTTAATTTTTTAATTTTAGTTTTAGCCTGATACTACAATTGTTCAGATTGATTTTTTTTTCTCATTAATCTACACTCAGTACCCCAAAACTGAATTCTAGAAATGTCTGTACATAAGTATTTACCTCAAGTCTTATTTCGTATGACGCAACAATCTTTTTACACTGGGGGTGTCAAAACAGAGAAGAGTCTTCAATGTATGAAGTGAGATTCAGTTGAGGATCAGAGAGAGGCTGGTGCAGTGCACGGTGATATGCTGTAAGGTAGAAAGAAAAGTTCTTTTCAACAGTGTTCTTTATAGTTAAACATTAGTGTTTTAAACCTGATGCAGGTAGCTATAGGAAGCCCATGGCCTTAGCGTAGCAATGTGGTGGTGTGGGAGAATTTAAAAAGGTTGAAAACAGGTTGTGTTGCTGCATTCTGGATCAGATGCAAAGGTTGAATGTCCCTCAGATGCAGAGCGAGGTGCAGTAGTCCAGTCTTGAAATGCTGAGGGACTGAACAAGCACCTTTGTGGCCTGTGTGGATAAAAATAGACTAATTCTTCTAAAGTTGTAAAGAAGAAATCAACATGAGACATGTCAATTATATACCGGCGTTGTTCTTTGTTGAGGTTTTTGCTCTATGCCTCTTTTGGTACTTGATTTTGCCGAGAACTTGAGCTTTACTGTACGCTTTATGCTAGCTTTGTGAATTGTGCAGAATGTAAGCACTGTGCTCTCCCGCACTTAACATACTGTACGTAAACCTTTTATCAACTTTTATACGCCGGTACACCTTCTCAATCCAATCAGCCAATCACCTGGCAAACGTACAGTGCATACATTCATCCACATAAAGGCTAAGAGCTTCAGTTAAACATCATAAAATGTGGAAATCTAATCTTAGTGACTATGACCATGGTGTGGTTGTTGGACTTTTGAGCACAATAGTTTTGAGAGTTTTATACAGAATTGTGAGGGGGGGGAATAATGCAGAGTGGGGCAGGTCTGCAGGTGGAAATGTTTTATTGATAAGTGGGGTACGGGAATAAACAGGTTTAAGCTGACAAGAATAAACGGGTTCAAGCTGACAGTTAATACACTATTGATACTCTATTAATACACTATTAATGTATGTATTTTTAATACAATATTAAAAACATGTATTTATACTATATATTAATACACTATTGCCACTAATGGGCAAACCAGAACCAATGGTAGCAATAAAATTCTCCCTGAAATGTTCCTTCAGAGGAACTAGATTCAAAAGAAAACCCATGCTGACCTTTGTGATACCTTATTTATGTCTGCAATTTTCCCATCTTATAATCGCTACTTACGGTTTGACAATGTGCTATGCCAAGAAGCACTAGTTTTCTAAAACTGGTTCCATGAACATAAGTTGAGTGTATTTTTGAGTTGAATCCAATACAGCACCTTTGGGATGTGTTAGAACGGGAGATTCACAGCATGAATGTGCATCTGACAAATTAGCAGCAATTATGTAATGTCAACATGAACCAGATTATTAAAGGAATGTTTCCAAGACTCTGAAATCCATGCCATGAAGAATTGCCGCTGCAGTAAGATGTTGCTAATAAAGTGGCTAATGAGTGTATGGTCAAAGTAATCCTGGTTCAACTCTGTATATACAGTTTCATTGTTGTTGGTGGTGTAAATAGTAATTGTGCTTTTTATAGTGTGACTTGTTTTATAATTCACCATGAAATAAAGCACCAAAAAGCCAGATTTGAGTGAAGGATAAAGGTAGAAAGAAATATGGATGGAAGGTGTGTATGTGTGCTAGTGGTAGGTTGGTAAATGAATGAAGAGATGTGTAGCATTAATAGAGAGATAGATTAAGTGTGCATTTATATTCCATGCAAGGCTCTGGAAATTCATTCAGTGTAAGTTTATAGGAGTTTTGTTGATATTTGATCTACTATGCTGGGAAAATCAGATAAAAAATACATTTTTGAACCGCTTAATGTTTTTTTTTTTACTTTTCAGATAAAAAAATCTATGAAAATTTTTTTTGTCAAATTTGAGCTTTTGAAAAAAACACAATTCTGATGTGATTCAATACTAAAAGTCAAATAGGTATCATGAAGGCAGGTGTGGGTGCCAATTTTCTTTAAAGGAAGTACAAATAATTAAAACGTACAAAAAATACTAAGGCAAACCATGAAGTCACCAGACAAAACAACAAGGTAAACTTGCAAGACAACAACAACCCTGAAAGACAAAGAATCACCCTACAGGCAATCAGTCATGTGACGGTGTGGGGGTAAAAAATTAATATTTAGCATCTGCTTGACAGGATTATTTGGCTTGCTGTAACATTATATTGTGGCTCTTAACTGTCAAAATGGAAAACTGAGCCTGACAGATTCCAGGTTTTAGTAAAAATACACTATATAGGCAAGGTATTGGGACACCTAAGCTTTCCAACCAAATGCTCCCGGTGCTCCCCAAAATGTTATCGATATAGTTATACTATATTTATATTATATTTAACTATGATTTACACTTCTGGTAGATACTAAAATGCATTTCATTGCTGTGCAATGACAAGAAAGATCTATCTATCTATCTATCTATCTATCTATCTATCTATCTATCTATCTATCTATCTATCTATCTATCTATCTATCTATCTATCTATCTATCAAAAAATTTTGTTTTTTTTATTTTACAATGAAATGGTCTAAAATCAGCTTTACACAAATAGTGCTAATAAGGTTATATAAAAGAATATGGACCTCAGGCAGATCCAAAGAGGAAAAACTACATTTAGTACCAGTATTTGTCCATATAGTGTAACACATCGTAATTGACTCTTCTTTAATTCATATAAACATTTGAAAAATTATGAGAAAATGATTATTTAGCAATTAAATAAACAACAAATAAAATGTTTATCCTATTGTTTCAATAAATAATGTTCTACATTAAAATCCATTAGATCCTTTTTAACATCTGTACACACTTTGTTAAGTATCTTTGCAATTGTGTTACCAAGTCTGTGTTTAGAGTCTTTGCTTTAGGCAATTTTCACCAACAGCACTGTGAAAGCTGGAGATTCAAATCCTGTGGTGTACAATTAGTGTAAAATAGTCTATAATTTTGACATACTGTTTATGGTGCTGTAAATGGGATTTTTCCGAGTCCAACAGGAGGTGAAGCGACCATTTAAAACATTATCCGTGATTTTCTGTCTTCATCATAATTTCTGAAGCAGCCATTGACACTCATTGTGTTACAACAGCAATGATGGGTTTGTTTACTGCATATAGACAGCAGTGATCACAGAATGCACATGTTTATTAAGGCTTATTCTGACATTAGAAGCCAGTGATGCACTGCATTTTCAGAGTGAGACTCGGCGAAATGTGACAACTCGTTTATGTAGAATATCATATGATTGTTGTTTAAATGGATGCATTTGTTTGTTCTCTATCTAGCTAATAGTTCGTATGGGTACTGTATATCCAATAGCCAGAATGAAAATTATGGCAAGGAGAGCTGTAAGAAAATAAATATTGCTGTAGATGTGTAGGCCTCAAGCAATGCAATTTTGATAGTATTTTAGTAGACTGGTGATCATTTGGCTAAGAAGCAACTTGTGTATTAGTGTTGTGGTATGCAATTGAATGAAGTGGGATTGTTTTCCTCATGATGGATGTGTAAACATTATGAAGCAAAACAAATTAGAAGCCAACATTAAAATAGAAAATGCTCCAGATTTAACTGGGCCCTGACTGTCCTTAAGATGAATAATCATAGATGGGGGTAAAAAATACATGGTCGCAAAATAGAAAGAGTCTACAGGACACTTTAATTATGTTTTTTAGCATATGCGTTCCGGAACCATTAATCAGTGACGAATGGGTGAGTCTACATGTGTATATTATTTTTTTTATAGTTATGGACTTCTTTGTCAAACACAGTCTGTGGGATTTTATTATAATTTTTTATTTTATTAATAAGCAAACAAACAACACCAGAAGAAAATCATGGACCATATACAACATGACAAGATGATAACTAAAGTTGAAGCAGGATGTGAGACCCACTAAAATATCAGCACTCCAAAGGTCTCTGCAATCAAAGGTCACTTTGGTTAATTCAGTTAGTGAAAACTGTAGTGCCACAGGAGATAACAACATATGTGACTATTGTATCTATTATAATTAAGTACTACTGCTTATTTATTAATATATTGTTCCCAAACAATTATGGGAAATAATTGAAGACTACACCACATATTTCTAGATAATGCACAAATTCAGGCACATGTAACAGATAATGATTATATATACCTATGAAATATTGCTTATCAGACATGTATTCAGCTTACAATAAGCAACATATATTATTATACTGAACAACAATGAATAAAGAAACAAAAAAGGATTAATTGCTTTGATAAATAAAATTATATATTATATTGTATGTATCCATATGCAGCATGAACCAGAATGACATTCTAATACACATAATATAATATATAATCATTTGTAGGGGAGTGGTGGCTCCAGCGGTTAAGGCGCTGGGTTACTGATCGGAAGGTCGGGGGTTCAAGCCCCGGTATCGCCAAGCTGCCACTCTTGGGCCCTGGAGCAAGGCCCTTAACCCTCTATGCTCCAGAGGACCCTTACGAGAAAATCAAGGACCGCGACGTGGGGCCGCCTTCCCGTGGGCTCACCACCTGCAGGAGGGATCGTAAGGGACCGGTGCTGAGAGGATTGGGCAGCAGTCGAAGGCGGGGGCCTTGACAGCCCGATCCCTGGACACGGAGAAGTGTCTGGGGAATCTGCTTAGACTGCTGCCCCTGCGACCCGAATTACGGATAAGCGGGAGAAGATGAATGAATAATTAATCATTTGTCATGTAACAGTTTTAGTATTCCGTATATGCTAAATTGCTTTATATAATCTTTTTTTTTGTTTTTGTTGCACATCAATTCTAGTGCACAGTGTTCGGTTATAACTATTATTATCTATGAACCTCTATCATCAAAGTGTCTTTTGTTTAGTTAGGACAGAGGGAAGTGCTGTTATAGTAAAATAATCAATGAAATGGTGGTAAGAAGCACCTAATAAAGCAGAGTTATCATTAATATCCAGAAATTGCATTTTTTACCATGAGACATTTAATTCCTTTAATAATAGATAAAGTTTTGCAATAGTAAGTGTATTTTTTTTTTATTATGATTTGTAATTGTTAGCTACAATTAATTTTAATATTATGTTAGCACATGAACTAATATATGAAGCTATGAACAGTCTTGTAAATGTAAGTCTCTTTTGATTTTACGTCTTCTGGTTTAAAGACTTTCTAACTGTGGAGAATGTAGTAACTATTACAAACTAAGGACACTGAAGAAAGACTCCTTCCATAAGGGCATTACTTTAAAAATCTTTATTAACAATTAGATGCATTTATTTTTTACTTGATAATAACAATAATAATACGTAACAATGTTTTTCTAGATCATGGGTTGTACACAGTTCATTTTTTAAATAAAATATAAAAATAATTGTGCACATTTTTGTTCATCACAGTAAATTTTCTTTTCTGCAAAATACTTTATATTCACCATAAATATTTATTTTTCAATATATTATTACATACATATTTTATTATCAAACATTATTAAATTTAAATTATTATTAGCATTATTATTAAATACAGTTCTATATATTTTTAATATTAATAAAACCTAAGTACTAGTCTTAAGTATTTGGTTTACATAATCTATCATTATAAAGTGGTACTGGATGATTCTGAATACTTTTTTACATGTTTCTGTTCCCCAGTGTATCAATTATTAATGACGGGAAGAGAACGTAGGAAGAAAACGTGGGCCAGTCCTGTGTGCTAATTACACAGCCTTCACCTACGACACACTTTGAAGGTGAACAGTATGCGGGCAGAATAGGAGTGTGTCCAGCAGCAGTCGCTCAAACGCATTACACATGTCTCAGAAGCCACAGGGGAAATGTCGGAATGCCTCGCTACACCCACTCCACCTTCTCCACACAAAAATACACACGCTTATTTTCAGTCTCTCTTAGCATTTATCTAAAGCCTTTTGCAGCTCAGATATTTCGAGTCCTAGTCGAAGTACATTCCTGATAAATTACTAATATTTCTTGAAGCTTTATGATGTGGATCAATGATTGCAGACAAACTGCAGTTTGGTCTGGGCTTGGACTTTTTTGCAACAGCAGTAGCAGGTGAATATTATAGTAATTTTCTCACATACATTTTCAATCTCTTTTGCATTTTATTAGACAGTTTGAGCTGTTTTGTATGGAGGTTGGTATAGAGATTATTCCTGAAATGAGGGTTGCGAGGTGGGAATATGTCCAGCATGATTATGGAGGACATGGAGTAAACCCACAGGAACAGGAGGAGAACAAAGGGATTGAACTGGTAACACTAAAAGTATTAACAATACTTTTACAGTGAATTATAAATTAAAAAAATAATGCACAACCCTTACACATGAAATATATAATCTTCTTCTTTTTCTTTTTTTTCTTTCAGCTTCTCCCATTAGGAGTCACTAATTACTTTTTTTCTTCACCTAAAAGATTCTACCATAAAACGCATTCAGTGATTTACCAATCACTAGTTTGAACACTCTTTATTAGGAGGATTATTTTAACTTTACTTTTAGGGAACTTTAGGGAACTTTTAGGGAACACGTTAGTTTCTTGATAATTTGCAATGGCAGGTACATAACAGTCATTTCAAAGCATTTAGGATGGCAGTGTGACATAAAATAGTGCCATGTATTTCAAGTTGCACAACTGACAACTGGTGGTGTGTTCTGTATCAAAGTAAAACTTTTCATTTATTATTTTTAAATATGTGGATTCAAGTGGAGGCTGGAGTTTATTGATAACAGCCAATACATTCAGAACATCAGACACAAGTGGTGTCAAAAAGCAGGCAAAGTTTATGGAAAACGAAAAGATCAAAAGCGTAAACCGACTTGGCAACTTGGAATCTAACAAACAAGAATATGTCTTGGTAAAGTCAGTGGAACATAAGCAATGATGTCACAATCAGTGTTTACTTCACAGCCTGTTTTGTGGATGAAGGCCCTTTAAACACTGTTAGTGCAAGTGCATTCAATTGGGCAAACCTTAATTAGTAGCATTTAGAGTCCAAATGGGACTGTGTGTGTGTTCATATTTTGGGAGTTGGTGTTTGTTTTAGCTGTATGTATCGGCTGCAGTGGTTGCCATGAAGTTCTCTGCTAGCCAACTGCTACTTTGCATTGTTTACATTTCCAGGGCACATGTGGAAGTTTTTGACAGTCATCCCAACATATGAGCTACCTCTGTGTTTAAAAAATCCAATCCAAAAAACAAAACCCATTTAACTGAGATATATATATATTATATATATATATATATAATATATATATATATATATATATATATATATATTCTACACAAATGACACCTCCATTATGCTTGTGTGATTAAAAAAGCAGTTAATCTTTGCTTTAATTAAATTGCCATTGCTAAGCCTAAACGCAATAGGGGGAACTGAGCCAGTGAGCAACTGAAGGAAAAAACAAACCCAATTAACTCTGCTATTTATTGGACTGTGCATTTATTTACTCCTATAGTCATATTCACATTGCGATATTACATAGCAGACGATTTCTATGTTTATCTTTCATCTCTTACATTTGAAAAAACTGGGTCAGGAGAAGGACATGCTGGCACACTGGAAAGGCCAGAGGCTTTTAGATTGATGTTCTCCTGTATGAATATGTGCTTCACAGTACTCTGGGTGAATCAGTGCAGGCAGCTGAAGTACACACAGTTGGTGTAAATTAAAAAGGCCCGGCGTGTTTAATATAATCGTCAAGGGCACACAACATTTCCATTTAGGGCAATTACAAATTGGTGTCATGTTTTTACTAAATTATTTGCATGCCTCAAGCCTACGTGATGCATTTTTCACAATACAATCCTAAATGGAGTCACTACATTGTGTATTAAAATGTAACTAGAAATCAGAAGCATATTACTGAGGTATCTGAATACAAATTCATTACTTGGAATTTGTAGATATGAAAAGGATTGGCTAGAAAAGAGTAGTGGTATGCATCAGGACTGGATCCCACAATAAAAGTTGCATGAGCTGCAGGTTTATATGTGATGGGGCATTACTAAACAGGTGCATATGGAGCTTGCTGAACAAACCTGATAAACAGAGATTAATATGAATATTCAGCACTATTTGCAGCATCCTTAGCAACTGCCTGTTTAAGGTTGCAGTGGTCAATTCAAATGAAGTGGCTTTTATTGTCATTTTAGCAATATACAGATTTCTCATCTGTACACAGCGAAATTTAAAAACTATTTAGAAAATGTATTATCATATAGAATATATTTATTTGCATAGTATGTAGAGTAGTGCTGTGTTGTATTGTGTTGTCTCACTAAATGTTGTTTGCATAGATGCACTTTATATAGATTCCATTGAATAGGTCTGATTGTTCTAGTCAGTTTTGTGTTATCTATTATGTTATTTTATGTAGCACCTTGGTCCTGGAGGAACAGTGTTTTGTTTCACCGTGTACTGTATTTTATTGAAATAACAATAAAAGCCACTTAATTTAACCTAAACTAAGTTTTTTTGAAGAAAACATTTTACTTGTTTTCTTCTCTAGTTGAGACCAACAATGGAGTGACAAAATGTCAGAATCAGAATTCACACATCATGCTGACATTGAGGCCATTTCTACCATCGGGTTTTTCCAGGTAAACAGTGGTAGGGTTTATACCATAGTCATTCAAATCTGTATTATTTATCTTTACTTTACTGGCCACATCTTTTGAGTCAGCACATACTTCACTACTAACTTCTACCAGTTTCTGAACTCACTCACCTCAACATATTTAATGTATCAATCTTTTTAACTATTCAATTTATTGTGAAATTAAAGCCTATTAGAAGTTTCTGTATAATTATATGGTTTGCATTGTAATTCAATAGCTGAGAGGAACGTCTCCAGGTTCCATATGTAACCCTGGTTCTCTGAGGGAACGAGACACTGCGTCAACAATACTTTGGGAAAGCTTCTGCGTTGTCAATGCTCTGAATAACATGTGTAATCCGTCTAATGGAAAGGTGCAGCGTCACCAGTGGGGTGACATCAAGCTGAAAGGAGAAGGAAGCGCTGCAGGGATTCCGGCAGTGTAACCTGGAGACGCAGCATCTCGTTCTCCTTAGAAGACCAGGGTTACATAAGTAACCTGAAAGTGTTCCCTTTCAGGAACTTAAGCTGCGTCAAAACGCTTTGGGAACGAGAGTCTAATACCACCAGACTGACCAGTCCCTGCCTAATGTGTAAGTGCACAGCTAGGTCGAAGGACAGAGGGGCCAGAAGTGGCACTTCAGTCAAGTTATTAAACCTGACAAAGGTCAGCGGGGTAGACCAGCCTGCAGTGTTGCAGATGTCATGGAGGGAAACTCCAGAGGACCAAGCCTTGGAGGCTGCCACACTCTGGGTTGAGTGCGCTCTGATCCCGAAGGGAGCGGGGCGACCAGAGAACTCATAGGAGGATACAATAGCATTCACAATCCATCTTCTAAGCCAGTGGTCCCTAACCTTTTTTGCGCCATGGACCGGATTAATGCCGGACAATATTTTCACGGACCAGTTTATTGTCAGACAATATTTCCATGGACTGGCTTTTAAGGCCACTGGAGTGGTGGATAAACACAACAAAATAAAATTATACTATTTTTTAAATATAATAATAAACGTGAATCCACTGTGTTGTTTTTTTGTTATTTTAGTTAGCTTGGGGGTTTCAATTAAGCGCCATTTTTTTATGTGTTAGCAGATGGAGTAGCCCCTTTAAAAAGGTAGTGGATGTGGGTAAGACATGTGACCGAGGCAAGAATCTTGACATGCATCAAGAGTCATAGACAGATGTGGCGGAGAGAATTCGGTAATTTTCCAAAATAAAACATAGTTTAGAATCAGATATTAAATAAAACGGAAATAATGTATGTTTTGTATTCTTTCTGTGCAGCCTGGTACCAATTGGCCTGTGGACCGGGGATTGGGGACCACTGTTCTAAGCGTCTGCTTGTTTTGCAGGGAGCGCCGTAGCAGATGAGTAGTTGTACTGACTTCCTCCAAGGCCTCGTCCTGTGGACGTAAATGTCCAGTGCTTGTAACAGACACACCCAGTTTAGCTTCTCTTGGTCTGGGGCCTAAAAAAAAGGAGGATAGATACCATACCTGGAGTGAACTATAGAAAAGAGGGGGCCACAGAGAGGGCCTGAGGATCCCCGGCTCTCTTAAGAGAGGAACAGGCCAGTCTAAACTGTGAGAAACCTCTAAGATGCCTCGGCAATTGTCTCAAAGGGAGGCTCAGACAGAGCCTCCAACACAACGGCCAAGTCTTACGCAGGCACTGTAGGTCGCAGAGAAAACGCGTCACCAGTGGGTCTCTGCCCAGTGTTGCCTCACCAGGGGAGCGTGGTATGCCGAAATGGCGGACACGTAGACTTTAAGCACTCCAGCACTGAACCAACTGGGCAATACACTGGATCCAATTGGTGCTAATCGCACCATGCACTGAACATGTGCTATCTCACCGCATACAACCTCTTAATGGAGGGAGCTTTGGATAGAAAAATGCTCTCAACCACTTCGGTGGTGAGACTGGAGAGACAGAGCTGTGCCCCCTCAGGGGCCACACCCACAGTCTCCACACCTAGCAGTGGTAAACTATTGTACCCTGCCTAAGAGAGAAGATCCATTCTGAGAGGAATTTCCCAGGTAGGGTTTACAAACCATGGTCTGCCCAGCCACAGTGGGGTCCACCAGGAGGAGGCGGACTACGTCCCAGGAAACACTCTTCAGAACTCCCGGAAGCAGCATGGTGGGCAGAAAAGCGTATAGGCATCCAGCCCTAGTAGGTCGGACGTGTAACGGAAGACCAGAGTGAGTGCAATGTCTGTTGAGTTGCGAACAAGTTTACCTGTGCCCTGCCGTATCTCTCCCAGATCTGCTCTACCATTTGAGGGTGGAGCCACCATTCCCCGCCATTCAAAGCTTTAAGCATGGCCAGCATCTCTAGGCAATTGATGTGCCAAGGCAGATGGGCCCTCCTTAAAGACCTTGGACGGAGCGGCCCAACCCATGAGGGACTTGTCCGTTGTTAGTGTTACGTGATGACCAGGAATTCCCAAGACAGGACCCTGATTGTATGGATTGCCCCTCTGAGAGAAGCCTCAGGTCTTGAAACACCATTTTAGGGGTCTCATGTGCAGAAGGCCAAGTGGAACCACATTGGATGCTGCTGCCATTAGCCCCAGCAGTCTCTGGAACTGCTTGACAGTGAGTGACTGTCCTTCTTTGATCCTCCTAATGGCTGTAAGGATGGACACAATGTAGGCAGGAGACAGCTGTCACGCATAAGGGTTGAATCCCATTCAACGCCTAAATAAGTCAAGTCAAGTCAAGTTTATTTCTATATTGCTTTTCACAACAGACATTGTATCAAAGCAGCTTTAAAGAAATCAACAGTCAATGTGAATGGTGTGCATTTATCCCTGATGTTCTTTCTACAGTCTTCTACAGTCTTTATGGTTATAAAACTAGGAGCTACTAAGCCCAACATTTGTGATCATCACAGATCCAGCATCAGCTTCTCCATGCCAGAGCCTTTAAACACTCCAGGAGGTCCAATGTCAAACTCCACACATGTAGTGGGATCCAACTGGCAATCGTATGTCTCTAGATGGTTCGGGATGTTTGCAAGTTTGGCATCTACTTCTTCAAAGGTCCATAATCTTTATGAGGTGGGATGTGACTGGAGCTGGCCAACCTCAGGATGCCTCGGGATGGAAAGAGAAATAAAAGCAGTGGAGAGAAATTAGCGTAGCTGCTGTTCATGATATTAACAGCACAAGTTGATAATGTGCATGTGATCAGATGTTCTGGAGAACAAAGTTATGATGTGAGACATGTTATGTGTAGGCTTTGCTAAAAAAGATATGTTTTTAATCTGTACTTAAACTGGGAGAGTGTGTCTGAGCCCCGGACACTGTTAGGAAGACTATTCCAAAGTTTAGGAGCTAAATGTGAGAATGATCTATGGCCTTTAGTGGACTTTTCTATTCTAGAAACTACTAGAAGCCCAGAGTTTTGAGATCTTAGGGAGCGTGATGGATTGTAGCATGTTAAAATCCGGAAGAGATACATGGGAGCCAAACCATTTAGTACTTTATAAGTAAGAAGTAGTAGTTTGTAGCCTATTCGAAACTTAACAGGAAGCCAGTGCAGGGATTATAAGATTGGGGTTATATGATCATATTTTCTTGACCTTGTAAGAACTCTTGCTGCTGCATTCTGAACTAACTGAAGCTTGTAAATAAGTGGTTCTCTGTAATAGAGAAAGCACATTCTTTTTGGCATTTAGCCGTATCCCCAGTTCCTTAAGGTGAGCGGAAACAACATCTGATGCTAGACTGCTAAGTGCTCTGATTGAGCTTATATCACCCAATCTTTAATATATTATTTGTAAAGTTGCGGAGTGAGAGGGCAAGACCAAAAGGAAGGACACGATACTTGTACAGTTCGGCCCCGAAAGCAAACACCAGGATCTTCCTGTGAGAAGGAAGGATGGATACATGAATGTATGCATCCTTTAGATCTATCGTGACAAACCAGGCCTCGGATCTGATTTGAGACACGACCTGCATGAGGGTCAGCGTCTTGAATAGTGTCTCAATAGTGAGCGGGTCAGCTGATGTAGATAAAGAATAGGAAGCAAACCTCCATCCATTTGGGGAACACTGAAGTACCGGCTGTATAACCCAGACTCTCTGTCTGATGCAGGGACCACCTTGATGACCTTCTTCCTCAGAAGAGTGTTTACCTCTTGTTCCATGACCAGAGCATGCTCGGGTCGCACCAGGGTGGACACACACCGTCGAACCGGGGCAGACAAGACCGGAATTGAATCATATAGCCTCTGTCTACAGTATGCTGGACCCACCGAGACACATCCGGCAGGGCTTTTCAGGCTTCCAGAAAGTGTCATAAAGGTATCAGTCTCTCAAAACTGACCTCTGGTACCCCTAGAGCTGGTGCTCTGGTGCAGCTCTAGGAGCCTTGAAGGAGGCTGCAAGTTCTCTAGGTGCAAGGAGAACGAGGAGGGTGCTCGCTGGAGCTGGCCATACCCTTTAGAACTGATTGTGGCAGAGTAGACAGACCAGGTCCCTGGGGGTCCCAGGGCGGGGTGGGCATCGTGTGATGAGGTGCACCACGCACTTCCCCGGATGAGTCCCCAGAATATGACGGGGGGTGGTGGGTTGTTCTTGGGGCTGCGCCTGCTGAGCAGCCCCATGACAGCGATGTGGGATGCTGCCGACTATGTCGAGGAGCACGGCTCTGTCCCTGTTGGAAGGATTCAATAGGGTGAGCCTTAGGTGCCTCCCAGATGAGAGTAAAGCAGCTATAGACTAGCAAATGGCCAAGCGGTCTCTTTTGTGTCCCTAAGAGCCAAATCCACCCACATCTAGCTCTCGCAGCAGGTCAGCTGCCTGATATGCCAGTAACAACAGCATGGTGAGCAGGCATGCAGCGGCTTGACCTGCTAAGGCATAAGCCCTACACACCCTCGGTAACCGACCGAACGTGCTCCATTCCAAAGCAATCCACAAACGGGCTGTCTTTTGTGCACAGTTGGAACGATCACTTGCTTATTCTTTTTTTTCTAACATTTACCACTTTACCAAAAACCTGTAAGGGGACAAACACACACATAGAGTGCTTAAGGAACAAACAGAAGCTAGCACCGGCTTCAATTCATTATAGCTTCCTTGTCATGACATCACCACACGCTTTTCCATTGGACGGTATTACACATGTGATTCAGAGCATGGACAATGCGGAAGCGTTTAAAAAAAAGTTTTGATGCAGCTCGAGTTCCTGAAAGGGAAACAGTTTGACAATGAATATGAGCATCTTATTAAGGGGATGAATTTGAATTAAATTTTTTTGAATGTGAACAAGACCACAGAAAAGTCGCAAACATGTCACATATTTTGCGTTCTCCATTCAGAATTCATTGCAAGACATGCCATATTGTAGCGTTCATCATGAGTAATGAACACTTATGCTTTCTTTATGAATTTTCTGCGTTTGTAAATGAATGTGCTTTACATTCTTGCTGAAATGAATCACCAGAGGAAATGCATGCCTTTGATGTGCAAAGAATATTTTGAAAAATTAACTAGTGTGCATTTAATAAACTCTTACTCTCTATTGACTTTTAAAGAGTTTCTAAGACAA
This sequence comes from Silurus aristotelis, assembly GCF_946808225.1. Taxonomy (NCBI): domain Eukaryota; kingdom Metazoa; phylum Chordata; class Actinopteri; order Siluriformes; family Siluridae; genus Silurus; species Silurus aristotelis. Next base: position 9,281,642 of record NC_139574.1, read on the forward strand.
GGTTAGAAAATGCTGATATATATATAATGAAAGAAAGATCTAAAAAGAAAATATGTGTGTGTGTGTGTGTGTGTGTGTGTGTGTGTGTGTGTGTGTGTGTGTGTGTGTGTGTGTGTGTGTGTGTGTGTGTGTGCGTGAGAAAGAGGGAGAGAGAGAGAGAATGTTGTCTTTTTCTTTCTTTCCATATTTGTGTCAACGGGAGCTTTCCCAGGGGACTCTGGCCTAATTTCCCAATGTGGGTTAATTAGAATAGCCCACTTACAATGCAGTATGTTCAAATAATTAATCATTCAAACAGTTTTTTTCAGCCCTGATAATCTTACCTAGCATTTACACACACACACACACACACACACACACACACACACACACACACACACACACACACACACATCTCTGCATTTGTACAGCCAAATGCACTGCAGTTCACTAACTAAACACAACAGCTGGATTGCCGATGGATATATCAGGTACCTGGTGCCACAGTAGGGTGTTTTAGAGATCCATATGGCCAGGTTGGCAGAGACAAGTAGATTTGTTCTGTTTCTCTAAACAAAACACTTCAGTCATTATCAATCTTAATTAGCACATTATGAGTCACGAGAACATAATGTCATTTGGTGCGTTAATTTGAGTGATGGGACAAGCAAAGGCCACTAATGGGGTTGTAAATAGGAAACTTCCATTTAATGTCATCAGTGTGGTTGTAAAGGGGTCATTGGCAAGAATTGAATTTGGGAGTGTTTTGTAAAAAAAAGATTGTATAAGAACAACAGAAGTAAAACTAAAAATCACAAAGTACAAACTATTTCTAAAACATTTTAATTAATATAATATAATGTAATGTATATCCAATATATTGATATAAAAACCTTTGTGGATTTATTAATTTCACCTCTTTTATATTTATTTATATTTTTAATAAAAATGGTAAAATGTACATGTGTGCTGCATTAAACAGCCGTAAATAAAAGTGTGGTTAAAATAAATTAGCAGTTTTTTTCAGCCCTAATATTATAAATGTTTGTGTGTGCATGCATGTGTTCACTAAATGAGTACACCCTAAGTTAACATGTCAAAACTGTAAAATAATTTGTTGTGTTAACACCATTGATATCTAGCACTGCCTTAATCCTCCTGAGCCCTAGAACTCACCAGAGTTGCACATGTTGTTGCTGGGATTTTCTTTCAAAATCCCAACAAAAAGAAAGGTGGTGCTTGCATCATAGTCTGGAACCACATGAGTGTTAAAGCAAAACATGATGCCCACTTTTCAGAAACTGTCAATAGGAGCAGACTCTGAAGGGAGGGAATCATGTTCTGTTTTAAAATGTCACAGTACATGTTGGAACCCACGTTTCCTGCAATGATCCGCAGCTTCCCAGTAACAGCAGCACTCAAGCGGCCCCCTAGACCATGATGCTACCACCACCATTTTTTCATGTAGGCAAGACACAATTTTCTTTGTACCACTCACCATGGTGTCACCAAACATGCTGGACACCATCTGTGCCAAACAAGTTTATCTTAGTCTCATCAGACCACATGACTTGGTTCCTAATTCCTAATTCATGCTCCTGGACATGTTGTCTTTAGCAAACTGTTTGTGGGCTTTCTTGTGAGCCAGCTTGAGAAGAGGCTTCCTTCTGGGACATCAGCCATGCGAACCGACTTGTTGCAGTCTGAGGCGTCTGGTCTGAGCACTGACAAGTGGACCTTCCACTTCTGCAACCTCTAAAGCAATGCTGCAGCAATCATGCGTCTGTTTTGTGAAGCCAGCTTCTGCACCTGACACACAGCATGAGGACTCAACTTCTTTGATCGACCCTTGCGAGGCTTTTTTCGAGTGGAACGTGTCTTGGAAAACCTCTGTATGACTCTGGCCAATGCACTGTTACTCAGTTTCAGGGTGTTACAGGTCTTCTTATAGTCTTAACCATCCTTGGGGGGGGATCAACAATTCTAATTCGCAAATCCTCAGAGAGTTCTTTGCCATGAGGTTCCATGTTAAACATCCAGTGGTCAATATGAGAGAATATTACTCAAAGCACCAAATTTTATTTGCTTTAATTTTTACATTTACATTTAAGGCATTTAGCAAATGTTCTTGTCCAGAGTGGCAGACAAAAGTGCTTTGAGTCTTTAGCAATGAATAAATCTACACTGATATGCTACAGTAGAGTACAAACTTAAGATAAATCAGCCAACAACTCTGTTGAGTTTTTTTATTAAAACAAAGCAAACTTGAAAAATGTTAGTTTATGTGTTTCAGGAAGAGGTAGGTCTTCAACCGTTGCTTGCAGATAGCCTGGGGAAGTTCATTCCACCAGTTCTCTGCCAGAACAGAGAAGAGCCTTGAAGTATACTTACCTTTTATTCTGAGAGAAGGTGGTGCTATTCAAGCAGTGCTGGAGGATCTCAGACAGCATGGTGCAGTGCGAGGAGTGATGAGGTCTCTGAGATAAGATGGTGCTTGTCCATTTTTGGCCTTGTAGGCAAGCATCAGTGTTTTGAATCTAATACATCCAGCTACCGGAAGCAAGTGGAGGGAGCAGCAGTGGGGTGGTGTGGGAGAACTTGGGCAGATTGAACACAAGTCGTGCAGCTGCATTTTGGATCATTTGCAGTGGACAAATAGCGTTCAGAGGTGGACCTGCCAGCAGAGAGTTGCAGTAGTCTGGTGTCGAAATAAAAGATACACAAAATTGTATGGTCCTGTCAAGCAGACAAAAACATAAACATGATTATTAGGACATGTGGCTATGCATCTCAACACATTAAACTGTAACATGTCTCAAAAAGCTGGGATGGGGTCAACAAAATGCTGAAAAAGTGAATGTTACTAAGGAATGTTTTAAAACTAATTAGGTTAATTGCGAACAGATCAGTAACCTTATTGGGTATAAAAAGAATAACTGAAAGAGACAGGGTCTCTCAGAAGTACAGATGGGCAGAGAAAATTGTAAAACAATTTTGGAATTATGTTCCTCAACATCAAATTGTGAAGACTTTAAATATATTTTATAATCTACTGTACATAATATTACTGTGTGCATGGGACAAACATGAATACTGGATGACAGTGGTAAAAAGTAAATTTAATTTGTTACTGTAATTAAGTATTTTTTTTCTTTTTCTTAAGTATCTGCCCTTTATTTCCTATATTTCCATTTATCGAGACTTTCACTTTAATTTCACAATATTTCAATGTAGAATATCTTATCTCATCTACATTTTGCTAAATCAGTTGTTACTTTTAATTTATGAGTGGATAAAAACTTAACTGCTCAAACTTGCAGCAAGCCACCAATCAGGGTAGAGCATGCCCTCTGTTTTAGACTTTTTTTGATTGCAGTGGCGGATTTAGGCATAGGCGACATGGGCAGCCGCACAGGGCAGCATTTTGCCAGGGAGTGGCACAGGGTGTCCCCACATAAAAATAAATAATTAATCAATCGGTTTTTTTGTTGTCGTTTTTACCACTCGTTTGCACGGTCGTGTCAATTATTATATCATTTCATGGTCATTTCATGGTCAGTTCATGATCTGGAAACACCACTATCTTCATTGGGCCAAAGCTCTTTTAAAATAGAATGAGTCAAAGTGGAAAACTTTTCTGTAGTCAGATGAATTCAATTTTGAAATTCTTTTTTGGATACCATGGAAGCTGCATCCTCTGGACTAAAGATGAGAGGGACCATTTGACTGATCAGTTCAAAAACCTGTGTCAACCTATATACATGTTGTAGAACAACATACTATATACTGCATCTATTACAACAGCATGGCCAAATAGAGCACCTTAGAGTCCAGGTGCTAAAGGCTGGTTTGCCTGCAGTCAAGACCTTTCACCAACTGAAAATATTTGGACCACATCATAGACCAAAAAATATGTAAAAAAAAAAATAATAAAAAAAAAATCCTGTATCAGACACGAATTGGGAAACATTCCTCTCCCAAAACTCCAGCAACTCATCTCTTCATTTCCCAGACGGATACAGACTGTTGTTAAATGTAGCGTGGATGCAACACAGTGAAAAACATGACCCTTTCCCAACTTTTGTGAGAGGTGTTGCATTCATCAAATTTAAAATTACTTTGTTTTCTTTCCCAAAAATGGTACATTTACTCAGTAAAAATATTTGAAATGTTTTCTATGTTCTATTGTGAATAAAATACAGCCTTCTGAGATTTGCAAATCATTGCACTCTGTTTTTATTTACAATTTATTTTTCCCACTTTTTGTAATTGGGGTTGTTATATACTATACTATACTATACTATACTATACTATACTATACTATACTATACTATACTATACTATACTATAACATGTAGCGTCTGGCACAGATGATTTCGATTCCATGTCCCAGGCATTCCTTTTAACCTATGACATCTTCACCTCAATCAAAAGTTAAAACTTTTATTGGGGGGGGGGGGGGGGTGATATATCCGTAAAGTGTCCCACTCCCCCTTCCAAAGACACGAATCCATTAATCCTAAAACACACACCCACACACAACTGGCTCCAGAAGGTCTGGGATCCTACCACAAGACGAGATAACCCCATACAGGTTCTCTGTTTGACCGCATAGAGACCTCGACCATAAAACACCCACACATACACATGCACACACACACACACACACACACACACACACACACACACACACACAGATACAATAAAGCATTCCTTTTTCTAATTAAACAAAATGAATAAGATGCTCCACATCCCACGACATTAACCTATACTTGTATGTATCTCCTTTATTGTTTATAGTTGTACGCTAAAGATCCTATTAATGTAACTCTATTAATGTGTCTCTTCTATTAAGGCTTAATTAACTTAAAATTATCTGTTCTTTACTTTCCTGACAAGGGTGCATTTCATTTGATCAGAATACGACATTGTACTAACATCCATTATACGTTAATTACTGGTCCCAGCACGTTAATGTATACCTGTTCTAATGCTGTATGTCCTTTTAAGGCCTGATGTCAGGATTTATACAAAATGATCTGCTCTTCACTTTCTTAATGAAAGTGCATTTTGTTTTGTGTTTTCATTTTTTTTTTTATCAGAACATAATGTCGTAGTAACATTAGTTACACTTTGACTACTGATCTATGTATATATTGTACCGCTGCCGTTATGCCGTCAATCCTCTCGTGTTTAGTATCCAAATGACCACAAAATTATCTGTAACTTACTTTTCAAACAATGGTACATTTTATTGGATCACGAAAGTCACCATACCATCTTAATACACTTCAGATAAAACTTTTAAGTTCTATAGTCCAAACCATGCCCACAAACACATGAAACAAAGGGGAGTTTTTCCCTCCAAAATCTCAACCCTTAGTATTGTCCGTTCCCCCAAAGATGGGTGGAGTTCGAGACCTTTAAAATGTCACAAACACCACCAATCGTTGGTCAGACGTACAAAACAGCTTGAAAACGACTCCCTCTTCCTTCAAGATCTTCCGGCAAGCTTCACTTCCAAGAACAACCACTGCTCTGATCTTCAGGAGAACCTGGAAGAACATCTGACCCCACCCTAACTGGCTCTCCAAAGATTTCTTTGTCGCATCCAGACTCTTGTGCAACAAGCCAATGCAAGTAACCGTTTCCTTTACCAACGAATTTAGATGCGTATTTTAAGTCTTAGTGAATCTTAAGGTGAATTTAGATTCCCGTGACGATTTCCCAGTTAGGGTGTGCTTAATTTTGAAGCTTAAGTATTTCCATCCCTCCTTTTTCCGTTCTCTCTTTCTTCTTTTTCCTTTCTCTTCCTCCTTTCCTAGTTTTAACCTTTGTTTATTTAATTTTTGTTTTCATTATTTATTTGTTTGTTCGTGTAGCTAGTTCTATGTGTATTTGTCTCATTTATTAAACGGCATTTTTTTCACAAGTGATTGTCTCTGAGTACGTTCGCAAATGCAAAGTTCCTGCTACATCCGGTCTGAACTACATGCTCTTTTAATTTAATTTACGGTATAAAGTAAAAGGGGGTTACGTCTTTCTTGCCAAGGGAGATACCTCTTTTATAGAATTAATATAAAATGATACTGTCTGTTTGGCAGACGAACAGACAAATAAGTGTAATGTTAATTCCATTACCGTCAATTCAACTTAACTTAAATATTTATAATTACTATACATATTTACCTTTCTTTGCGAGCTAAATTCGCTACAAACATATAATAATTAGAAATTTCTCCCTTTACAATGAGAACTGTGTGCAGAAGCTTTTAGTGCATATAACAGCCTGTGGTGCTATGCTTCCCTGTATTTTTCATGTGAATGTGTATATATGTGTATGTTTTGCCAAGTGTGCTTTTGTTTCGATTCATGTCTTGTCTCCACCTATTTCCTGTTATTGCTTGTCTCCCTCATGTTCCCTGATTCCTTGCACCACTTAGTTTGCCCTTTAATTTGTTTGTGCATTTAAACCCCCATGTGCCTTTGTTACAGTGAAGTATTGTTCAGTATGGCTTGCCTTGTTGGAGCTACTGAATGGTTTCTTTTTTCTAGTGTGACTCTCTAAATCTTGATCTCGTTTCGTCCCATAGGTTGTGTTTTTAGATGACCTGTTCAATTGCTATTTGCTGATCTCCTGTCCTACATTTGTGTCATTTTGGATTTGTCACTTCTTTAATAAATGCATCTCCTCCACTCATTAAATAAGAATAAAACACAATAATAACCTCTTAATTCAATTTAATTTAATTCATTTTTATTTGTATAGCGCTTTTAACAATGAACATTGTCTCGAAGCAGCTTTACACAGATAATGTGGTGATTAAAAGTAAATATGTTCCTTGTAAGTAAGTTTGTCCCCGATGAGCAACTATGGCAAGAAAAAACTCCCCGAGATGGCATAAGGAAGAAACCTTGAGAGGAACCAGGCTCATGAGGGAACCCATCCTCATTTGGGTTGCACCGAATGTCCATTTGAAGCAGATATACAATGTTGTGGGGTACAGTGATGGTAATCAGAAGCAAACTGTATTCCTGAGTCAGTGTAGCAGACTGTTGACATTAACAACAGTCCAATCCATCCATAAAGCGCCCGTTGGTACTCCGGAATTTCATGGAACCACCCAAGGCGTTGATGAGAAACCGTCCAAGCAGCACAGAGTGGCCTCCAGTCGAAGAGAACACTATCCAGAGGCAGGCCTGGACGAAGTGGGAAGATCCACGGGGGGGAGAGGGGCAGGAACAGTGGTCACTGGAGCCTCAGGAGCAAGTTTAACTCGACCAAGAGAGAGAGAGAGAGAGAGAGAGAGAGAGAGAGAGAGAGAGAGAGAGAGAGGGTGACAGGAAGAGAAGGATATGGATTATTAAGTGTCCTTATTGTTGTATGAAAGTTAATGTCACTGTGCAGTTTGGACTCCGGCAAGACTCGCTATGGCAGCATAACTATACGGGAGAACCAGAAGGTAACACAGACATGAGGGATCTCTGGATAAGAGACGACCCACCACACCACCGTCAACAAACATGAGTGAATGTGTGAATGTGAGAGGACAACAGCATGCAAATATCCCAGTTTACCAAACACTTTATATCCATGTTCCCTCCAGATCTGAGCCTTTACCTAAGAAAAAAATCTATTGATCAAAGGCTTGACTGAATAAATATGTTTTCAACCTCGACTTAAATACTTTAACAGTTACTATAACCTTGTCAACAAAATCTGTAAATGAGTAAATTCTTTGCCAAACAAAATTTATTTTAATGCTAGTATGTGCAAACTCTCATGGTACCAGTGAGGCAAATAAATGAGGCTGAAGGCATTGAGACCCGGTTTCTTATGATCTCTAACAGGGTCTGGAGAGTATTATATTTTTCATATGAGCAAAATAGCTCGCCTTTGTTTGCATGTAATGAATGTGTAATTAGGGGTGAAGATCGATTTATTCATTTGAAAACCACTTGTGAGAATGTAATAGTTGAAAACATAAAATCCTATATTCTATAATTTCTTTTATTATATTTTATTTCTGGGAAAGTCAGGTGTTCCAACACTTTTGTCCATACAGTGTAAGTAGGTAGGAAAATATTTTTTTTGATTGTATATTTTATACTGAGCACTAAGGTGTCACAGTGCCTCATAAAACATGCCAGTAGTTTAACTGGCTATGCTTAGAATGAACGTGTGTGTGTGGGTGCAGTGGTGTACTCACACCCTACTGTATTCCCACTGACATCCAGTATAAACTCCAGATCCAGACACACACTGACGACAAATGAATGCAGATTCATGGACATGTTTTTCATGTACATATTTGTAGGTCTTGATATGTTTTACTGTATCTTAGGTAGGATTCATTTACAGTTTTCTGGAAGTCTCTTAAAGCCAGTTCTATCAAGCAATTAGTATACAAAAAAAAGCTTATTTCCCTATGCAAATCTTATATGCTTCTTTTTCATCTCATTTGCATGTACTTCGCACATGACATATTTTACACAATTATTCTTCGTAAATTACAGGCAAAGTATTAATTATTACTTCTAGGCAACAGAGTGGTGCATTGGGCAGCATACACAGCATCCTGGTTTAATCCAGAGCTCCAGTGAATGTTCTCAGAGCGTTTGCTTGGGTTTCCCTCACAATCTCTCTTTTCCTCCGGCTTCTAAAAATATGCCAGTAAGTCGTAAGTCATTATACTAAATTCATCCTTGGTGTGAATGTATGTGTTCACTGTTGTCCCATTTTGTGTCCCATTTCTGTGGTATTCCCATCTCACCTGCAGGGTTCTCAGGATAAATTCTATTTCAGTTTTACTGTGAAATTTCCCGACTTCTAAACCTCAAGCATCTAATGTTACAGTACAGAGCCTCTTTGTCTAGCCTACATCCATACATTCATTTGCAATGTTAATCTATTATAGCTTATGCAATATTATGTTTGCACTGAGCTGGTCAGAGTGGACAAACGTATGTTGGATGTGATCCACTTATTTAATTTACTTCAGCATGCTTTTGCCAGGAATGTAAGTTTGAATATTCACTGGCATTTCTGTGTGAATCATCATCTCTGAATAATTGGAGCTGATTAATATCTGGAGGTCAATAAAGACGTTCCCCTTGTCGTCTCCTGGTTGCACAATGTCACACTACCAAAGTGTCATTAACCAGGATGACATGTTCTGGCATGTCTAAAAATTTACAGCAACATGCCGGAAATAAACATAGCATCTCACCTGGGGCTCCTCTGTGAGACGTTTGTAAATTGCAAATAAACAAAAATGTTTTTGTGTGTGTGCTTGGGTGAAACATGTGGAAAGGTGCATATCAAAGCTTACATGATCCTCAGCCCATGAACTCATCCAGTGACCGCCTGTCAAAATTCCATTCCTTCTCACAGTCATCTGATTACTAATGACGTGTTTCATATCACAAGGTTTGTTTCTGTGAGAAGTCCAAACCTTATTTTTTAAATGTTTCTTTCTTTATTTTATTCACGGCTGATTGTCTGGCCATATGCGTGCTTTACCTTTCTTATGTCTTTGCTCTGTCTGCCACCCAGGTTTTATTAATAAGGGAAAAAACATGCTTTATATATTTATACAGAATCCAAACAGTGCACATTTTTTATGCAACTTTAAATAGACTGTCTGAATGCCTTGATGTTATGTGAAACTCAAAGTTTCTTAGCATTTATGAAGAAAATAGAACATTAGCTACCTTTTCAATAAGCAAATAATAAAGCACAATGAGGACTGCTGCTATAGGAAATTAATCAAGGATGGCCTGTGTAATGCAGCCCAATTTGAATGGAGAAATGCATGTTAAATATTTTCTTATAAGTGCACATGAGTTTTTCCCTTTATACCAGAGCAATTAAAAAAGCAGAAATAAAATCAAAAGTAAGCTAAATTATCGTCCTTGATCTCCATAAGACAGACACGGCTTGTGATGTTCCAGAGAATCTAGAAAGTAAAACATCCTCTGTCCTGACGACTTCGCCAATGTCTATGCTATAGGTATGTGTGTTATGTCCCCGTTAAATAACATCACTTCTTTCATTCCTTTATTAGTAGCCTTGTAAATATGTTTTAATCATAGAAACCATTTTGCTGGAGGAAAAATAGCATATTAAACGTATAAGTTGCCTTGCAGCCAACAATACCAACAGAGGTGCTGTTATAGAAAATGGATCAATAATTAGACTTGAACAATTAAACCGCACAGTGAAAAAGTAAAGTGTACTGCTGGATCAATGCTACTACTTACTGTTTATTTGTGGTGTGTGTGTTTATGGGTGCAAGTAAATAAAATATGTGACCAGTGTCATCTGAGTGTACAAGATTTTATTTTATTTTTTTCGTTTTTCAGATTTCCTGATTGCATTGGGGACCAATCTCTCTAAAATAAAACAATAAAATTTCCTCACCTGCTTCTTTGGTCTGTTGCCATGGTAACTGTATGCCTCCTTTATAAGAGAAGAGCAGAGAGACTAAGAAAGAGTGCGAGAGTGAGATGAGCACTCGAAATCACACCGAAGGACACTTCTGATGTCACAGGGAGGTAGAAAGAGAATGCTGCAGGAAACCAGAAGAAAGCTTTGTAAGTATGCACAGTAAAGGGAGTAACACTAAGGACAACTTGCAGTGCACACCATGGATCATATAGCAGAACAATAATGCTTCATATTTTACACATCAAATCTGATTTCTGGGCCATTAGATCCAACAAAAGCCTAAAACACCTTTTAGTAAAAGGCATTAAAAACTAGAAGACAGATATTGTTTTAGCCCCATCCAATTAACTCCCACTTTGTCCCAGTTGAACCAATTTCATGCTCCTCTGATCTGACAAAACACTTAAACGTGTGAGAGCCAGTGAGCTTTAGCATCTGCTGAAATCCTGTGACCAGGAATTCGTCACCGGTGCCGGGTTTACACGCGGTGGCTCACACTCTCATCTCTGAATTCCAGCAAGCACCATATGGTCCTGGAGATAATAGAGCCAAGAATAAAGCTAGAACGCAAGGACACGCAGAGGATGGGGAGCAGAGAGGACGCCATGGCCTCAGACGCGTTCTCCTTTTGAGATTTATCTGTTAGCGACTCCAGCATGAGCTGCCAATTAACTACAAACCTTCATCTGTTCTCCACCAAAATAAATACACAGTAGGACTATTATGGAATTTGTCCACTAATGGCAAGGGCAGAATTGTCTCAACCGCTCCTGTCAGTTATTAAAATGAAGTGGGCTTTTTGTGGAACTCATACGGGACAGTGCTAATGAATTCTGGCTGTTCAAACATTTTAAAATCCCATCAGGTTGTAGCTACTGAGAAGACCAAAAATTAGCATGTTAAGACTAAAATGGTTTTTGATGGAGTATACACAGTTCTACAGCTAGCTATTTTTATTTTACAGTACTATACATTATTATGTCATATAAAGGTTGTTTACAATAAGGAAATTAAATCTTATAAATAATAAAAAAAAAAGCACTGAATAATAATTAAGTAAATGGGGTCAGTACAGTCTGCCAGCAGAAACTGAGAGAATCAGAGAGAGAGAGAGAGAGAAAGAACTTGAATTGGAGTTGTTAGCAATACGGCTACTGGGCAATACTTGCTGGATCTTAAGTCCACGTCCCTCTGGATCTCTCTCAATGATTAACCTTGAATCCTTTTAATGAGAATGTAAAATCCTCTAAATGAGCAGCCGAACTAAAGATGGCTCCCTCCTATTGGATCCGACTGCATTCTAAAAAGAAAAGGTCTTTGGAAATCCACAAAATGAAACCAAATAATCCCTGTAGGGTATATTACAGCAGTAAATGCTGGATTATGCAGTGTTGCTAGTTATTTTAGAACATAAACGCCATATCGGAAAAAAATCAGAATCAGACTGTAAGTAAGTGTGAGTCTGTAGAGAAATACAGGCCTGTGCTGATGAAATTGACTCTAATTTACTTTACATCTATCCAATTTTACAAAAAGTGTTTATCTACAAATGTCATATTAGATATGATACAAAATGTTAAACAATCAATGATGCATCAATTAAGCCTAATTACTAAAGGATGTAATCTCAATCTGTCACATACAGTATTCCCCTTTTGTATCTTGGTAACCATGCTGAATTTTTATTTCTGTTTTGGGGGTTATCTTTTATCTCTCTTGTTTTATAAGTTGTTCGTTAACTGATTGTTTACACCTGTTTTGTGTTTGTTTCTTTTTAATAATTTTTCCATCCTTTGTCATTTTTCCAAGTTGCAGGCTTTTTGTGTCGCTTTGGATCCTGATTATTGTTTTAATTATTATTTATTTTCCTTTCATTATTGGTTCAATTAAATAGTACATGTATTATATATTCATAACATATAGATGAACACCTTAAGCCACAAAGTAAAAGTTTGTGATGTGTGCGGCCGTGCACAAATGACAGAACGTGAGAGTTGTGTGTGTTTGATTTTGTTCCCTATTTACCATATTCACCGGACCACACGGACCAGCCTTCGCTCCCTACGTGCATCAATGAGCCTCAGCTGCCCATGACCCTGTCACCGGTCACCACTTTTCCTTCCCTGGACCACTTTTGATAGATCTCTAACCACTAAAGCCCAAAAGAGCTGCAGTTTTGGAGTTGCTTTGACCCAGTCGCCTAGCCATCACAATTTGGCCCTTTTCATTCTCGCTCAAATCAAATCTTTCTTGCCCGTTTTTCCTACTTTTAACACATCAACTTTAAGGAAAGAAATGTTCACTTGCTGCCTAATACATCCCACCCACTACCAGGTGCCACTATGAAGAGATAATCAGTGTTATTCACTTCATAATGTTATAATGTCATAATGTTATGCCTGGTTGGTGTACGTTCTGGCAGCTTAAACCAATCTTGCCTTTTTGTCTCATCTTCCTTATTTTATATCTTATCTTTCAACACTCTCTCTTTGCTCTGTCAATTATTATTCAGTTTAAATGCTAAACAGAGTGAATTTTGAAAAAAAAGTATTAGCTGCTGCTATAAATCCTAGATGGATTGATATGATTGTCTCTGGTCAATGAGCCTTTCATGTCTGCTCTGGTAGGGAATAAAACACTGCTGTTGATATGGCAGTGGAGAAAGACTGGGCATAGATGTCATTACTGTTTGACATGCTGAGAACAATGCAGGAAAAATAATTGAGCAGATTTTGAGTTATTTTTGGTTTATTGAAATACTAACTCTCATTAATTGGCTTGTTTGTGTGTTATTTCTCTTTGTCCTGGACATAAATGGTGTTTATTTGTTATGGGAATATCTAGCTGAAGGACATTAGCTCACAGCAATTAAAGTCACTGATGGCCAACATCTTGGCATTCAGCATAACAACAAATGTGGGCTGCCATACCTCATATTGCGGACCTTCGCCTATTTTATCATGGCGTAACCATGGAAATGTTATACTTTTTTTTCTTTTTTTTTTGTTTACCACAAGTCCTCACAACCAATTATTTTTCTCATCAGAATGCAATATTCCGAGTTGTTTTCAGAAATGCTTCATGTCAGTGGCGGAGCACAATTAATTCAATATGCAAAGGCTCTGATTTCTCCAACCTGCTCTTTCTCTCGCTTTCTTTTTTTGTAATTATTTGAAAGCAGGATGGCTTTTGCATGACAGCACTATGACAGTCACAAAAGGAATTGGGATGCTGAAGTGCACAAGGAAGGGGAATTAGTGGGCGTTTGTATGCAAAGAAAGAGAACGATGGTTAGCGTGTGATCAAATGTGGAGACGGCGCATCGACCTGCCGATGTCTGCTTTTGTTTACTGCACTCGACAGCACATCAAACCAGGCGACGCCTGAACTGCGGCGGAAGCATATGTTCGCGACGAGTAACAGAAGCTGAAAAATATGAAACACCTGTAATTGGGTCTCCTCTGACAACATAATGCGATCGAGCAAACTTTTGTCCTCTGCTAGAGAATGTAGATATTTATACATGCATTCATTAGCATATGCAGACAATGCATAGTGCATCAGGATTATTGTCAAGCAGACGGGGAAAACTATTCTGACATTTTCTGCTATTCTGAAAACTTTGTTTTGTTTCTCCTGAAATGAAATGTGTTTACATTGTGCATGTATCTCAGTTTATAATCTTAATTGTTAATCTGCCAAACAAACAAAATGTTGTATTCATTTATTTATTGTTTAGTCTTCATTTATTCTGGTTAGTGTCATGGTGAATTCAAAGCTTATCCTGGGAACACTGGACATTAGATTGGAACACACCCTGCATGGTATGCAAATTTATCACATGGAACCACACCTACAGGAGATTCACACACATTTACATTTGCATTTATGGCATTTGGCAGACGCCCTCATCTAGAGTGACTTACATTTATCTCATTCATACAACTGAGCCGCTATGTGATTAGGGGCCTTGATCGGGGGCCCAGGAGTGGCAGCTTGGTGGATTTTGAATTCATGACCTTCAACGCTTCCACCTCCCACATTCAAACTTATTCATACCTAGGCTTAGTTTAGTCTAGACCATCTGGGACAGCAGGAGGACTTCACTTAGATAGTTTTTTGTATGCAAAAGTTACCTGATAATGATTGAAATATTTGATGTAAAATTAACACACAAAATGAACACGTGCTTGGAAGTGATTTTTTTAAATGAACAGTTATTATCTATCCCACATTATACAGCTTATTGAATTTAATTTAGTTTTATTTTTGGTGCACGTTTAACAATAGATTGCCAGTGGAGACAATGTGGCAAGGAAAAATTACAGTTTCATTATTGTCAGAGGTGGCCAAAATACACACATCCTTCACTAAAGCAAAAGTACAGATAATTATATTTTTAAAGACTCTGGTAAAAGTTGAACTACCGACTACACTTTTCCACTCAAGTTAAAGTAATGAAGTTTGGGCTCTGTTCTGTAGTAAAAAGTAGCCATTACTACTACCTGTTTTTGTGTCACCCTGGTAACGGGATCTTATGTCATATTCACATACTGTTTTAATACAAAATAATTTCAAATGTTGATACCTAATGAATGTATCCAGGCTGAACATCCACCATATAGAACACAAGCAGAGAAAAGATGATGATGATCAGGTGATCAGGAATGTTCTCAGTCATGTTTACATGGTACATGTGGTAGATTGAAAATGCTGCGCAATGAAAAGTAATAGTTTGTTGGGTTGAAAACGCCGCACAATGAGAAGAAAAATTAAATAGAATGAGAAAAGAAATTGACCAAATAGATTAAAACTAAAGTAACAATCTTGGTTTAAAAGGTAGAAAGTGGAAAGCAAAAAATATAAGTGTACTGTTGGGAGCTTAAATGTTCATCAAGGGCATGATAACACTCTCATAATTGGAACCATGTCTGAGAAAACAGAGAGAAAGACAGACACAATTTGTTCCACTCTTGCTCAATTTGTGACCAATAGTTTGTTGGAAAACCCATTAAGAGCTTAATATTTTGCCATTTTGGGGCTTGGCCCATTGTTTTGCCCAGGAGTGTATTATTGGCAGAAAAAATGTCTTGGTCAATTTGCTCAGTTTTATTTGTCAGCTTTTTGACTGTTCTCAAGAACAAAAAGCCAACAGGATTTTGCACACGTATACTGTACACATAAGGGTTATTGTTCAAGAAAAAAAATTTTCTCCCACGTTCACTTCCATACCAGGTTGGACTGATGTGACATGCACATTATGTTTATTTCTGTGTATTAACTTCCATAAAAGTGGCAAAGCTTTTTAAGGAACATGACCTGTGTGTGTGTGTGTGTGTGTGTGTGTGTGTGTGTGTGTGTGTGTGTGTGTGTGTGTGTGTGTGTGTATGTGTGTGTGTGTGTGTGTGTGTGTGTGTGTGCATACGTGTAGATAAATTTACAGAGCACAGCTCTCAGTCATAATCCATAATCCTTTCAATCGTATCAGGTAAAGAACCTAAATCCGTTTAAGTGTGACATCAATAGTGCTAAGACCAAAAGCATGCTGATGAGCCAAAGTTCTTCTGCACACAATTCCTAGATGAAGAGACTTAGTGGACCCAGTATAGTACTTTAAAAAACTGTTACAATCTCAAGTGACCCATATGTTTCATGTGTTACTAAAGCACAGCAGGTTTTGCATTTTGTATTTTGTTGTTTGTTAAAGATGGGAAGCCGGGACCTTTTAGAAAAAGTGCTAGCTTGGCCCATGAGTGGTACTGAGCCTCATCACAAATAATGAGAGGCACTAAATGCTTCGCTTTCTGCTGCTATTCTGGAACAATTTATTCTGCTCTCTGTGGGTCAGATGTACCTACTTGTCAAGGTCAGATCTTAACAAGAGCTGTATGTGTGTGTATGTGTGTGAGAGCAAGAGAGACAGACTGAATGAGAGATTGACTGAAGGGTAGCAAGTTTTTTTTTTCCCTAAGAGACAATGCAGCAGAAGAGGAGGTGATGGATTTCTATAATGTTTTAGACCGTATTCAACCTCACTGACACGTCAATTGCGCCTTGTTCGTGTATTGTCTTGGGAATTTCAAACAATACAATACAATACAAAAACAATACAATCAGGTAATTCAGCTGCAAATTGAGTAGATCACGCATTATAGCTAAATTGCACGATGTTCCTTGTTTTTTTTAGGATTAAAAATCCATCTATCAGGTGCTGTTAAAGACTAAGATGGAAGAAGAAGAATTTACAACGGTGTGTTGAATAAATTATTGGATGGTTTGGAAATTATAATGACTCAAAATACCTCTGAGGTTTTCATTAATATTTAGAAACTGAAAACTGGGAAATGGATAATGTGCAAATATTAACCAGAAAAATTACATGCTTTTTCAAGGCAGAATATTATCATGCTCTTGTAAATGCTTATGTAATTAGTTTGGTATTCTAATATCCTGGATTCCACGATGAGCTGTAAAGGTTTCTACACAGGTTGCATTTTGAATGTGTTTTTAAGGAAACATGACGTTTATCAACAGCAATAGCATACATTTATGGAAAGTTATGCACTGTTTGATTCTGAATTAAGTTTTACTTGCCCTCAGGCAACACCTAATTTAAGCACTATGTTGTACATAGTGGATATCTGTGCATGCTGTGTGACAGAAAGGCAGACAATTCTGTCAGGGTCAGGGTCGTGGTGCATATGGAACTGATCTCAGGGGCACTAGGTGTGAGATAGGAATACCCTCCAGAATTATGTTACATATTCACATGTAACTTATGTACTGTAAAGCCTGCATATGTATAAACACAATATAAATAATATACAGACCTCAAGAATTCAACTTTGCATGACATGATATTATGACCTTGTAAAGATTCCTGGTAGTATGTATTACAATATTAATTTAAATAATGCATTCAGAATTCATTCAGACCCCCTTCAGTTTTTTAATTTTGTTATGTTGCAGCCTGATACTTTCTCCATTCAAAAGGATTTTAAATATTTTATTTTAGTTTAGTTTATTTATCTTTTATAAAAACAATTGCAACTGGAAGCTTGTTACCAAAAACAAATTCCTTGAAAGTGCAAATAAACTTGCAATAAAGCTCTTTTTTTTATTTAGATTCCGATTGATCTACACTCAGTACCCCATAAGGACAAAGTTCAAACAGAATTTGAGAAATGTCTGTAAATGTTTTTTAAATGAAAAAAAAACAACAAAAAAAACCAAAAATGAAATATCACGTTCAAAAGTATTCAGGCCCTTTGAATTAACAAAATTAGCTCAAATGCCTCCCATTTCTCTTGATCGTTGCTGAGATGTTGATTGGAGTCTACCTGTAGACAAGTTTATTGATTGGATATCATTTGGAAAAGCACACAGCTCTCTCTAGAATGCCTCACAGCGGACAATGAAAATCAGAGCAAAAACCAATTCATGCAGTCAAAGAAACTGTCTGAGGAGCTCAGAGATAGAAAAAATCCTCTGCATGAAGATTCCCAAAACACAGTGGACTCAATAATTTCTGGTCACCTGTCCAAAGAGATCAATTGGTGGAGAAGGGCCTTAGTAAAAGAGGTGATATTATTAAACATAAATATTATTTTATATATTATTTAAAGAAGCTGATTTTTTTTTTATTGTTTTAAAATGTTAACTGTTGATGTTCACAAATGTTAATAATAATAAATTGCGTTATTAAAAAAACGACAAGCAATTTTATGGTTTGCATTTTTCCCCCAAATCATACTGAATTTGAACCGAACCAGGACTTAAAAACCAAAAACGTACCGAACTGTGAATTTTGTTTACTGTTACACACCTACTAT
Organism: Silurus aristotelis; assembly: GCF_946808225.1. NCBI lineage: Eukaryota > Metazoa > Chordata > Actinopteri > Siluriformes > Siluridae > Silurus > Silurus aristotelis. Next base: position 9,299,903 of record NC_139574.1, read on the forward strand.
ACGATCTGATTTTAAAAGTGCTACAGCAATTTTTATAGTCAAATCTTGATTCCTTCTTTAACAACTGTTACCACAAACAGCTGCATTTATAGTGAGCTCTTGTGATACTTTAATTGCACACTGGTGAACTCCATTGAATGCATTGTTCTAGTACTCATTTAGCTAGTTTTGCTAGTATATTATGTATTATGTGTCTTTTTTGGGGGGAAAAAGCCAAAAACATAAAAGCATATTTGGCTCTTCTACTTCTACAGAATAAACTGTGCAAATGTCAATTTCTAAATTGACCTATATGCATTTATAATCAGACATCACAACAAGTAATGTGAAATCCAGCTCATTTCAGTCTTTTAAAGCTCCCAAATGGCTCATTACTATTTCTTAATAAATATTTTGGACACTGAAACTGTCCATTGAGTCATGAAATCTTCAATTGACCAAAATAGCACTTCTAGGCTTTGCACTACATACACATAAAGCAGACATCAGTGCAACTGATTTTCTATGTCAAATCGCTTCACACATATCGGAGAGACAAATAAATGCCTCACAAGCAGCTCAGATGTTGAAAAGTGGTTTCCATGGCAGCATTTTGATTAAATTACACTGCAAGAGTCAGGGCATTACCTGCATCTACATAAAAAAGAGGGGAAATGGCTGATATTTATGAGACTGTTCTCAAGGTTTACATACAATTACCAATTCGTTTGAGAATGTGATCGTCACTAATCACAAGGTCGGAGTCGGCACATGCCCTATTGTAATGTTAAACAATCCTTTTAAATGCTACTTAAAAATTCACTAAATCTCTGTGGCAATTTGCATGTGATTTATTTGTGAAATAATAATCTTATAATTGTCTGTAAAGTGAAATATTTTAGTTAATAATATTCATTCTCATTTCACAATTTGAATTGCAGCGCTAAAGACAGTATCCCAAGGTCAGAAAGACATGTCTTTGCATTTCTCTCTTCATTCTTATGACAACAGTCTTCCATTTCTCTCATTATGCTCCTGTTCTGCAGCCGGATCACACTCTACATCCCTAACATAATGCTAATGCCTTTCCATTTTAGTTACGAGCTGTGTGTTGACTTAACATCTGTCAGTTGTAAATGTGTGGTGCATGTCTTTGAAAATATCACACTGTGATGTTTTGGTGGAAAAAAAGAATCAAATAAAGAGCATGGCAATAGCTACACTGCACACACTGCAAGATTACTCTCAAATCCTCCAGCTCTTTTAATAAGTCATCTGTGGCTATAAATATCAAAAGACCAGGAAGGTCCTGAAGGCTTGCTGTTATGTTGCATGATGTGCTGTCATGTTCTGTGACTCTACCTGTCTCTTCTCTGAAGGCAAATAGAGTTATTTAGGCCTTGTACGTTCGCTAGATTTAATCTTGTATGAGTGCCATGTGGCCCGGATTGACCTACTTAGACTATCACAGTACAAATATTAATTACAAAAATAAGAATTCCTGCTTAATTGCAGTAGATTAAAACAAGGTAACATAAATTAAACAGTGTGTTCGTGTGTGGCTCCTCTTTCTGGTGGACATCTAAAAAGCTTGTTAGAGTCTATGAGCTGGAGCTTTTTGTTTTTTTTGTTTATTTTTTATATTATAAAATATATATAAATTAATTACCCAACCCCAGCCATTAGGGTTGCACAAACCTTAGTGCCGGTCCCAAGCCCGGATAAATTGGGAGGGTTGCGTTAGGAAGGGCATCCAGCGTAAAAACATGTGCCAAATCAAACATGCGGATGGTCCGCTGTGGCAACCCCTAATGGGAGAAGCCGAAAGAATGTCTTTAGCAATTTAATCTACAAGCTTGACTTTTGGATCGGACCACACGGTCCAGCTTTCACTCCCCACATGCATCAATGAGCCTTAGCCGTCCATGACCCTGTCGCCGGTTCACCACTGTTCCTTCCTTTAACCACTTTTGGTAGATACTGACCACTGCAGACCAGGAACATCCCACAAGAGCTGCAGTTTTGGAGATGCTCTGACCCAGTAGTCTAGTCATCACAATTTGGCCCTTGTCAAACTGACTTAAATCCTTATGTTTACCCAGTTTTAAGGACAAAATGTTCACCTGCTGCCTAAAATATCCCACCCACTACACTAACAGGTCCCATGATAATCAGTGTTATTTAATAACTGGTCATAATGTTATAATGTCCTAATAATATGTTATATATATAAACTACATACTACCTCCCTATATGGGCCAATCATCTGTCATTTCATTCAACTATTACTGCTTGTTTTCTTTCAGATTGTTTATTAATTTTTGTTTCAATTCATTATCTTCAAGTTAATTTTAGACTTTGGAGTAAATTATTGTTTGTTTTTAAAGGTATAAATAGACTGGTTACTAGTATGTTGCGGGTTTGTTTTGCACACATGTTGCTTCTGGACATTTACGGTCCAACACTCCAATTACTGCAAACTCTTTCTAGATCTCGGCTGAAAAAAGAAAGGTGATAATGCATTTGCTGTTGCTTCAGATCTGATACTTATACTCTGTTATTGCATTGCCTTCGGTACAATATGAGGGCATATTATATGTCTGTGTATAAATTGTATGGAATGTGTATTTGAAATAAAAATTAACCTTCCTGGGTACTTACTGACTGACTCACTTATTAATTACATGCTTCCTAACTAATTCATTAACAAAATAACTACCAATGCCATAACTGGCAGCAAGAAATTTAAGAAAATTGCTTGTAGTCTAGTCATCCTGAAGCATTCTTACATCAGCAAACTAGTGCATTTCTTGGGGTGTTAATATACCACATTTCCATAAATGATGCAGCAGAATGGCACTTTTTATTTATTTAAGATAAATACCTCTAAGAGAAATTGTGTTTGAATTATGTTTTTTGGTTGTATTGTGTCGTGTGATATTCTTGTATGCTGCAACAAAATTGCCTTTGGAAAAAAAAACTAATAAAGATGAACTGAACTGAACTGAACTGAACAATGTTCAGTTAGCTAGCTTCTATTCTAAGCATAGATGCTGGAAGTGAAGTCTTTTGTGAACAGGACTGAATATGAGGTGAGTATTGAAAGGAAATACTTAAATCAAGCAGGATTACATACAATGCACATGTACAAATAGTGTAACACAATACAGTAATTACTAAATATCTGAACATCAGAACAATAGGCACAGCAAATATGACAGTTTGGTTGGCAATATTCTTAGTGTCTATCCAGCGTCTACAGGTAAGTGTCTGATCATTCCAATATATTTTAGTTAGTTCGTTTTTTAACCATAAGACTTTAGATTTTACATTTCTATTTTCTCTTTTTTGACTGACACTTTTTTTCAAAAATACTTTTATCTTAATGGTCCAACAATAGCAGCTTGTCAGTGGCTGGATTTGAACTCAGAATCCTCTAATCATTAACCACTGAATTACCATCCAGTGCATCTTGTAGCAGCATTATAATGAGAATAGGTCACTTCAAAATGTGAAACGAGCAAAGCTTTTTTACAATAATCTCTTCCCATTTAATCATTTATTCACTTGCTAGCTTTCTGAAACAAATGCATTCAACTGAAATGATGTTCCTCTTCCACACACATGAGCTCACACCAGTTAGTCTTGCACTGATCATCAGAAAAAAAAAACACCACCACCCTTTTCACCCAGAGAACATTTACAAAAGATTTTCTTGGACTCCTGTAGTAGTGTTGAAGTTCGAATCTGTGATCTCTTGATAATATGGTGCACGCTTTTCTGTGCATTAACATTACATAGTGCCACATTTCACCCAGTCTTCACCCGAACGTGGTTATAGTTGAAAAAACAGATCCTCTTACTCACTAAATAGAAGAGAAGATTTCTATTAGGATTTCCAATGTAAACACTGGAGAGAAAGAGAGTCATGCTTTTGATAAATCTGGTCTTTTGTTTCCTAAATTATGCCATCAAGAAAGGCTAATAATACTCTTTCCAATTTGTTTTGGATTAGTCCAGTCCGTGTGCTCGGCGACTACGTAGCACTGTTAGCTCAGTGTGTGGTGGAGAGGCATGGCAGGAGCTGTGGCCCCCTAATGCCTTCAACCATCTGGCTGCAGCCGGTTCATCTCTTCCTGAGTAGAGACACTGCTGCGCACACACAATAATTACAGCGATACAAAGCGCCCAAGCATGGCAAACTGACTACATCCTTTCAGAAAAGGCTTCCCGATGGATCGTCCTTCATCGTGGCTCTCATCTTCACTCTTTCTCTTTATCCCTCACTTGACTTCAATCTGCCTCTTATTTAGTCCCATATAATGAATATTCATGAGCCGGAATGTGTGGTAGCAGCACTTACTGCCCACTGACGCTAAACTTCTCAGATGATGCATGCTGTGCCCACTGCGCTCAGTGTGATCACCCCCTCCTGCAGTGTTACAGAGAGGAACGGGTTATGCTTACACATGATGGACTGACATGGAGCTCAGTGAAGTGATCAGAGCAAAAAGTAGCTGAAAAAAACTCATGATATTTCTCATGCTTTGCTAGAAAAGATAGACAGACTCTAAGTTTAAAGGACACAGTTGTGTTTATTTGTCTGGCACTGAGTTGGCGAACATAGAAATATGGTGTTCATGATGATGGCAAACCAGAAATTTTAGGTTTTCTAGAAATAAATGTCAACAACAGTGTCAGCTTCACCAGCATCAAGTTTTGTTAAATTACACATTCACCTTCCTTTTAATAGAACATTTAGCCTCTGGAACTCTTTATTAAATTGAATAAACTGACTATTTTAACATTAAATATAATGGTATGCCTTAATTAACCATTCAAGACATGTTAACACATGCACATACACTAACAATCTCTCTCTCTCTCTCTCTCTCTCTCTCTCTCTCTCTCTCTCTCTCTCTCTCTCTCTCTCTCTTTCTTTCTATCGAACCATTCCTTTATTCAGAAATGTTGCACTTCAGTTACACATGAGGGATAAAATATAGAACACTGTACTTTAGAAAAATACACAATATGTCATTAAATAATATTCATTGTTTTATAGATGTTCTACTAATTTTCCTAAGTAGTGGTAGTAGTATTTACATACACAATAATATTTTGTACAACATACAATTAAATGTTTCGAACAATCGTTGATAACAAAAATTGTATATATAATGTAAAATATAGAAAGGACAAGAAACAGAGTGTGATTAAACAAAACAGAATTCAAAGATTCAACATAAATATGAAAAGAATAAAAACATAGAATAAGACAAATCCAATTAAATGTACAATAAATTAAACTAGCATTGTTTGAATTGACATTATTAATATACAAGGTCTTTTGTGGTATCAGTGTATCTGTGCCGTCTTCGTTTTGGACCTGCCTCATTTATCCTGATGCCCTACCTCTAGATATTGTTTCAATTGGAGACCACTCGCTGCTGCTGAAGTTGGTTCCACATGAACAGTCTAAAAATCCATAAAGTTATTGAGCAGGGTTAAACTTAAGCACCATGAAAATGGTTTGGACTGTAATTAATATAAACAGTCTTCTAAAATGGCTTAGGATTATGGTCGCCATGAACAGTCTTTGCTTGTAAGTGTCCACTAGTGAACAGCCTCAACAATGATGTAACTGTTATGAATGGCCATTTGGTCACATGCAGATTAGGTTGGGTTCCCTTCTAAGTTTGGCTCCTCTTAAGGGTTTCCTTGCTACTGCTACCACTGGCTCACTCAATAGGGATAAATGAATGTGGTGAGGGAAGACATGCAGGAAGTTGCGTTGAAAGAGGAAGATGTAAAGGACAGGGGGGTATGGAGATGGACGATCCGCTGTTGCGACCCCTAATGGGAGAAGCCAAAAGAAGAAGAAAGAATATAATTTGCTGATCTAGGTCATTAACGGCAGTCAGTATAACTATATCAATAAAAACAAATAAAAAATAGAACCTTTCTTCTTTTCATGATCTTACAAGGAATACAGATGATGCCACTCTTGGTTTACTTGTCTCGTTGAATTATTCTGAATCATTAACGAGAGTGTTCACAGTAACAAGTTTGAGTGAATATGACTCGGATATGTTTCACACATGGGATGTAATATTATTGCAGTAAATATTATGTTTAAACTATATTTTCAGATAAGCAGTTAAAGTAAATTGGAACTGTATGTATGTGCTGTATGTATGTCATGTATTCAGGGAAGTGGTTTTATTAATGTTTTTAGCTATTTCTCTTGTACATGAACGTGGCTTGTTGTGTCTGTGTTTTCAAATGTCTTTTATTATTACTTCCTGTGCATATTTATAAATCTAATATCACTGAAATCTCCAAGTTGGTTCCAGTGGTCTAGTCAGTACCAAAACATATGTATTTTTCTTTATGTATAAGTGTAATAACCAATAAATATTGAAAGAAAAATAAAAACAGGAAACCAGTAGAGTGACATTAGTTAGGTTAAAATTTGAAAGGTTATAAACTAGGTTACAGATGAACATGGCAAGTACTCTCTTTTTATTTCCTCAGCTACTGTATGCAAAATCACCACAGCAACAGTTATATGGTGCTGGTCCTATTCTGCAATTTGCTGTTGCATCTGGTCTATATGTAAACTCAATACTGTCACACAAGAAGTAAAGAAAAACCATTGATGTCACTTTATTATGTGAAATACGTGGAATGTTATTACCTGAGAATTTCATAATATGATGTGGAAAATATCACTGTTAAAATTATGATTTTTTTTTTTTTTTATGAGAAAAAAAAATTGGGCAAATATTGCTTTTAATATTGTTACTCAAATTTTTGTTATTACAGGAAATATATCAAATAAACATATTAAAAGCAACTTTACTGTACAGTATGGTTCATAGATTCTGCTGAAATGTCACTTCAAGTATCAGTGTCACATTTATACCTAGAGAGGATTGGAACTATGATCCCCATCAGCCATGGCATTGCATGTCATGTGACTGCACCTGAATCACCTTTTCTGTTAATAAGGACTTATACATTTCGTTATATATTCATTGCCTTATACTCACACTCCGGTTAGATTTTTTTAGTGTTCTAGTTTAATGTTTTTTTTATTGTTGATTTTTGTCATTGTGATTTACAAAGCAAACAAAGCAATAAAAAAAAACAAGAAAATCTCTCTTTTATCTGCCCAATCAGACCCCTTAAATTTTTCTTTCTTCTTTGCTGATCAACTTAAACATGTGAAACTTCATGGTCACAAATTACAGCATATTTAATGTCTATGTACTGAGCATTTTGTTATACAAAATGCTGTCCTGTTTATATAAAATTTTTGAATCCTTGTAAAGTTCAGCTGAGACATAAGTTGTGCTTATTATACTTGAAATCATGTGTTATTTCCTCTTAGCAACATGATATTTGGCAAAATAACGAGTGTTTTTTTTTTCATTTACTTTTCAAATAAGCTGACCTTTTCTCATAATTACATGATTTTTTTTTCACATACTAATGAAATTTTTGTTTTTTTATTCCATGTGTGTGTCACGGAGTTTCTGTAGTATTTATATCCCACATACCTGTTTCTTTGCAGCTCTTTTATGAGAACATTACAGTTCAGCCTCATAAAAGTAAGTCTAGACATAGAGCTATGAAAGATAGAAATGCAGCATGGTTCATAATGGATATTTCAAGTCAAGTGTTTTGAAGTGCTAAATTATGGCAGGTCTTTGGTCAACTTGTCTTTCAAATATCATATCAACCAAGTTACAAAAACAGCCTTCTTTCACCTTAGAAATATTTCTAAGTTAAGAAACATGTTGTCTATATCCGATGCAGAGAAGCTCGTCCATGCGTTTATGACCTTCAGAATAGACTACTGTAATGCATTACTAGGTGGATGTCCTGCATCATTAAAAAACAAGCTTCAGTTAGTCCAGAATGCAGCAGCCAGAGTTCTCACAAGGTCAAGAAAATATGATCACATAACCCCAATCCTATCGTCCCTACATTGGCTTCCGGTTGAGTTTCGAATAGACTACAAACTATTACTTCTCACTTATAAAGCACTAAATGGTTTGGCTCCTATGTATCTATCCAGTCTTTTAACACGCTACAATCCGCAACGCTCCCTGAGATCTCAAAACTCTGGGCTTCTAGTAGTTCCTAGAATAGCAAAGTCCACTAAAGGCAGTAGAGCATTTTCACATTTAGCTCCTAAACTCTGGAATAGTCTTCTCGACAGTGTTCGGGGCTCAGACACACTCTCCCAGTTTAAGTGCAGATTAAAAACATATCTTTTTAGCAAAGCCTACACATAACACACATCACATATCATAACTTTGTGCTCCAGAACATCTGATCACATGCACATTATCAACTTGTGCTGTTAATATCATGAACAGCAGCTACGCTAATTTCTCTCCACTGCTACTCTTTCTCTCCCCATCCCGAGACACCCTGAGGTTTGGTCAGCTCCAGTCCCCTCCCACCTCGTGATGATTACGGACCTTTGAAGAAGTAGATGCCGAACTCGCAAACATCCCGAACCATCTAGAGACGTACCAGTTCTATTTGGATCCCGCTACATGTGTGGAGTTTGACATTGGACCTCCTGGAGTGTTTAAAGGCTCTGGCATGGAGAAGCTGATGCTGGATCTGTGATGATCACAAATGCTGAGCTTATAAAACTAGGAGCTACTAACCATATAGACTGTATAAGACTGTAGAAAGAACATCACTTATAATCTTATACTCCAGTAATCATGTTAGTTCTCACTTTCCAGTGTTCTGTATTGTTGAAAGATTTATGATCAAACTCTTGATGTCACCCAAATGAGGATGGGTTCCCCTTTTGAGCACGGTTCCTCTCAAGGTTTCTTCCTCATAACATCTAAGGTCTAAGTTTTTCCTTGCCACAGTCGCCACGGCTTGCTCATCAGGGACAAATTCACACCATTCACCTTAACTGTTGATTCGTGTAAAGCTGCTTTGAGACAATGTCTGTTGCGAAAAGTGCTATACAAATAAACTTGACTTGACTTGACTTGACTTTGGAAAAAAAACATTCCAGTATACACAGGAAAAATCTAAACCAGACATTTGCGATTTTATTAAATAATGTATGCATTAATATTAATACTTGTTAATAATAATAATTAATAAACTGTCCACGTACAGTGTATATTATTAGTATATAATATAGTGTGTATATATAGTGTATATTATATCTTATTGACATTTTATATATATATATATATACAGTACAGACCAAAAGTTTGGACACACCTTCTCATTCAAAGAGTTTTCTTTATTTTCATGACTATGAAAATTGTAGATTCACACTGAAGGCATCAAAACTATGAATTAACACATGTGGAATTATATACATAACAAAAAATTGTGAAACAATTGAAAAATTTCATATTCTAGGTTCTCCAAAGTAGCCACCTTTTGCTTTGATTACTGCTTTGCACACTCTTGGCATTCTCTTGATGAGCTTCAAGAGGTAGTCACCTGAAATGGTCTTCCAACAGTCTTGAAGGAGTTCCCCGAGAGATGCTTGGCACTTGTTGGCCCTTTTGCCTTCACTCTGCGGTCCAGCTCACCCCTAAACCATCTCGATTGGGTTCAGGTCCGGTGACTGTGGAGGCCAGGTCATCTGGCGCAGCACCCCATCACTCTCCTTCTTGGTCAAATAGCCCTTGATGCCTTCAGTGTGACTCTACAATTTTCATAGTCATGAAAATAAAGAAAGCTCTTTGAATGAGAAGGTGTGTCCAAACTTTTGGTCTCTACTGTATATACTGTATATATATATATATATATATATATATATATATATATATATATATATATATATATATATATATATATATATATATATATATATATATATATATGTCAGGTTGTTGCTGGGATTGAAAAGGAACCCAGCAACAACCTGTGCACCTCTGGTGAAAGGTAGTGCTAGATAACAATGGTCCTTGCACAAAATATTGACACTTTGGAACCTTAACACACAAATCACCCCTCTCCCGTACCCACTCCCTCTGGTCCCTGCCACCCTTGAGGATCTACGGGGGTGCAGGTTTTCACCAAACTGGACCTCTGCAGCACTTACAACCTAGTGTGCATCCGCAAGGGCGATGAGTGGAAGACGGACTTCATCACCCCCTCCGGGCACTATGAGTATCGAGTCATGCTGTCTGGACTGTCCATTTCTCCCGCGGTGTTCCAGACGTTTATGAACGAGGTGTTCAGGCCGTTTCTCCACCGGTTCATGATCGTTGACATCGATGACATCCTCATCTTCTACTGAGACCCTACGGAATACCGTGGCCACGTCACTCAAGTCCTGGAGCGGCTACGGGAACATCACCTTTACCTAAATCTGGTTTTACCGGTCCGTGGTGCGGTTCATGGGGTATGACATTAGTCCGTCAGGAGCACGGATGGACCAGGGCAAGGTGAAGGCAGTGGTGGACTGGCCCTGTCTGGGATTACCCAAGGTGCTCCAGCGCTTTTTGGGATTTTTTAACTTCTTCAAACAGTTTATCCAGGGCTTCAACTTGGTCACCGCCCCACTCACCTCTCCCCTAAAGGGAAATTTAAAAACTCTCGTATGGACCCCTGCACCTTCTTTTCAAGGAAACTCTCCCCCGAAGAACAGAACTATGACATCAGTAACTGGAAACTTCTGGCCATTAAGCTGGCACTCGAGGAGTGCTGAGGTCAATCTAAGTGGCCCCAGGTTCCAGCCACCCGGGTAGGAGGCAGACCCTTCCCTTGCTCCAAGCATGCTACTGGTGGCCAGGTATGAGCAGGGAAATAGCAAGATACATCCAAGGCTGCTTTGACTGTGCTATGTCCAAGACCCCACGTCACTTACCAGTGGGAAAACCGGTCCCCCTGCTGACTCCGCAACGGCCGTGGTCCAATCTGGGAGTGGATTTCATTACAGATCTGCCCAACTCCAATGGAAACACCTGCGTCCTAGTGACTGTGGACCGCTTCTCCAAGGCTTGCAAACTGGTTCCCCTACCAGGTCTGCCCACAGCCCTGGAGACCGCAGATTCCACCACGTGTTCTGGAAACGTGTTCGTAGTGCTCATAGTTCACATCCCACGTGTGAAAGGCGTTCTTCTGGCTCCTCATCATTATGGTCAACCTGTCATCCGGGTATCACCCACAGACTAACGGACAGATAGAGCGGAAGATACAGGAGCTGGGACGCTAACTCTGGTCCTACTGCAACCAAGATCAAGTGAGCTGGAACTGGTTCCTTCTCTGGGCCGAGTACACGCAGAACTCCCTGCGCCAGGAAGCCACCGGCCTGACCCCATTCCAGTGTGCGCTAGTCTTCCAGGCCCCGCTATTTCCCTGGACAGACGAACCATCCAACGTCCCAGCAGTGGCTCACATACACAGCTCCAAAAAGCCTTCAGGATCACTCGAAGGTTTGCAGATCCTCGGAGATCAACCTCGACCTCCCTCCCAGGTACCGCATCCATCCTACCTTCTACGTGTCACTCCTGAAACCCATCTCACCCCCTACCACAAAGGACCCTGGAGTAACCATCAACCCTCCTCCCCCACAGATGCTGGACCAGCCGTCAGTGTACTCTAGCCAAGAGAATTCGTTACGTAGGGGCTCCACCCTGGAGTACCTCATCAACTCGAGGGGGTACGGACTAGAGGAATGCTTTTGGGTCACCAGACAGAACGTCTTGGACCCACCGCTCCTGGAAGAGTTTCACAAAAGTCACCCTGACCGTCACGCACCCTGTGGCCATGGGTGTCCCCAGCGCTGAGTTAAAGCGTCGAGAGCCACCCCTGGAGGATGGGGTAATGTCAGAGAACCACCAGCCATGCCTCCCTCCTGCACTCAGCACACTCGCTCAGCCTCTTTCTCCTACTAATCACTCACACGTGTCTCCAATCTACACTTCCCTTTATAAGGCCCCCATTCCCACTTGCTCACCATCCATACACTACAGATAATCTCTGGACTACCAATGCTAAGCATTCCACCCATTCTCTGATGTTTGCTTCTCTGGATATATCCACTTCCTGTTATAAGACTAATAAAGCGTATTGACTTTATTACCGGTTTCAGACTCTTGATCCGTGCGTGACATATAGTTTCTTCAGTATCACCTCATTAACCATCTTTGTCGAACCATAGCAAAAGTTCTATTTGATGTCCTGATGATTTACATCATTTAAAAAACAATAAATTACTTGAAAGCATTTACAATAGTATTATGTCTGTATGCTCTATGTTGAGTTTCACTAATAATAAACATACATTTGCATAAAACATCCATATTTTTCCATGGCCATTTTGATCAGAGTACTAAAAACTTGAAAATAATACATTTAAGGTACATTTAGCGCAGATACAAATGTGCAATTAAGTTGTGATCAATCCCGAGTTAACTCATAACAATCATGCCATTAATTGCGATTTAATATTTTAATAGGTTGACAGCCGTTACAGTGTAACTAATGATTATTTGATCCCCTGCTGATTTTGTGAGTTTACAACTTACAAAGAAATAAACAGTCTAGAATGTTTATGGTAAGTTTATTTTCACAGAGAGAGACAGAATATTAAAAAAAATCTTATCAAAAATAATAAAGAAAGCTTATAAATTAATTTGTATTTAATTGAGTGAAATAAGTATTTAATCCCATACCAACTTGCAAGAATTCTGACTCCCACAGAACCAAATTTGTCCTGTCCTTTTAAGAAATATCTCCTAATATCATCTCATTGTGTGAATTAAAGACACCAGTCACAGAATTAACCTCTTCCTCTTCGCTAAAATGGGCTACAAGACCATCAGCAAGAAGCTTGGTAAGAAGGAGACCACTGTTTGTGCAATAATTTGAGAATGAAAGAAATACAAGATGTTAATCGCCTTTGATCTGGATCTCCATGCAAAATCCTACCACATGGAGTAAAGATGATTCTGAGAAAGGTGAGGGATTAGCCCAGAATTGCATAACAGGAGCTTGTTAATGATCCCAAGGCGCTGGGACCACAGTCATCAAGAAAACCGTTGGTAACGCACCAAGGTCCCTCTGGGCAAGAATGCACATGAACAGGCCAGTCTGAAGTTGCCAATGAACACCTGAATGATTTAGAAAAGGCCTGGGAGAATGTAATGTGGTCATATGGTCATGTGTCTCCTTCTTTCGACTTCTCCCAGTGGAACATCCATCTCCATACCACTCTGTCCTCAACATCTGACTCTTGCAAACCAATTATGTGCATGTCTTCCCTCACCACATCCACAAACCACTAACATCCTTGTTGCTGATGAACACAAATGTCCACACGCACACTCCAAAATCCAGTGTAAAGGGAATTACAAGAGCAAATTGGGACTAAATGTGGAATACAATGCTCATATAGCACATACCATACTTATGATCCAGGTGTCCGCAAACATTTGGCAATATAGTGTATATATGAGTCAAATACTTAGTTCAATTAAAAACAATTCAATTTTATACTTATAACAGTGGACAGTGTCAAAAACCAGTCTTACAGAAACACATACACTATAATGTTCAATTCATATAATAATATTAATGTCTCCATAACTTTATTCCTATAAATGTATCCCCCATTGAGAATGCCAGTGGTGACGTTAACACGGAAAAACTGATGGACATGAATGCAAAATCTTTTTGTGGTAACTGTAGTCCTAAGCCGAACTTTTTCCTGTGACCTCATCATTGATGAACTGTAATGAATTGACATTCCGTGCCACCCATATGAGGATGGTTTCTCTTTCGAGTCTGGTTCCCCCCAAGGTTTTAACTTCATGCCATAGTCCAGGTGGTGTGCGCTCTGACACCGAAAAGAACAGAGACCAGAGGACTCATAAGAGCAGTGAATAGCATCCACAATCATCTACTGAGGGTCTGCTTATTGACATGAAACCCGCTCCCTTCACTGGCTTCCAGTAGCTGCACGTATCAGATTCAAAACACTGATGCTTGCCTACAAGGCCAAAAATGGACTAGTGCCATCTTACCTCAGTGACCTCATGACATCTCGCACTGTCTGAGAGCACTGCTTGACTGGTACCACCTTCTCTCAGAATGAGAGGTAAGTACACTTCAAGGCTCTTCTCTGTTCTGGCACCGAGGTGGTGGAATGAACTTCCCCTAGATGTCTGTACAGCAGAGACCCTGAGCATCTTCAAGCGACGACTGAAGACCTACCTCTTACACACTTAAAACACTTCAATTAGCACTTTCCAAGTTTGTAGAATTCAAGAGTTATATTTATATTAAGTTTGTAATCTGGTGTACCAGTGTAGATTTATTCATTACTAGAGACTCAAAACACTTTTGTACGTCGCTCTGGATAAGGGCGTCTGCTAAATGCAGCAAATGTAAATGTAAATGTAAACCCTTTTTATACAGACCGTAGCATACAAACAGCTGGTTTGACTTTCTCCGCATGCAGTTATGTGGATGTATGTGTCCAGTGCTCGCATCGGGCACACCCAGTAAGCTTCTCCTGGTCGGTAACTGAAAGGTGGAGGATAGAATGCCTGGAGCACAACTGGTTGCAGGACGATAGAGGACACCTTGGGAACATACCCAAAAAGGAGTGAAGGTGCCCAACGCTCTTTAGAAAAAAGATAGCCAGTGGAAAAACAGCCTTGACTGTCAAAAATCTCAAAGGCACTTCGGACAGGGGCTCAAAGGGAGGCTTAGGCAAGGCATTCAGAATAACGGCCAGGTCCCATACATGTACTCTGGTTCGCACGTTCCGTGGAGAAAAAGTGTCACTTACGTGTTTTTTCCCTAGCGACTGCTTGGCAAGCGGAGCATGATAAGCCACAATAGCCACCTTTAGGGTGGAAGGAGACGACCCTTTGGGGAACTGCTCTTAAAGAAATCCCAGCACTAGCAAAACCGGGTAGTTAACTGGGTCTAAGTCATAACCTACACATTATGTAGTGAACAGGTGCCATATGACCAGTGGCCAACAGACCAGTGGCTAATAGCTGTGCCCCTTCAGGGGCCACAGCCACAGCCTCTACAGCTTTGTTCGGGGTGAAGCAAAACACCAAAAGGAATCTCCCAAGGAGGGTCGTCAAGAAGCCGGCATGGGACTACCAGGAGGAGATGGACTCCATCCCAGCAAACTATCTCCAGAACTACCAGAAGCAGCATTACAGGGGAAAAGTGTACAGGCAGAGCCTCAGACTCACCTGTACTATGTCATCCAGCCCATGAGGGGCTAGATGAGTGAGGGTGAACCAGAGGGGACAGTGCAACATCTCTTGAGTCACTTCTGCTATTTTATGAGTTACTCAGTAGCTCATAGTTTTATACCCATAATGACTGTATAAGACTGTAGAAAGAACATCACTCATAATCACACACTCCAGTGCTCATGTTAGTACTCACTTTTCAGTGTTCTGTATTGTTTAATGACTATAATCACACTCTTGATGTCACCCATATGAGGATGGGTTCCCCTTTTGAGTCTGGTTCCTCTCAAGGTTTCTTCCTCATGACATCTAAAGGAGTTTTTCCTTGCCACAGTCTTCAGGGATCATCATTTATCCCTTATCCTCATCAGGGATAAATGCACACCATTCACCTTGACTGTTGATTTCTGCAAAGCTGCTTTGAGACTATGTCTGTTGTAAAAAGTGCTATAGAATGAAACTTGACTTGACTTGACAAAAAGTTCCATCTCGAGGTGGAGCATTCATTCCCCAGACCTCGGTCCTTGGTTCTGAAAGAGAATCTACTCCTTGATTCAACCACCCCAAGATGTATAGTGCTCTACGTGATAGCAACCTCCCTTGGGCCCACAGGACAATCTGTTGTGCCAACTTGTAAAGGAGGCGAGAGCGCAGACCTCTCTGGTGCTTGATGTAGGAGATGGTCCCTTAGGTCTTAGAGGAAATGTTTCAGCGCTAGAAGCACAGCCAGTATCTCCAGGCAGTTGATGTGCCATGAGAGATGGGGCCCTTTCTATAGACTTTGGACGTAGTGGCCACCCATGACCAGCCCCCTAACCATGAGGTTGGCAACCTGGGGTCTCTCCACATAGACCGGCCAATGGCCCTAGCGGTTTCTTTTTACGTATTTTTTTAGCAAAGCCTACACATAACACACATCACATATAATAACCTTGTGCTCCATTACATCTGATCAAATGCACAAAAATCAACATTTACTTGTTAATATCATGAACAGCAGCTACGCTGATCCCTCTCCACCGGCCTTAAGGATTATCCCAGGACCTGGTCACCTTAGTGTGCAGGTCTGGGAAAAAAGGCAGACCATGACATGGAGGTAGCAACATTAGTTGCAAGAAACGCTCATCCAGCTTGCTTAGGGGATGTTGTTTCTATGTATCGGTTGGCCAAGCGATGTCCAGCTTGGCTACAGCATGAGTCACTACCTCTAAAAACTTGAACTGAACTGAACTGGTTGTGGGGGCGTGTCCTTCACGGGATCGCTGGCATCTATACCCTCCCCCTCCTTGGAGAAAAAGGGGTAAAGTGCAGTGCTCTCTGCACAGAGGGGAAGAAACCACTGAAAGGCCCCTCTACAAACCCTATGCCAGATCCAACTGCGAGCCCCATGAGCTTAGTCGTGAGGACTGTGGGCACCCTCCTTGAAGAAGGCCTATAGGAGCGCAGTATCCGCATGGGCATGCGGCAGCAATGAGAGCAGCCAGCTCCCTCGAGAGCCGACTGAGCATGCTACGCTCCCAAGCAAGCGACACACAAATTGTGCGTACTGTGCCGTGGCGCCATTTTGTTGGACAGATTACACTCGTGATTCACGCGGAAGTGTTCCCAAAGTGTTGATGATGACGCTCGAGTTTCTGAAAGGGAAAGAAACTTATACATATTTTTTTAACTGCTTTATCTATGTAAAGCTGCTTTGAAACAATGTGCATTGTTAAAATGCTATACAAATAAAAATGAATTGCAATTGAATTGAATTCTCATTAATGGCAGTACAAATCCATATTTATTGTTTCTAAGTGGTACCTTAGTAATCTCATGTTTTTGTTGTGGGTATTTTTTTTTTTTTTCGACTGTACACGTAAAGCCATGTGGATTTCAATTGATGAAAACTCTATAAGGGCATCAGGATAGATCAATTTGGCCTGGAAAACAGAAGGAGATGGAATCTCTGGCATTTCAGAAGCATGTTTAGAGAGAGAGAGAGAGAGAGAGAGAGAGAGAGAGAGAGAGAGAGAGAGAGAGAGAGAGTGAGAGAATGTTGTGAAGTGTGCCATTTCTTTGCTTACTCTGTATGTGAATTGGCATCAGATCCATGTCTGATATTGAAACTGAATTTAAAAAATCAGAGCTACCTGCTGGGGTTTAAAATCACTTGTAATGAAGTTAGACATTTAGGTCAGTTGATAAGGATGTAGAGTTTAATCAGTGATGAAAATTTTGTAAATTAAATCAGGTCAATCCTGCATATAGTATTTTACTGTAGCAGTTTATTAACAAGCTATGAATTTATGAATTGGCCTGTCTAAAAATTGATGAAATGTAATGAATTGGCCTGCCGAAACAACCATGTCCTTAACATGACCTCTAGAAATTAGAAAACGGTTTCACCCCATCTCTTCTCGTTTTGTGCTGTAAAGAGAACAGAGTATCATGACTTGTCTGATGATGGAGCATTGCGCTTTCTTTCTATTCTTCTGTGCTAGGGTTTGCTGCCTGCTGAAGGCCTTCTGTCACATGTTCTCTCTCTGCGGAGGTCAGAAGTGTGCCTAACACGTCATGAATGATTTATTTCAAGGTATTAATCTTCACTTCTCAATATGCAGTCGACTCGCTCAATTAGGACCAAGGTTCTGCGTACTGTCAAAGCGCAGAGGAATAAATGTCTGCATAGGCTGCTGCTGCTCTCACACATACAGCAATGCTCAAAATGACTCAATAAAAAGATAAAAAATTCAAAAGAAAAAGATTAATTTTATATATATATATATACAGTAAAACCCTATTGAACGAGCAACTAATATTACGAGCAAACAAAGATACAAGCTACCTTGATTGCAAAATCTTACCCTATTTTGCGAGCAAATTTCGAAGACTCGAGCAAACCCACTCTGCCGGTTCCCCGCTTTTGGCCAATGGGTAGAATGAGTCGACTCGCTCAATTAGGACCAAGGTTCTGCGTACTGTCAAAGCGCAGAGGAATAAATGTCTGCATAGGCTGCTGCTGCTCTCACACATACAGCAATGCTCAAAATGACTCAATAAAAAGATAAAAAATTCAAAAGAAAAAGATTAATTTTATATATATATATATACAGTAAAACCCTATTGAACGAGCAACTAATATTACGAGCAAACAAAGATACAAGCTACCTTGATTGCAAAATCTTACCCTATTTTGCGAGCAAATTTCGAAGACTCGAGCAAACCCACTCTGCCGGTTCCCCGCTTTTGGCCAATGGGTAGAATGAGTCGCTTAATTAATGACGTATTGCTCACACAATAGGTTCTCTAAAATAGGTCAAAAGTGAATTTTGAGTACATTCAAGGGTATACAGACAGAGAAAAACACAGAATTGTAAATTCTGAAAATGGATGAACAACCAAAAAACAAAAACACTTGTAAAGTATAGTAAAAGTGTGAATCCTGTCTGGTCTCTTGCATTCAATATAAATCAAATATTAAATCAAATAAACAATTTTGTGCTGCTAAAATTCATAGATGCCGTACAAAAGGAAGTCAAATTTTGTGCAGTCACTGTGATCCAAACCATAGTTTATATCAAGAAATGTTGAGACTGTGCGGAATCATATTGACAACATGACTAAATATTTTGATGATTTTATTTGTGAACAATGATAAAGGGACTTTTTATTCTGATGGGAATGACATGTTCATAACCACAAATAATTACTTTTGAAAGATGTACTTAATTTTGATAAAAGTACAGGCTTTTGCAAGAAATCCAATGTGTTGTGTTGTTTGTACAAATTGTTTAGAGAATGCACTTACTGGATTGCAAATATTAGGGATTTAAAAAATGCTCTAAAGCAACTGAGAAAAACTGCAAATGTAAAACATACACTTACATACACATTGTTTAATTTTATTTAATCAATTAAATTTGTCCCAATTGAATTGATAACTCAATTTTATCAATATAATAAACGTACATTGAATTAATTTAATTTATTTTCTTTTATTTTTATTAAATATTCTTTTATATATTTTTAAACCAAGCAGGCATTATATAAAAATATTTTTTTTTTAATGTAAACTATTTAAATGTTAATAAACTGCATTAATAAAAATGACAAGACATTTTATGTTTTTCATTGGTTTCTTCCCACTAACTTTACCAAAATTGAAGCAAACCAGGACTTAAAAACCAAGGTACATAACGAAGTGTGAGTTTTGTGTACCATTAATGTAAGTGTAAACATTTTGTCCACAAAGCTGATATGTTAGAAGCAAGAAAAATGGGCAAGCATAACGATTTAAACGAGTTTGACAAGAAAGGAACAGTGGTGAACTGGCGACAGGGTCATGAGCGGCCAAAGCTCATGGATGCACGTTAAGATCGAAGGCTGGTCTTGCAGCTCAAATTGCTGAAGAAGTTAATGTTGTTAATATTAATAATAATGACCAACACAATATTAACAGACAGACAGACAGACAGACAGACAGACAGACAGACAGACAGACAGACAGACAGACAGACAGATAGATAGATAGATAGATAGATAGATAGATAGATAGATAGATAGATAGAT
The DNA here is from genome assembly GCF_946808225.1 of Silurus aristotelis. Lineage (NCBI taxonomy): Eukaryota > Metazoa > Chordata > Actinopteri > Siluriformes > Siluridae > Silurus > Silurus aristotelis. The sequence continues at coordinate 9,319,663 of NC_139574.1, forward strand.
AGATAGATAGATAGATAGATAGATAGATTGATTGATTGATCCTGGACTCCACTTCTCTTTATTTTAACATTTCATCTTTTGGTTTATATACCGTATTACCGTTTGGTCATATACCGTATATATGTGCGGAGCTTTCCAATTAGATAAAAGATGAGCAAATAATAGCACTTAAGGTGCAGATTTAGGATCTATTCACACAGAAGCGTAAGCGTCTCATCACACTGCCCATGCATTTTAAAATTAATTAACACCTGACAAAGCATTTTCTGCATTTTTTTTGTTCTGCACGATGCAATAAAAACTACTGTTAATGCATTTTCATTTGTGATGACTGTGGGATTTTAAAACATTAGATAATTCTGGAAGACAAAAGTGTGTTTCTTAAGCACAATGAGGCTTAAACAATATATTTTATTCTTATAACTTGAAACTACAAGGGTCTGGATAGTGGCTCCAGACTACCACGGTTCTATTCTCAAAACTACATTTTAATTTATTTATTAATTTTCAGTAAATGGTTTGTCCTGGTCAGAGAATTTTAGGTTTTAATTCAGTTCAATTTTATTTTATTTGTATATTGCTTCTAACAATGGACATTTTCCTAAAGCAGCTTTACAGAATTAAATAGACCGACATTAAACATTTTAGCATCATAAATCAGTCAATAAATTTAACCTTATAAGTTTATCTCTAATGAGTGAGCCAGTGGTGACAGTGGCAAGGAAAAACTTTCTGGGATGGCAAGAGGAAAAAACCTTGAGAGGAATCAGACTCAAAGGGGAACCCATCCTCATCTGGGTGACATAGAATATCCATTCATCATAGTTTTTTCATTTTTTATTTACTGATGGTTACTTAAATGCAAAACTGTTAATGTAAATTGCCCTAAGCATTAATAAGCAATGGAATTACAAGAAAAATATACTACAGCATTTGTTTTTTTATTATTGTTATTTTTTAAACTATGTAACATATGGAAATTATTTCTTGCAATTTCATATCTGTGTTCTTATAGTTAAGATAGATAGATAGATAGATAGATAGATAGATAGATAGATAGATAGATAGATAGATAGATAGATAGATAGATAGATAGATAGATAGATAGATAGATAGATAGATAGATAGATAGATAGATAGATAAAGCAGAGTTTGATTGTCAGTCTCTTGAAAGAGCCGGTCAACTGTTCCCTTAGCAAATCACACCATCTGTATGAGAAACAATAAGAGCCAGAGATCTAGCGATATAGAAAAATTGAAAAGAATAAGTAAAAATAATAGAGGAGAAGTCTTTCGAAACGAGAGCAGTGCACTGAAGTGGAATAATACCAACCGAGAGGAGTGATGTGAAGACCACAAATCACATTTCACATGCACTTTAGTGAGACACATCTCAGCAACATCGCAAGCAAAGTGTACATGTTTCTAGAGGGCTTCAACAACCATGTGCACTGTTTTTAATGTACAGTACGGTATGAGTGCAGCCGCATTGCCGATGCCCAGGCCGACCTCTCTGGAGACTGCGGAGGATGACTTGAGTGCTCCTAAGGTTGGATTTCTCACAGCAGATCACTCTCATTGGTGCAGTTAAAGTGGAGATAGTAAATTAATTGTGGTTTCACTGCAACCACAGCTATAAAAAGACTTTTTTTATAGCTGGGAGGGGCTGACTTACAGATTCAGGTCCTCTCATACTAGATTGATCTGACAGATAAATAAATAAAATGTGGGAAATGTGTATATATATATATATATCCATTAAACAACTTAAATGCAGTCTGTTTCATGCTCAAAGATAAAATGGAAAAAAAATCCACCATTCCATATTTCCTTTTTTGGGTACAAGGGGGAAAAAACTGTTTGAAATTCAAGGTTGCTCCTGAGATGCAGCAAGCCTTCAGACTGTGTTCCGGCCTGATATATTGTAGTGCATTGTTCCCAAGCTTTTTATTTCACAAGCAGTTAGAGACTATTAAAACATAAGATAACGTTTATGCCCCCATTAAAGGCATAAAGTTGAATAGCAATCAATGGCTCGAGCCTTGATCATTTCCCTGTGATACTCTGTGATTACTTGGCACATACAGTATAATTGGCCTCAGCTCAGGCTGGCTTTGAGGAGGTGACTCCAAACTTGCGTTTTTCAGGCATTTATTAACATTTCATACCTGTGGCTGTTTCCTGAAGTCAGGCACACAAGAGAACTATTGCTCCGTCGCTTTCATAATTTGTGGTTAGCTCAGCTGGAAATGAAGAGTGATATCCATGGTTTATAGGGAATGGGCAACAAAAGGAATTGGCATCAGAGTTAAGGAAAGGAAAGAGACATGAGATATAAATAGATAATAGACATAAAGAATAAGATTAATGTAGAGGGATAGACATGGGTAGACACAAAGGTTACACAAATGTTCAATAGAGAACAGGCATCTAAAGAAATCAGCATCAAAGATGAGAAAAAGAATGAGATATAAAAAAGATAGAGAAGGAGACCAATAAAGAGAGACAGGATAGATAGATAGATAGATAGATAGATAGATAGATAGATAGATAGATAGATAGATAGATAGATGGATGGATGGATGGATGGATGGATGGATGGATGGATGGATGGATGGATGGATGGATGGATGGATGGATGGATGGATGGATGGATGGATGGATAGATAGATAGATAGATAGATAGATAGATAGATAGATAGATAGATAGATAGATAGATAGATCGATCGATCGATCGATCGATCGATCGATCGATCATCAACTCATGAACTCCACTCCATCGATCCACTCATACCACATCTACACTTATAAAATAATATTAATATTAACAATAGCATTGTGAGTGTGTAGTAGGAGTATGACACAGTGCCATTGTTTGCAGACAGACCGATCGATAGACAGGCAGACAGACAGACAGACATATAGATAGATAGATCACTGTAATCACCCAGATGGAAATTTTGACAGATAAACGACAGACAGACAGTTCTAGTGTAAACAGAACACTAAGAGAAATGAATTAAGAGATGCTGCCATTCGGATGATGCCGCATCCATGTTGAGCTGCACATCTGGCTCTGACTGCTGTCCAACCTCCTCCAGTGCACCAGATCCTCCACTCACTGCCTGATTAATCCAGGTGTGAAAGGAGTTCTGTCCCCCTCCGCTGGCTCACAGTCACGCAAACTATGTTAAGCAAGCACAAGGTCAGCTCAAATAGTAAATGGGCTAGCAAGGTTAAACACCATAACATACTTTAAGTAGAAAAATCTATGAGGGTCACGAAGGTGAAACGTCCTTCACAAGTTTACAAGCTTGCACCCTGTCTGTAGATTTGCATTAGCCATCACATACCCATACTGCAAATATCGCTAATTTAAGAATCATGACAAATTCCACAGTTGCATAAAAAAGATCGCCAAATTGCTAACTATGGTGAATGGTTGGAAGTGCATAATCAAATGATGAAACCAGATTTTCTATGTTCGCAAAGATATACGTAAATGAGAAGTGTGAGAGGTGAGAGCATTAAATATATTGGGTCGAGGGTGCATCCTTTAGTATGCTAATAAAACTTACAATATGATTACTATTAATCAAATAAAAAATTTATAAAGCTATTTCAAGTAATTTGTATTATATTCATGCCTGAAATATTTTTTTTTTTTTACTGTAGGAAATTTGCTTCTTTCTCCAAAATGCAGAACAAGATAGATAGATAGATAGATAGATAGATAGATAGATAGATAGATAGATAGATAGATAGATAGATAGATAGATAGATAGATAGATAGATAGATAGATAGATTCCAGCTTTATATGCCAAGAAAGAATATAGTATTATATTATAGTAGAAAGTTTATAGTATAGTAGAAAAATAGCGATGGTTGAACAAGATGGATTAGTTTATAATTCACAGAAACTAGAAATAAACTAGGCTTAGAAGAAACTGAGCATTTATCACCATTCAGATAACATACAAGGGCAGTAAGTTTTAAGATCAGTATGTTTGGTAAGCTGGGCCAATGGCAAATGCAGCATTTCTGTTTATCATGGTTATATTCAGAACAGACACAACATGAGGCAACACCATGACTGTATTTACACGCATGATAATATTTGTATGGAGCCTAAGGGATTTTTTAAACAAATTCAGCCTTTAAGCAGTATTATACCAATGTTTTTAATAATGTTCTGCTCAGAGCTTGGTCTACCATGTATGCGAACGTTAAGCACTGGTCTGCTGGTTCCAAATGAGAAAAAAATTACATTATCATACATACATCATGCAAAGAACATGAACATTTCCCATTAAAATATATATACATGAGAAGCACAATTCTATATTGACATTAACTTAACAGGAAACTTCAAAGCCCTGTACAAAAGCAGTTTAACATTAACAATTAACAATAAACGGTCTTTGTTTGTTCATGGAAGCAAACAAAGACCTGTCTGACGACTTTAAAACCTTCTACTGCAGGTTTGAGAACAATATCTTCACACCTCTCATTCAACCCAGCCCACTGTCTGCCCCATCACACCTCTGGGAACCCCTCTAACACCTCCTTCCAGCAATCAAGTTGCGCTCACAATTTGTGAAGAGGATGTGTATCATCTCTAATCTTCAACAGATCACTGGAGCTGTGTGAGGTCCCTTCCTGATTTAAACTCTTCACAGTCATCCCAGTCCCCAAGAAACCTTCCATTATTGGACTGAATGACTACAGGCATGTTGCTCTGACATCTTTCATCATGAAGACCCTTGAGCAGCTGGTATTGGCCCACCTAAAGAAGGTGACAGAACAGCTGCTGGATCCCCTACAGTTTGCCTACCGAGCAAACAGATCAGTGGATGACACAGTCAACATGGGGCTGCACTACATTCTGCAACACCTTGACTGCCCAGTAACATATGCCCAGATTCTGTTTGTCGAATGCAGTTCCGCTTTCAGTACAATAATTCCAGGAATTCTCCACTCCAAACTCCTAAAGCTCACAATTCCCCCTGCCATCTGTCAGTGGATCACCAAACAACAGGTGAGACTGGGAGGTATTACCTCCAGTATTCGGACAGTCAGCACTGGCACTCCCCATTGCTATTCATATATTGCTATACAAACCACTACACTTCAAGTGACCCAACTGTTAAATTTGCAGATGAGGCCACGCTCTTTGGACTCATCCAAGATGGCGACGAGTCTGCATATGAGAAGGAGGTGGGTGAAGTGGCTGGTGTTATGGTGCAGTCAGAACAACCTAGAGCTAAACAAAACTGTGGAGATGATCTATCTGAAGTACTGCACTATCAGAACTGTCAGTCATCACATCATCCGTATGTTACACACACAATTGCTGCTGTATATTTTACAAAGTTCTAAAGTAAACTCTTTATCATACCTGATGCCCAATACTGTTATTTGCACTACTATGCACTCTCACACTTTATGTACATTACTGATCTGTCATATACTATTTATCCCTATTTAAAATCTTATACTGCTTATATTGTTTTACATGGTCTGTATTGTCTTGTATAGTCTGTTTTTGTCTTGTCTTGTTTTGTCTGTTTTGTCTTGTATAGTCCAAGCTGAATGTATAGTTTTATTTATGTCTGTACTCTAAGAGTCACTAACAGCTGAAACCAAGTTCCTTGTGTGTGTCAACACACTTTGCCAATAAACCTGATTCTGAATTTGATACAAATAACCATCTCTACACCTTTATCCTTAATCCAATACCTGAATTTATGAATCTACATACGTGTGCATTTTATAAACACCATTCATGTCATCCTGCAAGCCCAAAAAGCATACTACTACAATTTTAGCAGAGGTGGGAAATAATGAAGTAGAAATACTTAGTTAATGTACTCAGGTAGATTTTTCTGGTATCAGTACTTTACTGATTATTTTTTTGACAACTTTTTACTTTCATTCATAAAATGTTTTACACAAATATGTGTACTTTCTACTTCTTAACTTTTCAAACCAGGCCTATTACTTTAGTTTTATTCTATTTGGTCAAGTTTATTTCTATATCAATTTTCACAATGAACATTATCTCAAAGCAGATTTACAGAATTTAAGAAATAAAGTGAATAATGTGTGTTTATCCCTGATGAGCAGCCTGGGGTGACTGTGGCAAGGAAAACCCCCTTAGATGACATGAGGAAGAAACCTTGAATTGAGGTGACATGATCAATATTCTTTCTACTCATTGTGCTCCGTTTTCAGTCCATCAACCTATTTCTTGTCATTGTGTGGCTTTTAACCCACCAGCACTCCTTTCTATTTAATTAATTTTTATTTGTATGGTGCTTTTACCAATGTTTATGGCCTCAAAGCAGCTTTACATAGATAAAGCAGTTGTAAAAGAAGTATAAGTTTGTTTCTTATAATTGTACATTTATCCCTAGTGAGTGAGCCAGTGATGACTGTGCCATAGGAAAAAACTAACTGAGATGGTATGAAGAAGAAACCTTGAGAGGAACCAGATTCAAAAGGGAACCCATCCTCGTTTGGGTGGCACCAAATGTTCATACATTACAGTTGAAGTGTACAGTGATAGGTGGTTAAATGCAACTTGTGGTCCTGAGCCAGTGTAATAGATTGTTGATGTGAATTAATACAAATACATCCTCGACGTTCTTGAGTAGTTCAGTAATTTCATGAATCTTTAGGCTGTTGATGGGGAACCATCCCCAGCTAAACTTCTTTGCATCCAAGGTTCTGCTATACAAGCCACTTTGTGATTTGTATATATACAGTACAGTAGAAACAATAACACATCAGAACAAGGGCATAGATATACACTTATTATATAACTTATAGTAAGCTTACTATCCAAATAGACCAAGCAGAAATGGGAGCAACAAAAAAGAGCAATAATATATAATATTTATTTTTTAACAGATAATTAAAATGTGGTCATTCACTTAGAAACAAAATAGAAAAATTCAGTTTCTCCTGTTTGTCAATCGCAATGCATTATACATTTTTTAGGAAATATTGTACTATTTACTGTATATAGAAATATTGTGCTAATAATGTATTAATTGCCTAATTGACCATAGAACAGTTACAATGCATCCAGAAAGTATTTACAGCGCTTCACTTTTTCACATTTTATGTTTCAGCCTGTGATTTTTATTTTATTCTATAAAATGTTTTCGGAATAAATTTGCAAAGATTTCAAACAACTTTGTTATAATGGGGTTTTGTTTGCAGAATTTTAAGGAGCATAATGAATTGAATCCATTTTGGAATAAGGCTATAACCTATAACATATAACAAAATGTGGAAAAAGTGAAGCGCTGTGAAAATTTCCTGGATGCACTGTATGTGCTACAAAGTGATTAAAGTGGTATTATTATTGGCCTGTTCTCATCAGACGTTAGAGAAAACTCCTCCTGCATATAGCGTAGTGAATCATCTCTCATGCGTGTTTATTAACACTCTTCCCCCAGCGGCAGTGTCTGAAGAAAAACATTGGTGATTAAGTATGGAAGCAAGTCCGCAGAAATAGACATGTTCATGGAAGTGTATGAATAGTAAGCAGGCTGGTATGATCACATTCAGGAAGGTAAACAGTGTATGTTCCTTATAGTCCATGATGATTTTTTGATAGTCAGTACCCGATTGGCTTGAATGCATTTACTTGTTTAACCTGGGCATAACATTTAAAAAAATAAAAAAATAAAAAGGCCAGGTTGTAAACTGAGTTATCAGTTTTATGACAGTTTTTATTTCCCTCCAGTCCATTTGTTTTCAAATGGGGCAGAATATCCACCAGCTGCAATTACGTATCTCCAGTGGTCTCATGAAAAATAGCAATTTAAAAAATGAAACTTGCTCTTTGTGCCTTTGAAAGAATGAAATTTAGTCCATATTGTGTATTAATCATTAGTGAGAGAATGAATAATGGCTAAGAGAGAGCCTGGCTTCTCACGGCAGGCCACTCACTGAGCTTTGGTCATGAGGATATCCACTGTACTGTGACTAAATCAGTGTAATCTCAGTTCATTCTAATACACATATATATATATAAATGAAAGAAAAAAAAAGCACACAAATCTGAAAAAGTATGCCAAAACAGTCTTTGTCGAACTTCTTGTGCTTTCAATTTACTAATGACAAATCAACATGCATGCAGAGAGAATGATTATGTTTGTGTCTTTTCTTCCGACCTTCATTCACATGAAATTGACCACAATGAAATCACGTCCACTTCAATTACTCATTTGTCTCATGGGAACAGCTTGGGCAGATGTTCAGAAGCAAGTCATGCGGTAAGCATTGTGGGTTACCAAAAATACACGGAATCTGTTTTTTTTTATTATTATTGTTTCTGCACTTTTTTTATATATCTTTTTTTTTACAGTATGTATGTATGTATTTGTGAAATAAAATGTACTCTTAGACAGACCCTGCTGAACTCCCATTAACTGGCAATAACCGTGCATTCCAATGCTCATCAACTCCACTCATACCACATCTACACTTATACTTAAACTTATTAAATATTAGTATTAACCAAAACATTGTGAGTATGTAGTAGGAGTATGACACAGTGCCATTGTTTGCAGACAGACAGACAGACAGACAGACAGACAGACAGACAGACAGACAGACTGAGCGATAGATAGATAGATAGATAGATAGATAGATAGATAGATAGATAGATAGATGGATAGATAGATAGATAGATAGATAGATAGATAGATAGATAGATAGATAGATAGATAGATAGATAGATAGATAGATAGATAGATAGATAGATAGATAGATAGATAGATAGATAGATAGATAGATAGATTGTCATTGCATAGTACAGGTACACAGCAATGCGATCAAGTTTAGCATCTACAGTACCAGAAGTGCAAATAGTAGCAATTGTGCAAATTGACAAGTGCAGATACATAATATGTATGTACAGCATGTAACAGCAGTGAAAAAGGTGCAGACACTGTTACCACAAGTAAGGTACCACAGGACAAAATGTGCTGTACATATATATATATATACAGTGAGTAAAATAAGTATTTGAACACCCTGCTATTTTGCAAGTTCTCCCACTTAGAAATCATGGAGGGGTCTAAAATTGTCATCGTAGGTGCATGTCCACTGTGAGAGACATAATCTAAAAAATAAATCCAGAAATCACAATATATGATTTTTAAACTATTTATTTGTATGATACAGCTGCAAATAAGTATTTGAACACCTGTCTATCAGCTAGAATTCTGACCCTCAAAGACCTGTTAGTCTGCCTTTAAAATGTCCACCTCCACTACATTTATTATCCTAAATTAGATGCACCTGTTTGAGGTCGTTAGCTGCATAAAGACACCTGTCCACCCCATACAATCAATAAGAATCCAACTACTAACATGGTCAAGACCAAAGAGCTGTCCAAAGACACTAGAGACAAAATTGTATACCTCCACAAGGCTGGAAAGGGCTACGGGGAAATTGCCAAGCAGCTTGGTGAAAAAAGGTCCACTGTTGGAGCAATCATTAGAAAATGGAAGAAGCTAAACATGACTGTCAATTTCCCTCGGACTGGGGCTCCATGCAAGATCTCACCTTGTGGGGTCTCAATGATCCTAAGGAAGGTGAGAAATCAGCCCAGAACTACACGGGAGGAGCTGGTCAATGACCTGAAAAGAGCTGGGACCACCGTTTCCAAGGTTACTGTTGGTAATACACTAAGACGTCATGGTTTGAAATCATGCATGGCACGGAAGGTTTCCCTGCTTAAACCAGCACATGTCCAGGCACTTCTTAAGTTTGCCAATGACCATTTGGATGATCCAGAGGAGTCATGAGAGAAAGTCATGTGGTCAGATGAGACCAAAATGGAACTTTTGGGTCATAATTCCACTAAACGTGTTTGGAGGAAGAAGAATGATGAGTACATCCCAAGAACACCATCCCTACTGTGAAGCATGGGGTGGTAGCATCATGCTTTAGGGGTGTTTTTCTGCACATGGGACAGGGCGACTGCACTGTATTAAGGAGAGGATGACCGGGGTCATGTATTGTGAGATTTTGGGAAACAACCTCCTTCCCTCAGTTAGAGCATTGAAGATGGGTCAAGGCTGGGTCTTCCAACATGACAATGACCCGAAGCACACAGCCAGGATAACCAAGGAGTGGCTCTGTAAGAAGCATATCCAGGTTCTGGCATGGCCTAGCCAGTCTCCAGACCTAAACCCAACAGAGAATCTTTGGAGGGAGCTCAAACTCCGTGTTTCTCAGCGACAGGCCAGAAACCTGACTGATCTAGAGAAGATCTGTGTGGAGGAGTGGGCCAAAATCCCTTCTGCAGTGTGTGCAAACCTGGTGAAAAACTACAGGAAACGTTTGACCTTTGTAATTGCAAACAAAGGCTACTGTACCAAATATTAACATTGACTTTCCCAGGTGTTCAAATACTTATTTGCAGCTGTATCATACAAATAAATAGTTAAAAAATCATACATTGTGATTTCTGGATTTTTTTTTTTTTTAGATTATGTTTCTCACAGTGGACATGCACCTACGATGACAATTTTAGACCCCTCCATGATTTTTAAGTGGGAGAACTTGCAAAATAGCAGGGTGTTCAAATACTTATTTTCCTCACTGTATATATATATATATATATATATATATATATATATATATATATATATATATATATATATATATATATATATAAATGTGAAATATTAGGCAGGATGTACAGTATGGTATATATAGATACACATGAATAAAATAGTACTGCAGATGTATGTAAGGCAAAATATGTGTAGAGGAATTATTTTAATAAAAAATACAATATGTAATATGTACATTGTCTGTATAATTGTACAGAAGTTATACAGTGTACCTTGTTTATACAGTGTTCTAACTGTGTAGTGTAGAGTTTAGTAGGTTGGGAAAAAAAATGGATGGAAAAAAGCTGGCCCTAAACCTGCTGGTTTTGATGCCTATGTTCCTTTATAACGGTTTTAATGGAAGAAGGTTAAACAGTTTGTGACTGGGATGTAAAGAGTTCTTGATGATGTTGTGAGCTCTGCACAGATATCTGCTGTAGTAAAGGTGTTCAATGGCAGGTAGTTGAGTGCCAGTGATGTGTTGTGTGGTTGTGACCACCTTTTGCAGGGCTTTACGTTCTCACACAGTGGAGCCTCCGTACCATACAGTGACGGAGTTGGACAGTATGCTTTCAATGATGCAGAGGTAAAAACTATTTTGAATCCCTGGGGACATATAAGCTTTCTTAAGACTCCTCAAGAAGTACAGGCATTGTTGTGCCTTCTTAACCAGAACTGAAGTGTTCTGGTGCCAGGATAGATCCTCAGAGATCTGAAATCCCAAGAACCAAGAACTCCCAAGAATTCAAAGCTGGAGACCCTATATGTATCTCTGACTGCACAGAATATTCACATCGGTTTTCATATTTGGATTTACACAAACTAGAGTGTCAAAATTCAAACTGGGTTTTTTTGCAAAATTTCTTGTGATGATCATGCAATTTTCATGCGATATATTTGTTAAAACAAATCATCATTGCTATCTTAATTATATTATTATTATTATTATTATTATTATTATTATTATTATTATTATTAAAAAAGTGTTTTTTTTGACCACCCTGGCCAAGATTTCCTTAAAACCTTTATAATTAACATTTTCAATAAATTTTCTTTTTTCATTGTGTAGGATCCCAGCCCGTTCCCAATGCACACAAGTTTTCATGACTCTGTCTACTTTTAGTACTCATTCAGTTACATCATGTATGTGCTTGTATGTATGTATTTATGTATGTATGTAAATCATGTATGTACCTCAGCGATTCGCAATAAAACATAGAAAACATATCAAATGTTTAAAGTGTAATGTGCAATTTAAAGAAAAAATTAGGTAACTTTGAATCTGATCGTTGCAACATTTCTTAAACAAATGGAACAGGACCATGCTTACCTTTGTGTAGCATCATTTCTATTTCTACTAACAACAGTCCATATTTCTGGGAACTGACGAGACCAGTTGCTGGAGTGTTTGTGTCTGATAGAGGATTCTAGCTGCTCAACTGTCCTGGGTCCTATTTGTCAAATTTTGTGTTTCATTATGTGCCAAATGATTTCAAAAGGTCTGGAACGCAGATTCAGGTCACTTTAGCAGCCAGACTCTTCTACTATAAAGCTATGCTGCTGTAAAAGAAGCAGTATGCAGTTTAGAATTGTTTTGCTGAAATATGCAAGGGCTACCCTGAAAAAATGTCACCTAGTCGGATGTATATGTTGCTCTAAAACCTACAGTACTGTACAAAAATTAAGTCAGGTGTTAAAAAATGCTGTCAAGTAAGAAAGCTTTCAAAAAAGAATTGATAGAAATGTTTATTTTGATCAATAAACAAAATAGACAGTAAATAAACAGGAGAGAATTCCAAGTCAAATCAATATTTTTGATGTGACCACCCTTTGTCTGGAAAAGACCATTAATTCCGCTACACTTACAAACAGTTTTGAAGAAACTCGATAGGTAGGTTGTTCCAAACATCTTGAAAAACTAACCACAGATCTTCTGTGGATGTGGCCTGCCTTTTCATGTAATACAAGAAAGACTTGATAATGTTGAGATCAGGGCTCTGTATGGACCTCACCATTACTTTCAGTACTCCTTGTTTGCCTTTACACTGATGATAGTTCTTAATGATATTGGCTGTATGTTTGGGGTTCATGTTCTGCTGCAGAATAAATTTGCCAGTCAGATGCCTCCCTGATGGTTCTGCATGATAGATAAGTATCTGCCTGTATTGCTCAGTATTAAGGGATACCATTAAACCTGACAGGATCTTTAACTCTATTTACAGAAATGCAGCCCCACGCCTGCAAGGAACCTCCACCATGCTTCACTGTTGCCTGCAGATCATCATTATTGTAATGCTCTCCAACCATTCATCAAACAACCTGATCTTTGCTACAGACAAATATTTTATATTTTGACTCATTAATCCAGAGCACTTGCTGCCATTTTCAGTACCCCAGTTCCTTTGTTTTCATGCACAGTTGAGCCACTTTGTTTCCAAGTCAGGAAAATTACTTTCTGGCCACAATTCTTACATAAAGACCACTTTTGGCCAGACTTCTCAGGACAAAAAAAGGGTGTACCTGGGTCCCACTGGTTTTCACCAGTTCTTTGCGGATAGTGCTGCTGGACATCTTTCAATGTCGAAGGGAAGTAAACATGATGTGTGTTTTATCTGTCATCAGTTTTCTTGGCTGACCACCGCATCTATGGTCCTCAACAGTGTCCATTTCTTTATGCTTTTGCAAATTAGCTTAAACAGCACATATTGAAACCCTTAAAACTCTTTCCACTTTGTGGATGATGCGGTTGTGTTCGTATACAATTGTTTCTGGAGGTGTTTTTGAGCCCTTGCAGTGATTTCCAATACAAAATCATGCCTGTTTTTAATGCAGTGCTGCCTGAGGGCTAGAAGATAGAGCATCCAGTAGTGATTTTCGCCCTTGTCCCATGCACAGAGATTTTTCCAAACACAGAATTTTTCATGATATTAGATACTATAGATTATAAGAGATTCAAAGTCTACAACACTTATTAAAAAAATAAATCACAATTTTTTTGCTTCAGTTTTCGCAGATTGGTGAACCTCTGCCCATATTTACTACTAAAAGACTTTGCCTCTCTAAGATGTTTTTTTTACCCCATCAGCAGTTTAATACTCCTGTCACCAATTAACTTAATTATTTGCAAAATAATTCAGCTCCAGCTGTTTCTTTTTAGTGACACTGTTTTGATTTACATTTTACATAGCATTCCTACTTTTTAGGACCTGGATTTATAATAATAATTCTAATTCTAATAATAATAATAATAATAATAATAATAATAATAATAATAATAATAACAATTTTAATCATTAATTATAATAGTGGTAGCAAAAAAATATACAACATATTTTATACAAGCGGAATAACATTTCATGGCTTGTTGTCACTAGGTGCATTACATCAGGTGTACTGTATATATTACATGTATATATTACATATTACATGTACCGTACTGTATATATCAATCACTAAATGTTTCCTAAATACTATACCTCCGTTTGCATTATCTACCCTTTATTTGTCACCTCCAGCTGACACTTTGACTATAATGTTTGGTTTTATTTCATCATGCTTTACTTGTCCTTATCACAATAATATTTATTTTTCTTGTCTGGTAAAATGATCTGAAATTATTCCCACTATATTTTAGGAACAAAAGGGTGAAATCTTCATCCCAGCCCTGCCAGACCGAATCACAAATAATGGGTGCCAAAGAACTAAAAATGATGGCTGGAGCTGTCTGAAATCCTGTGGGCAGATTTATTTTGAATGCTCTGAATCAACTGATAAATAATTCACATTCTTATATTGATTAATATTTCACAAGAAGGAAGATGGTGAGGAATGTTTAAAGGGGGAAAAACAGTAGTCTATTGGGTGCTAGTTACCCTTGACTATTTCTGTCTTTCCTTTTATTTTGGATCCATGTGTCTGTGGGATATAACATGCTTGCCGCTGAGTGTAACAAATATAAATGAAAAAGAAAATAAAAAATGGGTTCTGTGATAGACTGGTGTTTCCTCCAGGGTGTATTCCTGCTTCATGCCCAGTGTTTATGAGATTCAAAATCTGCCATAACCCTGAGCAGGATAAAGTGTTTACAATGAATGAATGAATGAAACCTCATATAGCAAATAAAATAAATGTAAAAATTAACAAATAAAACAAACAAACAAATAATAAGAAATTTAACAAAGAAACATTGCATTATATAATTGATTGGTTTTTCTTTTGCATGTAAATGGAGCATTATACTACATATGAAATAAATCACATTAAGAAATAATACAATTATTTTAACAAACAAATAAATACATATAAATGTATATAATAAAAGGTAAATGTAATAAATAAACAAATTGCAATTAAATATGAATAACAAATAAATAAATGGTGCACATTATATTACATATGAAATAAAACATTAGGAAAATAATCAAATTAGGAAAATAAATGGGGGAGGGGTGTATTTTAGCGTTGAAGATGTTGGACTTCTAATCAAAATGTAATGATTTCAAATCCCACCACCACTAAGCTGCCACTGTGAGGCCCTTGAGCAAGGCCCTTAACCCTCAAATGCTCAGCTGTATAAATCAGATAATTGTAAGTCACTCTGGATAAAAGCATCTGCCAAATGATGTAAAAATTTAAATCATGTAATCATATAGTAGACAAATATGACCCAAAAAGAAGTGAAGTCACTTTTATCACCCCATGATGGATGTTTTTCTAACAGTAATGAACTGTTGTATTCCTCTTATACCACAGCACTTTGACGAATATTATGTTTGCTTTTTATTCAGTAAAAAAAAAAATTCTGTTTACATTTAATTGCTTTTATTACACAGTCATTTCCTCCTCAGCCACTAACTTTTCCTTCTCTTTAGGTGAATAATACAAACAAAACTTTTTCATATAACAATCATACATATTATTCTTTTTATTGTATAGTGTCTAAGTCTCATTGTAAGTTATACTATATATACTATACTATATACTGTAGAAACAGCATACTGTACAACATATTAGAAAATGTGCATTAATATAAATCTGCTCTATTCTCAGAGCTGATGTTATAGTAAACGAATCTACAGACCCGATTGATCAGAATTCACAAATTAACAGCACTTTAGTATAATACTGTATATAATATTTACATGATTGTGCAGTACGTAATTCCACTACATTTTATGGCAGATTAAACACAGATCTTCACTAAGTTTTATATTTGTAATAAACTATCAAATTTAACCACCTTCTTACCAAAACTGCACTGCAAAGTTTAATGTATAGTCCAGCAAACCTAAAGGCAGCATTGTAAATCTTCAGGATCAATCTCATCCAGAAGGATCCATCCTGGATTTCAGTCCTGCAGCATTGTATCTGCTTTATGACTTTGGTTCTTTTTCTCTCAATATAAAATATCATGCTATTGCAGAGATGGAGGGGAGAAAACTAGCCAGTTGCAGGAATTACTGACTGAGACTTTAAATCCAAAGCGAGTTGGGATTTGTTATATCTGGGGCAGCATCTAGCAGCATTAAGAAACTAACATCTGGCCAGAGGTAAAATAGTGGAGAAGGTAAATAATACTGTGAATATGCAAATTAATGCATAAAAGTAAATATCACAGCACCGACATCCAATGAATACAAAATCATAAGGATTTAAATTGGTTTGAAAATTGGTTTGAAAACCTTGGGCTTTTCTCAGACTCTGTCAAAGTACTTGAGTCTGCATTCTGGATTATCTGGATTATCATCTGGTTTAGGGGAAGATCATTTAATGCTTACATTGAAGAATTCTCTCGAAACAATGGCTCAACTGTGCAATTCCATATGTCACATTTATGCATGAAAGTTTGCAAAAAAATATGTTCATCCTTTTGGTCCTTAGTAATAAATTTTAATAATAATTAATTACAGTGCTGCAGTCCTAGGAAAGACTCTTTTTGGTTTTATGTATCAATGAGCAGAATAACTCATTTCCTATGAAGTTTAAATAGGAAGTAATGTGGCAAGGTGAACCAATCACAGCTCTCTGTATGTGGTGCAAAGTGCAAATAGCTTCTACTGGATTGCAGATTTCATCTGAGTTCCATTTAGGGGGACCTACAGTAGGCCACTTCTTTTAGAGGAAAAGGGATTAATTCTCTCCCAGACCACACCTAGGCTCAAAAAGGGCATTCATGTTTAAATGATTTTCTGAGCCTGAATTTCTAGTATAATGTATAAACTTTGCAGTAAATATGTAGGTAGCAGTGGCTGCGTGGACGTGGGCATGGATTCTGGCTCAATGTGGTTAACGTTATGGCTTGAGATTTATCGTTTCATTTTGTTACCAAAATATCCAAGTAAGAGGTTGAACAGAATTTTATTTTTTTTTTCTGCAGGATCAGCAGTTTTAAATAAACAATACACTCAAGCCGCTTACACTTGTCATAAAAAATAAACTGGCTATTGTTTCAGCTTTTCTGTATTTTTTTTTTTTTTAGCTTTTCTGGTGATGACAACTAGACCAGCTAAAGACCAAAATAATGAACAACATGTGGTGAGAGTAGGGAGCAGGTTGAGAAGAGCCTGGAAAGGTGGAGGTATGCGCTGGTGAGAAGGGGAATGAAAGTCAGATTAAGACAGAGTACATGTGTGAGATGGAGGGCAGTGGAGTAAAGAAGAGGTGGAGAAAGTGGAGGAGTTCAGGTGCCTGGGGTCAACAGTGCAAAGTAATGGAGCGTGTGTTAGAAAAGTGAAGAAAAGTGTGCAGGCAGGGTGGAGTGGGTGGAGAAGAGTGATAGCAGGAGTGATTTGTGATAGAAGAGTATCTGCAAGAGTAAAAGGGAAAGTTAATAGGACTCTGGTGTGACCTGCGATTTTGTATGGTTTAGAGACAGTGGCATTGACTAAAAGACAGGAGGTAAAGCTGGAGGTAGCAGAACTGAAGATGTTGAGGTTTCCGTTGGCAGTAAAGAGGATGGACAGGTTTAGAAATTAGTTTATTAGAGGAACAGCGCATGTAGGACGTTTTGGAGACAAGGTGAGAGAGGCACGATTGAGATGGTTTGGACATGTGAAGAGGAGAGACATGGGGTATATCGGTAGAAGAATGCTGAGGATGGAGCCACCAGAAAGGAGGAAAAGAGGAAGACCAAAGAGGAAGTTTATGGATGTGGTGAGGGAAGACATGCAGGTAGTTGGTTTGAAAAAGGCAGATGTAGAGATGTATGGGGACGGATGATTCGCTGTGGCGACCCCTAATGGGAGCGGTCGAAAGAAGAAGAAGAAGAAGAAGAAGAAGAAGAAGAAGAAGAAGAAGAAGAAGAAGACATTGGTGTGATTTCCAGCAAATATATCTTAGCAAAGGTTAAATGAATGGGGGAAAAAAGAAAAAAAACAAAAGCAAAAAAGGAACAACAAAGAAATGAGAAAGACACAGCATTGTTGGAAAATGGACTGAAACAATGTCATATTTTAACATGAATGTTAGTGGAAACCATGGTTAACATTATTAAAACAGTGATCATTACCAAGGACACTATGATACTAAGATTGCTGCCAATGATTACACCCCAGCAATACTGCTTAGAGAGAAGGTGAGTTACCTAGCACTATCTAGCTAGTCATGATGGTACCTTTTACAAGTTTTTACTTTCTTCCAGCAAACATTTTTATAATCCCACTTTGCTTTTAAATTAGCAACTGTTGAGTCATCTTGTGCACTGGCAGGACACTAGCATCTAAATCACCCAAGTATGTATCATGGCCTTTGTAGAAGCATTTGTGTTAAGATTTTAGGTCTGTAATGCATTTTAGTAATGGGAATGTTAAAATAGATAATATTAAACCAACTGTGAAAAGAGTCAATATATATATATCAGTAAAAACCTTTTAATAAAAAAGTCTTCTACAAACATCTAAATAGCTTTTTTCAGACTTGGACACTTGCAAAGTCACACGAAAAAGTAGCACACACAGACTGAACTTTGCCAAAGGCATGTCCTGACAGATGGTTATGATTGGCTAGTGTCAATGTGATGATGAAGGGGAGAGAGGATAAAAAAATCCTACTTCCATGAGAGCACAACCAATGTTCCACTCTTGGGTTCCTGGATGCAGATGGACATCCATATAACCTCATTTTAATTGCATAAAATGCAGCATAGCTAACAGTTTAGCTAGTTAGTTTATCTAGCAGATGTGTGTGTGTGTGTGTGTGTGTGTGTGTGTAGAACTGCATGCTAATCACAGGCTGCAAAACCATAAGTGTCTCTAATAGTATAGAGTTTTGCGATAGTAAAGTATAGAGTAATGGTTGTGGGGATGAGTCCCAGGCCTTTTGGTTCTGGTGTTTTTGTATCTTTTACTGAATGGATGAAGGGTGAACAGTTTGTGACTGCAATAAGAGTCCTGGTGATGTTGTATGCTTTACGTTGGCATCTACTGTGGTGTATGTATTCAGTTGCTGGTAGCTGCTGAGCAATGATATGCTGGATGGTTTTCAATATACTTTGTATTGCTTACAATAAAAGTAATAGCTTGGTGGGTAAGAAGCTGAATTTCTGAATAGATGGTTGTCAATTCAAATCCCAACACCACCAAGCTCCAACGTCTTGGCCCTTGAGCAAAGCCTTTAACCAACACCTGCTTAGTTGTAAGTCGCTCTGGATAAGGGTGTCTGCCAAATGCCATTAATGTAAATGTACCTTACACACCCTCTGATAGACTGATGGCTGTGGCCTTATCTGTATTTGAGCTATTTTGCATTGTTTGTCTGTGCCTTCATCTCACTAGGGGGAGCCATCACCATGATGGGCTGCTGAGTGTTACAGGTGTGCATTTCCTGGGGGAACAAACAAGATGGTGGACTTTTTTTTAATTCTCTTGTCAAAAAAAAATGGTGTGTATGTCACACCTAAATGCTATTGTATTATATTTTAAGAAAGGGTACACATTTGTATTTACTGAAGGTTGGCATGTTATATAAATGTCTAGTGTTTATTTATTTGTTTATTTTTATTTAAGGTAGTGAGATGGGAAATTTTTGCAGTTTCTTTATTTTGTTTATGTTTAGAGATGGTAGGATTTGAGGGGAACTTTTTGTTGGGTTTTGTTTATCATTTTGGCCTTACGTACCGCTAAAGAAATGACTTTGGCTTTATTTACTAATGCACTGGTGGAAGTAATATAAATTTTTATTAAATCTTTCTGTGGTTTGTGGTCTTTCTCTTCTTGGTTCTCTCTTTCTTACTCTCTCACCCTCAGAAAACACAAAACATTGCCCTTGCCGATAATATTAATGAGATCTGGCTGGCTTGGTTTCACTTTCACTGAGAGAAAGTTGTATATCAGGGTTGGCCTTTTATGGTGCTAACATCCTGGGGTTGAACCTGAGCTCTGGTTATTGTCTGTGTTGAGGATCTCTTGTTGTTCCTGACTTTGTGTACGTTTTCTCCAGGCACCTTGTGAAAACATACCTGTAAATGGATTGGCCACTCTAAATTACTTAAATTTGCCTCAGTTGTGTGTGTTTGTGTGTGTGTGTGTGTGTGTGTGTGTGTGTGTGTGTGTGTGTGTGTGTGTGTGTGTGTGTGTACAATGCCTTGCGATAGGCTGCACCCACATGAGTCTGACCAGGATTAAATGGCTATTAAAGTAGTTACAGTGAAGAATATGGAGGCAGCACCATAGCTGGACAGCGTATTTTGATTATCATCTGTGAATATTAGAACAGTTACATAAAATAGCTGCTGAAGTTAATGCACTTTTGCCATGTGCGCTTGTATTGCTCTGATGTAGCAATTGTAAAGTCAAATAGCAGAAATTGCACAAAGTTGAGGCGCAAATTGCAATTTTGCTAGAATGTTTATTTATTTATTTATTTATTTTAAAAAGGATGACTCAGGAGATCCAGGTGAAACATCTGGCATTAATGAAGCACAGAGAGCATTGCTAAGTCTCACAGCTGGTCACAAGACTGAGTAATCAGCTCCTTCTGAATAAATCTTCTGGACCATTGTGGCCCACTCTTTTTATTCAGGGCCAAACGAACAGTATCAAGACATCTCCACTGCTTCCAGCAGAGGTGCCCCACCTTTGTCCCCACCTTTGTCCTATTATTATTATTATTATTATTATTATTATTATTATTATTATTATTATTATTATTTTAAAAATAACAATAAATAACAGTACTATGTAAATTATACAGTTTTATTATTAATGTTTTAGTTCAGTAAAACCTATAGTACAATAAAAAACATTTCCATTAGTAGTACAACAAAGCTCAATGCCTAATACAGCTATTCAAAGTATAATCAATACAACTGTATAATACAATTGTAATATCATTGGCCTATAGACATGAAGCTGGTCCTTATTTTTTTATCAATGCTAGTCCTTATATTTATCTAAAGGTTTTCCAAAAAGTTGAATTCACTTACACTATATAGACAAAAATATTGGACCATGTGACCTTTCCTGCCATTCTTTTCCAAACTGTTCCAAACCACACTGCTAGAGGCACACAATTGTATAGGACGTCTTAGAATGCGGTACAATAAAATGTTGCATTCACTTTAACTTGCATGAAGCGAGCTACAGGAAGATCTGCTTTACATGGTTTAGAGAGAAGATCTTGAGCGGCCTGCTATAGAGCTCTAAACTCAACCCTACTGAACCCCTTTGGGATGAATTGGAACACTGACTGCACCCCAGACTTCCTCACCTCACCTACACCTGTACCTGACTTTAATAACAGCCTCGTTTTGTTTTGATGAACACAAATGTCCAGAAACACACAATAAAATCTAGTGGAACATCTTCCCAGAAGTGTGGAGGGAATTATAAGAGCAAATTGGAACTAAATGAGAAATGTGATGCTCAAAAAGCACAAATCATACTGTCTGCAAACATTTGGCAATATAGTGTATATTTTCTTTTATTTCAATTTACATTTTTGGCTGCTTAAAAATAAACCGAAAAATGTATGTTAAATAAGAAATAAAGATCTATTTCCCTGGCATTTTTTCTTTTTCTTCCTCTGCTCCTCATATATGGTGTGATGAGCAAAAAAAAAAAAAAAGCTCTGGACTACAGGCCCTAGATTGGACATCTTTGGCTTACAGCATCTCTAAGAGTGAGAGTGTAATGAAATTATAATTACTACTTCCAGAGAATCTTAAGATATATGACATAAACAAAGTAGTAAATAAAGTAGGGATAAATCAAGAGGGTATGACATGATAATGTAGTCATTGAAAGTGTGCACTGGCTCAGGTATCTTGTATCCCTGTGTCCCCATTTTTTGTCTTGTCACAATCCCTCTGTGTTATGTGACGCATCCTTTACCTGTTCATTTTATGTTTAACTATAATCCTTCCATTTTGTGTGACAGACATGTCCCTGCGTTCCTTATCCTACTGTTTCATTTGATGTCACACTTTATAATCCTTCGATTTTGTCTGACATTATATTTTTCTATTTCATGTGATGTATTGTTCCATACTCTAATCCCTCCAATGGTGTAATGTATTCTTCAATATTGTATTGTTGTTACAATTTTATAATCCTTCAATTATTGTGACATACTGTATGTATCTGTAAATTTTTTTTTCTGGCCTTTTTGTGTGATGTAACGTTCTATTTCGAATCCTTGTTCCATGAGATGTCATGCTCTATAACCCTTCCATTTCATCTGACATACACAGCCTTCTGTTTCACTTAATAGAAAAAAGATGCAATATAAAACGATAGGTAATGCATCCTTTTGTTTCATGTGATGTATCCTTCCATACGGTATCCTTCCATTTTATGTAACATATCCCTCCTTCCATTCTGTATTTGTCTATTTCATGTGATCTATCCTTCCAGTGTGCTATACATCTTTTCATTCTGTCCCCTTTTGTTTCATGTGACCTCTCCTCAAGTGCCCATCCTGCTATTTTAAGTGATGTCAAACTGTATCATACAGTACATTGCTGTTTCATTTGATGTTTCCTTCCATTTCATGTTACTGCGCACCATCTAATCCTTCCATTTTATGTGATCCTTCCATACTGTGTCCTTTTAATACATGTGACATCATGCTGTATTACACACCATTTAAAGGACTGAATAGTAGCCAGAATGCATCGTTGCCACTGAGCCCATTCTTCATTAAGCAAGTTCATTTTCATTCATATTTACAAATAACTCTCTTCATACACAAATCTTTACCATGCAGCAGTGTAGTGGTTCCTCCCAGTCATGCTGCCTTGGTTACGTTAGGTTAAGTAGCTACCTAATAGGAAAACTGGGAATATTATTTTGGTAGCAAGTATTGCTTACAACTGCACAAGTTAATTAGGTAGTTTGTATTGGCGCTAAATGGGATGGTTTGATTTTTTCAGAAAAGGATGATCCTATTTTCCATCTATTATGTTGCAGCAAAGCCAGAATTTGAGTCCAGAATCAAGAGGTTGCAACAAAATTATCACGTGACTGACATGTAAAGACTTCCCGTGGGCTCACCACCTGCAGGAGGGACCGTAAGGGACGGTGCTGTGAGGATTGGGCAGCAGTCGAAGGCCTGCTTAGATTGCTGCCCCCGCGACCCGAATAACGGATAAGCGGGAGAAAATGAATGTATGAATGAATGAATGACATGTAAAGATACCACAGCTGAACTTTTAAGCTCTGAGACAGGGAAACAAATGTGTTGACATCGCTTCAGTTTCACTTGGCGTGTGATTATGTTTATCTCTGTGCTGATCAATGAGTTTATTTTATGTGCACAGACAGAGTAAATGTGATAAATGATTCATTATGAGATCAGAGATAAGTCCAAGTCGCAGAAAAGATGCGCTGAAAAATGACCGTGGAAAAGTTTCTGATAAATTCACGGTCTACACAACAAACTCTCTACTTGCAGCGCTGTCTCCTAATGTGTGCATATGGTGTAATTGTTAATTTCACATTATAAGAACTCAGTGGTTTAAGACAGACAGATTAAAAGCGTCTGTTAGAGTTTTTCTTATATTTATACCAGATGGTCACAAATAAACACTTTGAGGCTAGACATCACAGGAAACGTCATCATTTTTTTTCTAATTATCTACAATTGTGGGCTTTTTTTTCAGATCTTTTTATCCTTATTTTTTACAATTTAGTATTCTGTTCAGCATTAAGTGCAAAACTATTTTTGCTAAACTTAATTCCCACACTGGGGGAAGTGGTGGCTCCAGTGGTTAAGGCGCTGGGTTGCCGATCGGAAGGTCTGGGGTTCAAGCCCCGGTATCGCCAGGCTGCCACTCTTGGGCCCTTGAGCAAGGCCCTTAACCCTCTATGCTCCGGGGTCCCTTACGAGGGAAATATCAAGGTCCGTGACGTCGGAGTGACGTGGGGCCGCCTTCCTGTGGGCTCACCACCTGCAGGAGGGACCGTAAGGGACGGTGCTGTGAGGATTGGGCAGCAGTCGAAGGCGGGGGCTTGCTTAGACTGCTGCCCCTGCGACCCGAATTACGGATAAGCGGGAGAAAATTAATGAATGAATGAATAATTCCCACACTGGTAATTACAGGGTGTCCCAAATAATGTACACTTTAGCAAAATGTCTTACATTCAGACCCCATTCCTTTTTTTTTTTATTTTGTTATGTTGCAGTCATCATTGAGATTTTCTTTATCATTAATCTACATTAATGACATGATAATTGTAAACAGTGTTCTAGAAATTTATTTTTTTTATTAAAAAAATTTGAAATATTACGTCCATAAGTATACAGACACATTGCAATAACACTTGAAAATTAGCACCTCCCAATTCTCTTGATCATTGCTGAGATGTTTCTACACTACACAGGTCTACCTGTGGAAAAGGTTTATTGTGTGGACATGATTTGGAGAGGCACACAGCTCTCTTTCCGAAGCTAAGTGCAAAAACTTTGCTAATGTGTACATTTTCTTTATGGAGGCATTACATAAAAAAAAAACACATTTAATAGACAACTAATACCTTCAACAAATGAAAATCAATGAAATCTTAATAATGACTGCATCAGGAAGCCTATGTAATTTTGTGCTGGACATTAAACAAGGCTAATAAATCACACAAAGTACTGCTTGCAAATTTAGGCAGGATGATGCCCAGCAATTATCAAATCTGCTCATTTAGCTGAAGCATAATATTTTAAATCAGATACAGTTCAAACTCCAGTAAAAGGAAACAAAATGTGAGTGTTGATGGTTTTAGTTTTTTTCCAAACCACTGAATTTAAATATGAATTTTTAGCCTGTAGCATTTGCACAGATCAGAGAACACTCATCATACAAGATACATTTAAGAAAAGGTCTTTGGTAACTAAAAAAACCCATAATTTACATCTAGAATTAGCAGAAACGCATCTCAGAAAATACAAGGTAGTGCTGTATTGTGAGTCAGCCATTGCCAATCGCAATTCAATTGAATTCCTTTTATTTAAAGTGTGCATTTAACAATTTATATTGTCTCCAAAAAGCTTTACAGTGATAACGTGGTAATAAAGTTGTATAAAATCTATGTATATAGGTTAAAAAAGTTTATACTAATAGAGCAAGCCAATGGTGATTGTGTCAAAACGTCATCAATCTGGCATGGGAAAACTTGACAGGAACCAGACTGAAAAGGGAACCCATCCTTATCTGGGTGGCACCAAATGTGCATTCATTAAAAGTCCATACAGTGGGGCAAAAAAAGTATTTATTCAGCCACCAATTGTGCAAGTTCTCCCACTTAAAAGATGAGAGAGGCCTGTTATTTTCATCATTGGTACACCTCAACTATGAGAGACAAAATGCAAAAGAAAAATCCAGAAAATCACATTGTCTGATTTTTAAATAATTTAGTTGCAAATTATGGTGGAAAATAAGTATTTGGTCAATAAAAAAAGTTCATCTCAATACTTTGTTATATACCCTTTGTTGGCAATGACAGAGATCAAACGTTTTCTGTAAGTCTCCACAAGGTTTTTACACACTGTTGCTGGTAGTTTGGCCCATTCCTCCATGCAGATCTCCTCTAGAGCAGTGATGTTTTGGGGCTGTCGCTGGGCAACACGGATTTTCAACTCCCTCCAAAGATTTTCTATGGGGTTTAGATCTGGAGACTGGCTAGGCCACTCCAGGACCTTAAAATGCTTCTTACGAAGCCACTCCTTCGTTGCCCGGGCGGTGTGTTTGAAATCATTGTCATGCTGAAAGACCCAGCCACGCTTCATCTTCAATGCCCTTGCTGATGGAAGGAGGTTTTCATTTAAAATCTCACAATACATGGCCCCAATCATTCTTTTCTTTATAAAGATCAGTTTTCCTGGTCCCTTTGCAGAAAAACAGCCCCAAAGCATGATGTTTTCACCCCCATGCTTCACAGTAGGCATGGTGTTCTTTGGATGCAACTCAACATTCTTTCTCCTCCAAACACGGCAAGTTGAGTTTTTAACCAAAAAGTTCTATTTTGGTTTCATCTCACTATATGACATTCTCCAAATCCTTTTCTGGATCTTCCAAATGCTCTCTTTCAAACTTCAGACGGGTCCAGACGTCTGACACATCTGTTACTTCAGGATTTGAGTCCCTGGCGGCGTAGTGTGTTACTGATGGTAGCCTTTGTTACTTTGGTCCCAGCTCTCTGCAGGTCATTCACTAGGTCCCCCCGTGTGGTTCTGGGATTTTTGCTCACTGTTCTTGTGATCCTTTTGACCCCACGGGGTGTGATCTTGCGTGGAGGCCCAGATCGAGGCAGTTTATCAGTGGTCTTGTATGTCTTCTATTTTTCTAATAATTGCTCCCACAGTTGATTTCTTCACACCAAGCTGCTAACCTATTGCAGATGTAGTCTTCCCAGCCTGGTGCAGGTCTACAATTTTGTAGACAGATCTTTGGTCTTGGCCATAGTGGAGTTTGGAGTCTGACTGTTTGAGGTTGTGGACAGGTGTCTTTAATACTGATAACGAGTTTAAACAGGTGCCATTAATACAGGTAACAAGTAGAGGACAGAGGAGCCTCTTAAAAAGAAGTTACGGGTCTGTGAGATCCAGAAATCTTGCTTTTTGTAGGTGACCAAATACGTATTTCCCACCATGATTTGCAAATAAATTCTTTCGAGAATGTGATTTTCGGGATTTATTTTTCTCATTTTGTCTCTTATAGTTGAAGTGTACCTATGATAAAAAATTACAGGCCTCTCTCATCTTTTTAAGTGGGAGAACTTGCACAATTGGTGGCTGAATAAATACTTTTTTGCCCCACTGTAAGTGTTGAGGTGTGCAATGATGTGTGCTTTAATGCAAAACTGTTCATGCAACCTGTGTTACTGAGCCATTGTAATATATAATTGATATTAATTACAGACCGAATCTATCCTCAAAGTTCTTGAGTTGCTCAGTAACTTCACGTACAGTGTTAATGATTATGTTAAGCTTTCTAGAATTTTTTTTTGTGTTTAGGAACGACAAAAGGAACAATTCTTGAAACCAAAACCATATTCATTGTGTCGAAGCACAAAATGCAGTACATCTGAGACGAGTCCAAATCAATACAGGAAAATACGTGTCTGAGTTCCCTAAATCTGGACATTTGAAGATTATATTATGTTTTTTAAGTACATTCTAATCGGAATATACATATACATATACATAACTTTTAATCCAACACTGAGAGTTTGAACACTGTCCAGTGCTGATTTGGTAGTTTGTGGTTATTTGATATGTTTTCCCCACATTACCTGAATTGCCTTCTACATTAACAGAACAATTTGTGTTGTATGAGACATTGATTGATTCTGACATCAGGCGACTTCTGCATCTTTAAACAGTAAGAGGAGGAGGTGGAAGATGAGGATGAGGATAAGGAGGAGGAGGATGAGGAGGAGGAGGATGATGATGAGGAGGATGCGGTTAAAAACTAGCATCCCAGTCTCGCAGTTTTAGGCTTACCGAGGAGCACCGAGCCAGAGCACTTTCACTTTGAGCGTGCGTGAGCCGGTTCACACTCGGGCAGGAGGAGTCACATGACGGCAGCGGAATCCGAGAGCGCGAGACCGAGACCGAGAGCGCGAGCAGAGCGCTGCTTCGTTCCGCCTCGCGCCGTCGCCACCGCAGCCGCCATTCCGCGCTCTGCGCCCTAACGCGATTTTTATTGCGACATTTTACTCCCGCTCGGTGAGTATTATTTCCAGTGACCCCCATTTTTTCTGCTAAACGTTTTTTTTTTTTTTTTGTCTTTTCAATCACTCTGTCTATCTTTTTTATCTTTTTTTTTTCATTTTTTCCCTCCTTATGCTGCTGGTGAAGGGTCAGAATTTGAAGTGCTGGTTTGGGGGTTTTAGCCTTTTTTCCTGTACGGGATTCAAGTTTTTTTTTCTTTTTTTTTTTTTTTTTTTTTTTAGTGTGCATTCATTCTGAATGGGGTTTATTCTCATACTCAAGATGCTCAATGTTTCAAGGATGAAAGTGGTTTTTGCATCGATCTGGCAGTTCGGCATTTTTTTTGCACGTTGAGGTTTTGAAACCATATATTTTTCTTTTTCCTTTTTTGTTTTGCTTTTTTTTGTTTTCTATTCTAGACTTTTGCGGTATTTGCGCTTTGCTTTGTATTTGGCGGTGTGGCTCGTAAGAGTTTTGGGATTTTCATGGTCGCAGACCGACGGCATCAGCTTTTATTTCTTCTCTCTTTTCTTTACACAAGTCCTTTTGAAACCTGGTGATGTTTTCATGTGAAACTTTTGTCGCAGATTTACTGGTTTACGTGTTTTGTTTTGGGTTTTTTGTTTTTGTTTTTCCTCCTAATCTTTGACATACATTTTTTCGATTTCCGCTACTTTCCTGCAGATTTCAGAGTCAGATATTTTTCCGGATGTGGTCTTTTTATGATCTGGTTAATGCACAAAAAGTGCATGTGAAGTAAAGTGTGTCTTTCGGGGGAGGATCTGTACAGATTTTTTTTTTCTTTTTTTTTTTTTTTCTTTTTGGTTTCCGTGCCCACGATGATGAACAGACGATTCTCCCTTCGCAGGTACATACGGACGTGAAATCAATCCAAAATTCCTGCAGCACAATTGCGTTTGCAATACAAGCAAATGCGGTTGAAATGACACTACTGTACGTGCTTAATGTATATTTTGGTTTCGGGTCTGATGTTAAATCATAGCTTTAACTCTTAGCACTTCACTGTTAACCATAACCGTGATCTAACAAATCTAGGATGAGTGTAATACATTGAGTTAATTTTGTCATTCAGTCAGATTTCAGCACTTTAGTGTCAATAGATCAGAACAAAATCAGACATGTAATTATGATGTGTGAGTAAACGAATTGGGATGATGCTGACCCTGACTGCGAAAATGTTACCCGTCTTTTGTGCTTTATTTTTATATACTTATTCTTGCCTTTTTCTTCTTCCCATCATTGTTTGTGGCAGCACATAATCTTGTATGTTTTCTAGACATAGACTTTCATGGATTATCACCCAACACGTGGCGT
This sequence comes from Silurus aristotelis, assembly GCF_946808225.1. NCBI lineage: Eukaryota > Metazoa > Chordata > Actinopteri > Siluriformes > Siluridae > Silurus > Silurus aristotelis. Next base: position 9,348,776 of record NC_139574.1, read on the forward strand.
GGCATGACCTCATGAACCTAATGCTGGTGTCTATACTTCACCAATAGGAAAGAAATACACATCTTTACCACACTGGCCACTGATATACACCATCTTTGAAACAGATTAGGTTATTATTACATCACAACTTACCCCATCAAAGAGCTGTGTTTTTTCCAGATCATGGCATCTTGTGTCTTTGGGGTTTCAGCACCATGGATAGCAGCCAACACACCACTACTGTACATTATACCAGACTAAAAAAAATAATAATACTTTTTGTAATGCCATGCTTTACCTTGAAAATACCATCCAGACTTCTTTCTCTTTTCTTATAAATGAAGTTGGTGTAAATGTAAGCTTGTGCTTTTGCTTTAACATAGTAACATTAAATATAAGATTGCACAAAAGCTAACACTCTGTTTTCATTTTCATAACAGCTTTGTAATATCGAAGGTGAAAACATTTATTTTTTTTCCCAAAACTTCCAGAACTCTCAAGAGAATGTCAAATCAGAAAACTCTATGCTGTCAAAAACAAAAGAGCACTCAAATTATCCAGGAATCCAGCATTATTGCACCTAATATATATATATATATTTGTAAGTAGTGAAATGAGATACAGATAGAAAATAAATACATGAACGGCAAGTTTGACCTCGAATGAGTTTAATCTTAACCTTATAAGGATTTATTTTGGCTCATCTCTAGGGGAATCCTCAAAGGCTGTATGTACAACATTACAACACAGTGATTTCTTTTTAGGAAGCATGTTGAGTAAAACTCTCAGGCCTACAGGATACAAAGAATCCTTAATTATTCAGTAAAACTTGAAGAACTCTTTTTTATATGTAGATACATCGGTACTCCATTTACTGAATTATTCAGTGTTGTGAAATGAGACATTGTAAAGTCGAATAGTAAATTGTCCACTGGTTTAAAAGGTTTAATGTTGAACTTGTGATGGTTTCTGCTCTTTATTTCTAGGTATGCTTTAACTAAGTCCTTTAACAAAATCGATTGTAAAACCCTACAACCAAAGTGTCTTCTTTTGATGAAGTTTTCGGAATGGCTACTGTTTAACTTTAGTCATAGAGTAATTTCATTGTAGTGAATTAAGACGTACAGTATGGCAGTTAGATTGGCAACCAATATGTTTGGATTTTAACAAGGTAAATATAAAAACTTGTCATAGTTTCTTGGGGGTTTTTTTATTCGTGGGAACCCTTAAAGATTTTTTTTATAAAATCTTATGTAAAGTGTTTACTTTCAGGAAGCGGAGCATGTAGAACCATTTTTGGACGCAAATAATCAAGTGATTCATCAAAAATTTTTCCAAATACTTCCAACTTTTTGTATTCACCAAATATTTGATTGTAGAAACTGTAACTCACATACTTGTCCCTATAGCTAGTGAGTATTTTAATGTAGGTAACTGAGATGCTAAATAAACCAAATAACAAGACGAACTTTTAACATTTGAATCTAGAACATGTGAAGAATTTTATTAGAAAGCATTTTAAATAAAATCTCTTTGAAAAGAGTAAAAACCTTATAGAAAACTCTTATGTTTTATAACTGTGTGCAGTGTTGTTTTCGTTTGCTCCAAACACTCGTTTTTGGCTATGTCAACATTAATCTGGATTGATCTAAAAAAAACTGCATTTTAATCTCCGAAATGCTCTCTATCTACACTGGGTTTCTCTAATATGAAAAAAAAAAAAAATTAATTCACATTGAACATCTGAAAAAGCTTACATCTCTATAACATGCTTAACATTTCTGGAAGATCTTGACAAAAAAAAATATATATATATGATTGCTTGTTAAATAATGGATTATGTATTATAACACTAGAAAAAGAGCTCTTGTCTATTAACATCTTGTAAAAATGGCATGTATTTATAGATATTACATAATGTATAGTAGGTGGTAGATCAGTCAGTAATATGTTGGACTTCTGATCAGAAGCTTGTGAGCTGCCACTGGTGGGCCCTTAAGCAAGCGCCTTAAACCTCAATTTCTCAGATAATTGTTCACTCCTAAAAGATCCCTCTGGTTAAGAGAATCTACCAAATGTATTAGATGTAAATGTAAAGTTATCAGTGGAAAACAAAGTAGCAGGAAGCCAATCAGAAATAATTTCCAGAAAAAAATTATTTAGCCAATGATATTTGAGGTTACACTCAAAACAGTTGGGCCTGCCCACTGCTGGCAAAAAGAAAATGTATTCGTGTGAGCGAAAGCAGCAGTTGAGAAACAATGGAGAATGCAATATTTCGATATCCCACACATCCCAATTCCTGCAAAAAATGTAAGACGCTTGGGCGATTTCCATCAAGCATTTGTTTACTTTTCCATCTTGAATCAAAGTAAATGATTACACAAACTGAAGATTGCACACACTAACATAAATCTCCAACAACATCATCAACCTGGATAGTGTGCGCATTAACTACAGTACACCGTCATCTATTATCTTGTCTGTTTTGAGTTGAATGGGCCACATGACTAAAAATATGGCATAATTTTCTCAGTCCACACTATGACGCAAAAAAGAGCATTTTCAAATTTGTTTACTTGGGAAAGAATTAGATTTTTAACACAGCAGGACAAAAAGGCCATTTAGTTGTGGACGGAAGGTCAAAACGCACAGTAATAGAAAAACAATCTGTATTATTATGACTCAAAAGGTTGTGTCTTCTCAGAGTTACATGCTTATTTCATGGCTTTTACTGCTTTTCATCCTTTTATACACATCTGCTAGTCATTAGAACATAATAATGACAATCCTTATATTCCATATGCGCATCAACATGCTGTAAGTTACATCCGTGACTATGTGAGGAGTGTAAGAGCTCCGGTAGAGTTAGGTAGCGAGGCCAGGCGTATGGTGGCATTGAGATGTATGCGGCGTGCGCTGAAAGGTGCCTCTGCTGCGCTGATAAATGTCTCTCTCTCTCTGTCATCTCTCCAGCTGGGCGTTATGATATCCAGCGTTAGTTCCTGCAGTGTCGTCTCTGCCCTCAAGGCAATTTCTCTCCGTTATCTGGGCCTAGCAAGGCTTGCACATGAGAGCTATAAATGAGTACTGAGAGATATGATAGCTCATGTGTGTCAAGATACCTTTGCTCTCATGCATAAAACATTCGGTGGCACGTAAAGTCCTGTTTACACCGGGCATGTGTTTGCCAGTAGGACATGGTGTGTGTGTGCGTGGATGCGCATGTGTCTGTCCTTATTTGTGAAAGATGAAAGGGGTGTCTGGTGTGTTCCGGAATGGCAAAAATCTCTGAAGGTTTAAATGTAGTCCACTAATCCAAAAACGAAGCCTGTACAGTGTTCATATGGAGACCAGACAGAAGCACTAGGTAACAGAATACTGTGATCTGAGGTTAGTGTGCGTGAAGTGTGTTATGACAGTGGTTTTGGTGCACTTGACAGCTGTTGCACAACACTTTTCATCACTGGGGAAATCTGAAATAGATTTCTTCTGTATAGGCACATGGCAATGTAATATTAATGTTTTTTTTTGTCTTGAAGATCGAGACCGCACACTTGGAGATATCAAATTGTCTTTTTCAATCTATCGGCTGCATTTTGATGTGTCAGATACTGCAAAGCAAGTCGTGTTAAAAGGCCATTTGAGGATTTTTTTTTCAACCCCCTTCAGAAATTTGAGATCAGTATCATCAATGCAATTTGGATTACAATCATGAGAACTGCTCATTGCAAAATACAGGCACATAAAATTCAATGCATGATTTTTTTTTATATACTACTGCACTGAACAATTCTTGATTCTGATTGGACAGAATGTAAACTGCAGGTTTATAAGGTATGGTGTATTGTTTATAAGGTATAGTGTATTGTTTATAAGGTATGGTGTTGTGTATATAGGATATAGTGTATTGTTTATATTGTATGGTTTATTGTTTATAAGATATGGTGTATTGTTTATATTCAATTCAATTCATTTCATTTTTATTTGTATAGCGCTTTTAACAATGAACATTGTCTCAAAGCAGCTTTACACAGATAATCTGGCGATAAAAAATAAATATGTTCTTTATAAGTGTAAGTTTGTCTCTGATGAGCAAGCCTTAACTAAGCTTATATAGTTTATAAGATATGGTGTGTTGTTTATAAGATATGGTGTATCTTTGTATATGGTATGGTGTGTTGTTTATAAAATATGGTGCATTGTTTATATGGTATGGTCTATTGTTTATGAGGTATGGTGTATTGAATAGAATAGACTTTATTTGTCACATATACATTATAACACAGTGAAATTTTTTCTTCACATATCCCAGCTTGTTTAGAAGCTGGGGTCAAAGCGCAGGGTCATCCATGATACTGGTGTGTTGTGGAGCACAAAGGGTTAAGGGCCTTGCTCAAGGGCCAAAGAGTGGCAGCTTGGCGATACCGGGGCTTGAACCCCCAACCTTCTGATCAGTAACCCAGCACCTTAACCACTGAGCTACCACCTCCCCAGGTTATTTATAAGCTGTGGTGTATTGTTTATAAGGTATAGTGTATTGTTTATATGATATGGTGTATTGTTTATATGATATGGTGTATTGTTTATAAGGTATAGTGTATTGTTTATATGATATGGTGTATTGTTTATATGATATGGTGTGTTGTTTATAAGATATTGTGTATTGTTTATAAGATATTGTGTATTATTGATATGGTATGGTGTATTGTTTATAAGGTATGGTGTATTGTTTAAATGGTATAGTGTATTGTTTATATGATAGGTGTATTATTTATATGATAGGTGTATTGTTTATATGGTATGGTGTATTGTTTATGAGATTTTGTGTATTGTTTATCCAGTATGGTGTATTCTTAATAAGGTACAGTATGGTTTATTGATTATATGTTATGTTGTATTTTTTCTGTAATTTATGTAACATTTATGGAGTTAGTCTCGAATGTTAGAGCTTTCATGGCAAGTTTTCCATCATGAAAAAGTTTTTAGGATTTGTTTATTTATGCATTAATGTATGCATTTGGTTGTTTATTTATGTTTGTCCAGTTAATGTCAGAACAGTAAGAACATGTACAACCAAACAGACCCACCTCCTTCTTTCAACTGTACTTTAAACATTTGAAATTGCTGCAACCTTGACTTGTTTGGATCATTTCCAAAAGATAATCAGGTCTTTTGGTGATTACTCTAATAATTGTATATTCTGTAAATCCTTTAACATTCCACCACATATTCTTGAGCTAAAAAGAGAATAACGGATGGGTGGCTAGATGGAATATAAAAAAAATGGCAGAGGAATAAAAATAAAGGCTAATGAGGGAGCTTCTGTTGTAATTATAATTAAACCTGTTTATATTCAATGGTCTTAACAGTATGATTATGAGCATGTGTTTGACATGATATCAGCAGCTCTACCACAATCTTATAGGAACAGTCGTTTCTTCTAAAACACTTTTCTAGTAACCATGTGAAATAACAAATATATATTTTGAGGCTACATTGTGTTATTTCTATATTTAATTACGATATTTTTTCTATATAAAGGCATTTTATTGGATATAACAATGGCAATTTGGGATTAGTAGCACTTTACACAGCATACTACAGTAAACAGTACAACAATAAAAACATATTTTGTATAAGTTGTATTTTAATATCTGACAAAATATTTAACACATTGGACTTTGGATCTAAAGTTCATGAGTTCAAATGAAGGCCACACCAAGCTGCCACTAATGGGCCCCAGAGGAAGGCCCTTAACCCCATAGCCGATCAGTTATATAAATAAGTTCAAAATTAAGTCACTCTGGATTATCTAAATGCAATAAATTACACTAAATAGAGACATGTACGCATACTGACATTTCTTTTGATCAGAAAAGGCAAATTGTTGAAAATATTACTATTTGCATATTAAAATCATGCTCTTTATTACTCAACACCCACAACCTGTAATCCTATTAGTGTACTGCCTGAAGATTACAACTGTACTAAAATGCTTAACTTATTAAAAAATGCACATGTGTAAGCTATAATATACTTAATATTAGCTCTATGGTCATAACTCCAGAACTGAATACCTATTCAGCCTATTAACATTTTAAAGCACAATGTATTCAAATTTAGATGTTTATGACCATTAGTAACTAAAAAGGTTGGTTTTAGTGTGAAATGTTGAGAACACCTAAATGACATTATGCATGCTACACCCCAGAGACCAGACAATGATATAGATCTGAGCAAGTGATTTGAAAATGTATTAAGATCAATAAAACATTACACTACATTATTAAATAATTAATTATAACAAATGTTATCTACCGTAATTTCTGGACTATAAAGTGCACCCATATATAAGCTGCACCCACTGAATTTTACTAATATTTTTATTTTTAACATAAATAAGCCGCACCTGTCTATAAGCCTATAGTCTACACTAATGTACTTTACACAGGCTTTAACGAAAGACACGTTACACACGGTGTAATGGGTGAAATATGTTGCGCTTCCTTTAGGAGCATAGCGGGATTTTGGGAATAGCCTGCCACTGCATTCTTTCCGGTATTACTGCGTGTGTGCAAGACAAGGAATATGTCCTCACTATTTTCTGATGCTGATTTCTAAGTTTCTTTGACTAACCCTTAACACTGTTGGCAAGAAAAATAAAAAGCACGAGTTTTGGAAACCTGTCTGTGCTTATATGATTTCTGTTGCAACTGGAGTTAGTGAGCTCTCCCTTCACCCAGACTCAACTTGTTCTAAACAGCTTATATCTAAACAGTAGCCTACCAAGAAAGTCATTGTTCACTGTCTTCCTCCTTCCTTTCACAATTATTTCTCTCGGGAGTTTATCTTTTTGCATCGTTGAAGCTTTTCTCCCGAAGCCGTGCAGCTCAGAACACAGGTGAGGTGCGTTTTTTCGTTTCCGTTCGGAAATTTCATTGGTCTAATGTTATGTCGCTCAGTTTTTTGGCTTGAAGTTTGTGAAACTGGGAAAAACCCAGGAAAAATTCATAAATAAGCCGCTTCGCTGTTTAAGCCGCGGGGTTCAAAACGTGGGAAAAAAGCAGCGGCTTAAAGTCCGAAAAATACGATAGTCAAGTTAATAGGTAAAAAAATGATACTTTACCAGTCAGAATGTTTAACACACCTTGTAATATAAATCCAGTCATGGATGTGAGCTTAGTATCATACACACTTGATAAATGATAAAAATAGAACATAGGTTTCCTTGTCTGTTCCTAGGTTTGTCATTCTGGGGGTGTTATAGAATGTTTGATACTGGGCCCTACAAGCATAGACCTGAGCTCAATATCACACATTCTTCTACTAGAAGAAGTTGGTCTGTCAGACCAACTACAATCACTTCAGTAAGCAAACATTATACAAATATTTTTTTTAGATACCAGTGATCTTTTAGACTGACTAGAATTGCTTCAGGAAGCTCTTCAGTATACTTAAAAATGTAAGATGAAGAACCATTCTGATATAATTCTAAGCATAGACCTGATTAGAAGGTTCTATATAGAGCTCCACACCGAAAGGCTTCTTTAAAGTCACTTCAGGAATCTACTATGTGCTCCAAATGGCATCCTACAAGAGATGGCTTTCAGAAAGTGTCCAAGAACCATTACCAAATAATCCATACATACATGAGCTCAACATGATTGCATTAGTCACACCCTCGAGCCTGTAAGTCACTAGAACCTCAATTACAAAAGTAGCATTTTATTGATGGTGATGTGACAGCACGTGTGTGTCGATATATCTTTATTTGTGTGTATAAAACATTTATTGGCATGTAAAAGCCTGTTCGCACTCAGACATGCGCTTCCATTAGAACAGGATTTGTGTTTGTGTGTGTGTGTGTGTGTGTTAAAATGATATACGCAAGAATAAAATAAACAGCCTAATGTGTTTTGGGTAAAAGGAAAGCCTGCTGCTAGCACACAAATCCTGCAAGCTAGTGTGTAATTATAAATAGAAGTGCAATTACAAGTTGGTGAGACAAAGTCGAATGCTGTTGCATTAAAAATGCATCATGTGCAAATGAATTCCATGATTCAGTGTGCTCCAAAAATGAATGGTTCGCCACACAAGGCAGTGCAACTCAATGGCATGTCCTCTGGCTTGACCTGGAAGTTAAAGCTTGCCTCCTCAGGGCCCTTCTAGACTTTAAGGATTGTTTGCATGCATGCTACTCTCTCAGATCTTCCTGAAATCAAAGTTGGGTGTGTATGTACAGGTAAAATCAAAGAGCTTTTGAACACTAGTGTCTGATCTTTGAAAACAGTGGACACAGTCAGCAATCCTATGGCCATGGTAATTGAAACAATGCCTCAGTTAAACAGGGTGTAGGATGTGTAGATAGACGTTGGGGCAGGATTGACATGGTGGTGTGAAGTACAATTGTGATGCTTGTTTTTAGTTTGTATCACAGCAGTAAATGTTAAAGCTGCTCGCGATTAAAATACATATGCTGGCATGTGTTTCAAAACCTGCTGACTCTTTATAGAAAAAGAATTGTTCATGAATTCATCTAGTGTGAATCGTTGTGTTCAATCAAATAACACATATTTGAAAGATATATTTTAGGGAATTGGTATTTATCTATTTAGGTAGCTAGATATTTATGTGTCTATGTATCTTTGTATGTACATTATAACATTATAACATTATAACTGGTGAAGTGAATAACACTGACTATCTCTTCACAATGGCAAATGTTAGTGAGTGGGATATTATTAGGTAGCAAGTGAAAATTTTGTCCTCAAAGTTTTTGTTAGAAGTAGTGAAAATAGCAAACGTAAGGATTTGAGCAAGTTTGACAAGAGCCAACTTGTAATGTCTAGACGACTGGGTCAGAGCATCTCCAAAACTGTAGCTCTTCTGGGGTGTTCTCGGTCTGCAGTGGTCAGTATTTATCAAAAGTGGTCCAAGGAAGTTAAAGTGATGAATCGGCGACAGGGTCATGGGCGGCCGAGGCTCATTAATGCGAGCGAAGTCGGCTCCGTGTAATCCGATCCAACAGACTAACTTCTGTAGATCAAATTGCTGAAGAAGTTAATGCTGTTAATGTTCAATGGGTTACGACTGTTTAGGCAGCAAAAAAGGAACCAACACACTATTAGGCAGGTGGTCATAATGTTATCTCTAATTGGTGGCCATAAAATTATGCCTGGTCAAAGTTTGTATGTATGTATGTATGTATGTATGTATGTATGTATCTTTTATCCATTCATCCATCCATCCATTCATCCATCTATTTATTTCAGATCTTTTATCTTTTTAGTATATAAAATAAAAAAATTACAGTTTATAATATATTTGGTCATGTCTTAAGCTTTTAATGAAGATCTCAAACGTTCTACAAGAGTTACATTAACATTGTATCGGGTGTATGTTGTAGTTCAAGTTGATTCTTAAGTCAAGTTGTATTTGAGTTACCGTAACTGTGTCTTGACTCAAGGCTACATTTTGTTATCCAAGGCATTATGCCTAGGCACTACAGCACACATGTCGGAAAAGTGCTGAGGATTTAAAGATGTTCAAGTGCTCTATAGCTCCACAATTCCTGCAGTTTCTGTTCTTTTGTCTCGATCAGTTCCTTCGCCTGCTATTATAATCCCGATCTCCTGAGAAAGGTAGGCAGGATTCAATGAACGCATGACCCTCTCTCTTCTCTCACATTTAACAAGGCAATTGTCTCTCTCCGTTTGAAGAGATGAACAGCTTACCTTCGATGCGACACATAGGACATTAATAAGCACGAAGCACTCAGTTTCCTTCTCTGAGCTGTTAAATTAATAAATGACAGGACTCTGGTTCTTAAATAATCACAATCTGAACAATTAAACTCCCATCTTAAGAAAGACGGTGTAAAAAGACTTTTAAGTGGCAATTATGTCAATCCATTTGAGATACAGTTTAATGTGCTCCTTAAAGACAGCCCACTGAGTGGAACATCTTCATTCGTCTGTACATTTTTTCCAAGAAAAAAATTATTTATTTAATGTTTTTTTTTTTTTTTTTATTAAAGCTTACAGGTTTATCATTTGTATGAGTTTCAGATATTAGGACTTACATTCTTACACAAGTAACTTTGCATATATATATATATATATATATATATATATATATATATATATATATATATATATATATATATATATATATATATATATATGAGTCCTGTGAGTTGAAGAGGTTAACTCTCACTTCTTTTGGCTTCTGAGTGACAAGCGGAATGGCTGAATTTAGATTTACACAAAACCCCCTCATGGGCAGCTTCTTATTTGGGCTCTGAAATTGAGTCATTTGCATGCCCGAACTCTGGCAGTGCTCAACCAAGAAAGCCCAAAAAGTATTTACCTCCAATCGAGCCTGCAATTTTTGTTTTTTATTTTTTACTTTCTTCTGTGTCACTTAAAATGTATTGATTTTACAGAAGAAAACACAGAATCCAGCAAAGTCACTGAATAGTCAATGATACATTTTTATATATACAAGTTATATTTAGTTCCATCTCTACTGAATAGAGGTTAAATAAATCTAGAAAGCTGATATGTCAAGATAAAAGTTTAACTAAACATGGCTTATTTTTTAGGTGAAAATGTTCTAATATTGTGTTACAATCTGCAAACTTTACATAATTAGCCTAAGATACTTAACTCTTACCCTCTCTAACCCCATTCCAGCTCTGCTATTTTCCATTTAAATTAAAAAATGTCAGATCCCAAGGCTTTTTTTTTCTAAAACTGCACTATTTATATCTATTTATAACAGGACTATGCCTATTCATAGCTATTGTGATAATTTATTTAAATACATTTACAATTTAGACACAAAACAGTTAAAGATTATAGGCCCCTGCAACACTGGTGGTTCACAGTGAACCAGTTGACTCAAAGCTTTAACCGCTAAGCCACCACTTTCTTATACACCAGTTTGCTTTTCATTTAAACCCCATAATATTATACAGTGGAACCCTGTTGTACGAGCATAATTCGTTCTTGAGAATTGCTCGTAGGTCCATTTGCTCGTATGTTCGAACTGATTTTCCCCATAGGAATGAATGTAAAAGTGATTTAATCCGTTCCGAGATCTCATCCGATCGCTTATTTCTGCACTTAAAAAGTATTTGTAGCCTATTTTTAAAAACAAATACACAGCAAATTACCGCAATATAAACATAATTTAACACTTACTTATGTGATAGTGGTTGATTGCAAGTGTGAGACGCACACCACGCTCGTAACCTCCTCGGTTTCCATGTAATTCTATTTACTTTCGTTTTCACAGCACCATCGCTGACTTTCTTGGGAGACATTTTTCAAGATTTCTAGTAAAATAAAAAAAATAAAACTAAAAAAAGTTACTGTGGGAGAGCGTATGAATACGGGAATAAGGAACGCCACAACAGGTCAGGTGCAAAGGCTTCACATCCACTTTTATTTTTATTTTTTGCTTAGTGCCCCACGCAGCACGTCTCTGGCGCACATGCACACACACACACACACGCTCTCCTCCTTAAATGCACAATCCGATCACTTGAAAAGAGAGAACAATCATTAGGTCACATTAACTTCAGGTGAGGCAATCCCCTGCCTATCTGCTCCCGGACCCGCCCTCCATTCACAACCCGCCGCTCGGCCACGCCCCCGCTGCCACAGTTACGTTTTTGCTGCACTGAACAACGAAAGCGACCGAGTGATACGTCATCAACTAAGCGACTGATGCGACCCTCCGCCGGAAACGGGGAACCGGCAGCGTGGGTTTGCTCGTGCCTTCGAAATTTGCTCGTGAAACAGGGTAAAATTTTGCTCGTACAATAGGTTGCTCGTACAACGGGGTTCCACTGTACTATATTTCAGATGAAGCAAAAAAAAAAAGATTCATTTGAAGCAAATAAGTGCATTTTTTACCAATGCCATTTACTGTATCAGTGTAGGATTTTTTTATTTTTTTTTCTGAAAATTCTGCATCATCTCAAAATAATTTTATTTTATTTTATTTACTTTCTTTTCCAGCTAAAATTGGCATTTTCCAGAACCACATGAGTGCAGTTCATATTGATAGCACTTGTCTATCTAACCATGTTTCCATTCTCTTCCTTTCATTCCCTTATACCAATGTGATCCTGCTTCTCCATAAATAATCAATGTTTAACCCCAACATTTGGAAGAAAGATTCTACATTTACCCTGAAATATTTAAACCGGCAGCGTGGGTTCGTCGTGCCTTAGAAATTTGCTCGTAAAATAGGGTATAATTTTGCGAGCAAGGCCACTCGTATCTCCGTTTGCTCGTACTAGTAGTTGCTTAGATTAGCTAGTGCAATGGATTGTAGCATGTTAGAAGACTGGATAAATACATGACTCGAAACTTAACAGGTAGCCGGTGTAGGGATGATAAGATTTGGGGTTATATGGCCATATTTTCTTGACCTTATGAGAACTCTGCTGCATTCTGGATTAACTGTAGCTTGTTTATTAATTGACATCCACCTAGTAATGTATTACAATAGTCCAGTCTGGGGGTCATAAATGCATGGACAAGCTTCTCTGCATCAGATATAAAGAGCATGATTCTTAGCTTAGCAATATTTCTAAGTTGGAAGCAGGCTGTTTTTATAATATAGGTGATAATACAAGTTGCTGTTTAAAATAATTCCCAGGTCTGTTACTGTTGAAATAGTTGTTACAGTACATCCTTCTAAATGCACATTGAATTGCTGGAGCTTCTGTGTACTGGCTTTTGGGCTGATGAGCTATATCTCTGTCTTATCAGAATTTAAAGTTATGCGTCATTCAATCTTTTAATTCTTTAACACACTCAGTTAACCTGGTCAATTGAGATGTATTGTCTGGTTTTGATTAGATATATAGTTGTGCATACAGTGGAAGCTAATCCCATACCTTTTAATAATATTTCCCAAGGGAAGCTTTGTATGTTGTGAAAAAGAAGGGTCCTAGAACTGAACCTTGTGGCAACCCCTATTTTACTTGATTTAACCTGGATAGTTTATTCAAATCTACAAAATGGTAACGACCAGACAGGTAGGATTTAAACCAGCTTACTGCTTGTCCCTGACTGCTGATGTAATTCTTTAAGCAATCTAGGAGAAAGTCTTGGTCTATAGTGTCTATAGAATGTAGGGCTAAGATCTAGTAAAACCAAAAGAGAGATGTAGCCTTGGTCTGAAGCTAAAAACAGGTCATTAGTGATTTTAACTAGAACAGTTTATGTGCTATGATGGGGCCTGAAACATGACTAAAACTCTTCAAAGATATTGTTTTCTTGTAAGACAAAACATAACTGGGCAGACACTTTTTTTTTTCCTAAAACCTTAAAAACTGTAGGTTTGAAATGAGTCTGTAATTTTATAGTAAGTTTGAATGCAAATAAGGTTTTTTAATGAGGGGCTTAATAACTGCTAAATTGAGGTGTCTAGGAACATGACCTAAAGATAGCGAGAAGTTAAAAATATTCAGAAGAAGCTCACCAGCTGTATGTACCACCTATTTCATTAGTTTACTTGGAATGGGATCTAACAGACGTTGTTAATTTGTCTTTGGTAATAACATCGTGCAGCTCTTCCTGTCCTATAATTGTAAAACATTGTAATTGTAATTGTGGAGTTTTAGGTGAAAGAGTGATGTGTAGATAATAGTTTGCTTCACATTAATCTTATTATGCCATTGATTAAACCAAATGATATAATGCATTGCTTAGACATAATTATTTCCTTGTAAAGTTACTGATAGACATTAGGTTTAAGGTCTCATATTATATTATCACTATCCATCTTAACACATGCAGTTTTCACAAACTTTAACTTTGAATTCAAATGATAGTTTCAGATATAATTATTTTTGAAGGCTTTGCTCCCTTTATTCACAGTGCATCGTAATAACTCAGCTTAAAGATATTAGAGAGTTTTTTACCTGGCTGCCAATTCATTTCAACCTTGGGGGAAAAACATGTTTAGTACTGTACATTCCTTGTGTGTGTGTGTGTGTGTGTGTGTGTGTGTGTGTGTGTACATGATGTGCGTTAATAAATGAGAATGTACATGCACGTGTTTTTGGAGGGTTTTTTTACACAACAGCGTTGCCGCGATTTGTTTGATGAAGGCATGCTATAAAAATACATACAGTGCATGTTTATCTGTCAGGAATCCACCTGCCACGCCCCCTTCAGCCCCCTTCAGCATGTCAGGTGTTTCCTTCGGCCGCTTTCTCTGAAGCTCCCGGCTTCAATCGCGCACATATGGTGCTCGTTCATCATCATCCCCAGCTCCTATTTAAACTTCCACACTCTCACTGTCCGTTATTGTTGGTATATGTTGGTTCACTGCGGTCGTTGTTATCGCTCATGCGTATCCCGGTATGTGTCTTCCCACCGGCACTCTCTCAACGGCTGCTCTTTTCTTCCCAAAGCGCACCGCAGATTCCCCCCCGATCCTGCCGTTGTTAATTCTATGCTTTTGCTGCTCATCCCACGTTCTCCTGTGTGCTGTTCAGCGCCTCGCTTCTACTTTCGCCTCCCGTTCATCGCATAACATTTGACAACAAAAGGCATATGTGCAGTAACTAACAGCAGAGATTCACCAGTATACAATACAACACCTGTAGCAGCTGTAAGGTTTGATTTTTCCTGCCACTTTCGCGAGTTCTTCTGCGGCTGCACAGCGCCGATCGAGATAACTGACGTTAAATGGCAAATTTTTCCCCCCTTGTGCTCGAGATATCAGGGTTCTGCGACATAAAAAAGTCGACATAACCGATAAAAAAAATGCTTAGAAAAAGCGAGAATTTGCCGGTTCCACTTAAAAAACGTCGACTTAATAGGGTTGTCGAGTTAACCGAGGGCGAGATAAGTGGGTTCCACTGTATATATATATATATATATATATATATATATATATATATATATACATATTTGTGTGTGTGTCTGTGTGTTGGGGGAAAAAGAAAGAGGAAAACCTTTTTATGTGCACGTGTGAAGAGAAGGCGAGAGAATAGCATTACTGAAACACTACACTACACTCCATTCAATTTAGGCCTTGCAAATTGGGCAAAACACTAATCGCCTGCTTTCTTTTTCCCTGTTGTGTTGGCAAATCCATTCATGGGATTATTCTGGAACTGGTGTGAAAAGTGAGAGAATCCCATTTGCAGCCATATTTAGTCCTTGTCATTCTTTAAACCTCATTTGCTGTTGCCTCTTTTGTTATTTGGGGCTGAGGGTAATTTTTCAATCATTTTTTCCTAGGAAGCTGCTGATGCAATTTGATGCAGGAGTCCAGTTTTGTCTTGAGAGTATCTTTACCCACAAGTAAAAGCAACCACAGAAGCAGACATTACAAAATGAAACAAAGTGAGGGAATAACAAATAATGTTCTATTTTGTTAATACCACTTTTTAAATACATTTAATACTACAGTTAAAGCTAGATACTTATATAATATAGAAAATTGTTTGAGGATATCTAATCATAACAATCTATAAGCTTTATGAGCATCTCTTTCCACATTTAATCACCTTTTGCTGTTAATAAAAATAATGATAATCTCCAAGTTGATTTACTAGATTTTGGCGGGTGCTTTTGTTGTCATTC
The DNA here is from genome assembly GCF_946808225.1 of Silurus aristotelis. Lineage (NCBI taxonomy): Eukaryota > Metazoa > Chordata > Actinopteri > Siluriformes > Siluridae > Silurus > Silurus aristotelis. The sequence continues at coordinate 9,364,375 of NC_139574.1, forward strand.
AGCCACAATGGTATTAGTAATGTCAATTACTGATGTAGGTGAGGTTTGGAGGCCTGGGGTCCGGTCACCGTTTACATTTATCTCAGAGATTTTCAGAAGAATTGAGGTTAGATCTCTGTAGTAGGCCACTCAAGACTCCACTCTGACCCATGCAAACTTTATCTTCATAGAGCTGTCCTTGTGCACAGGGCACAGAGACACAAACTATCTTCTAGTCCAGTTGAATGGAAATTTTACTGCTATTGCATCCAAAGTCATTAAATACAACTGTTTGTTGTAAAGTCATGTAAAATATGTCATTTGTCCATGTAGAGAGTTTTTCATCTGCTTGGGTGGCAATTTGAAACATTTCTTATAATAAAACTAATTTGTGTCAAAAGTCTTGATTTTTTTTTCCATCCCTTTAATTTCCATCTAATATAAAAGGCCCGAGTTTTTGTAAGATACTTAATGTATGTACAGCTATTAGCATCATTTAGTTATTGATTTGGGTCCTTGAGAGTTAAAAGTGTTAGTGTAGCTGAATCGCTTTGATTTTCTTTTAATGGTCTTCCACTATAATAAGTGAATAGCTTTTTATCTAAAATAAAAACAACAAAAAATAACAATTCTAATTCTAAATAATCTATGATCTAATTTTTTTAGATTCCTAAATTCAGTGACAATATTGAAACACGCCACAAGTCAGGTTGCTAGGATATTTGCATAGTTTTTTGTTTATTTGCACAAGCATCTTTCTATTTACAAACCCTGAAGCTCTATAATCATTTCTATGATAAAGCTTTGTGGAAAAAGCTTCATATGACATTTATGCCAGCAGACTTCACATCAGCCGCTTGCAGCTAAGCGGTTTCTTCCTCTGAGTTTGCACTTTGTGGTTTGTCAGTGAAACTCAGTATTTTTTCCCTTTTTCATTAAAATAAGAGAAAGAGGGAGACTTGTAAAGGAACAATTGTTTAAAGCTACAACACAAGTGATTAGAAGAAGTCAGTTGTCTTGTGAATGTTCCACAAAATACATGTACATATTAATGGATAATAAAATAATATGGCATTCTTTCATGAAAAGAAAAAAAGGTTTAATTTGTTTAATTGTGTGAGGGTGTGTGTAGGGGGTATGGGTGAGAAAGTAAGTGTTGTATGGTTTGATATGTGTGTGGTTGGTTTTGTTGGTTTCTGGGAGAGTATGAGGAGTATGTGTGAGAGGGTTGTTTTGGTTGTTTGGTGTGTGTGTGTGTGTGTGTGTGTGTGTGTGTGTGTGTGTGTGTGTGTGTGTGTGTGTGTGTGTTTCATTCTATAGTGTGTGGTTGGTGTTGATGGTGGGAGTGTGCAGACTTGTTGGTTGGCAGTTGATTCTTGGGTGTGGTATGTGTATATGTGTATGATTTGACTGGTTGCTGGGTGTGTGAGTGTGGGGTGAGTATGGGCGTGTGTACATTTCAAGCCATGTTTCTCCTGGAGGTTTATTTATTTTTAAGCGAAAGATATTTCTACCTCGTTGTCTATGGCAGAGCAGATTAAATCTTGATTCACTTCATGGAATCAATTTCACAGTCTATTTCATCAGCATCCTCTCCCCAAGATCAAGCCGAATGTCATTTTGCACTACGATTTGTCTCGCTTGGGATGCACAAGCTTTTCCAATGTATTTACCTCTCTCTGTTTTGTCACATCAGCCTGTAGAAAATCTTCATTAATGTCAATGATTTAGATCCTGGCACCTAGTGCTGCTAGACAGCATCTTATATCATAGCCTTTTAGCAATGCACAGTACCAATAGCAATATATTTTTGCCAAGCTTATTTCCTACATACACTGTATGGACAAAAACATTTGGCGGAAACCTGAGCATAAGAGTTGTATGTGTTTTTGAACATCCCAGTCTCATTCTTCTGGGAAAAAATTTACTACAAGGTTGTTAAACAAGTCAGGTACTGATGTTGGGTGAGGAGGCCTAGGGTGCAGTCATCGTTCCTGTTTATCCTTAAGGTGTTCAATAGAGTTGAGGTTAGAGCTGTAAAGCAGACCACTCAAGATCTTTCAATCCAACCCATGCTATTCATATATATCATTGTGCTCACATTTAAGTTGAAGTGAAGAAAAATGTAATGCTGCTGCATCGAATGATTTCCTGTACAATTGTGTGCCTCCAAATTTGTGGTAGCAGTTTAGGGAAGAATCACAAATGGCTGGAAAAGTCAGGTGTTGCAATGCTTTTGTTCAGATGTGTTCAGTGCATCTGTCTAAACCCACCCAAAAAGTTATATATGACTAGACATGATATTAATACTTAAAAACTATAATCCAACTAATTTGTATAAGTGTAAATTAGTGCAACATTCAGTGGTCCAGATGTTAGACTTCTGATCAGAAGGTTGTGATTTTAAATCCCAATACTGCCAAGCTGCCACTTCTGGCACTGTGATCAAGACCTTTAACCCTCAACTGCTCAGTTTTATAAATTAAATGATTAGAAGTTGGCTCTGGATAAGGGAGCATCTGCCAAATACTATCAATGTAAATTTGATCACTGATAAAACGTCAATTAACGTTACAGAGATCTTTGTCTAGTTAGACGTTACTCATATTATATATTTTTCTTTGCCATTGTTTTCGAATGTTTAAATTCTTATTGGTTAACAGTTCCCAGCCAGGAGTTAATTATCAACTTCCCAGAACAACTGATCTGACAATTGTTTAAACTGCACTGCAAATCACAGGTTCATTTTAATGCATTCATTATGTGTTCTGTAATAACAACTTACACATAGACTTGGTGAAAGTGCCACATGTTTTCCAGTAAACAAATTTAGCAAAGAAAAACGTATGCTTTTTGCAAGGGTGAGTGTATTTTTTGTCATTTATAGAGAAATATAAATATATCCCTGTAAGAAGCCCTTTGTAGAGTACATTTTGCAAAACTGTCAATATGCAGCTTGTATAGCAGTACAGATTTACTGTCCTCTAAAAATTACTCAACATACAGCCATTATTGTCAAAATAGCTATCAACAAATGTAAGTACACCCTGTGCACGTTTCAAAACTGTGTCCAAAGTGTCAATATTTTGTGAGCATCATTGTTATCTAGCACTGTATTCGTCTTCCTGGTCATGGAATTCACCAGAGCTGCACAGGTTGTTGCTGGGATCCTCTTCCACTCCTCCATAATGACATCACAGAGCTCCTGGATGTTAGACGCATGCCGCTTCTTCACCTTCCGCCCAACAGGTGTTAAATAGGGTTCAGGTCTGGAGACATACTTGGCCACGCATCACCTTCACCTTCAGCTTCCTCTGCAAGGTAGTTGTCATCTTGGCGGTGTGTTTGGGGTCGTTATGTTGGAAAACTGCCGTTCAGCCCAGTTTCTGAAGGGGGGGCATCATGTTCTACTTCAGAATATCACAGTACATGTTAGAATCCATGTTTCCCTCAATAAACTGAAGCTCTCTAGTACCTGCAGCAATCATGCAATTCACATTTTTTCAACAATAGTAATTCTCTAAAACCGCTCTAGTACAAAATACACAAATTTGTATGTCCTTGTCAAGCAGAGAAAAACATAAACATGATGATTAAGACATGTAGCTTTGCATGGTTAAAGGACATACAGCTGTTTTTACTTGTGGGTGTGCTCACATTTGTTGCAAACTATTTAGACAATTAAAGCTGTATGTTATTTCAATAGTATGTCCCTTGAAAAGATACTTTCTTTCAGCTTCTCCCGTTAGGGGTCGCCACAAGCGATCCTCCGCATATTTGATTTGGCACATGTTTTTACACTGGATGCCCTTCCAAATGCAACCCTCCCCAATTTATCTGGGCTTGGGACCGGCACTGAAAGTGGCTGGGGTTGGTTCCCTGACCGGCGATCGAACCCGTGCCGCAGCAGTGAGAGTGCCGCATCCTAACCACTAGACCACCAGGGAACCCGTCCCTTAAAAAGATACTAAATACTAAATTGTTTGCTGAAATGTGAGGGTTGTAGTCACTTTAGTAAGATACTGTACATAAATAGTTTCTCGCAGCTCAAGTTTAGGAAAAATTTAGGCAACGTGATATCTATAAAAGTCAATACCTCACACTTTTCCACAAGGACGGTTTTAATTGCCAAATGTGTGCATCATGATGGATTTTGGTGCTGATTTGAGACTTGGAGTATCAGTAAAACAAATGTTTAGTGATTAAAAATAAAGGAAGTAAAGAAAGGACATCATGGACAAATGTGTGTTGCATTAAATATTATAATTTTTATCTCTTTTATATTATTCGCACGTTAACAAAAATTATATATATATATATATGTGTGTTAATGTGGCTTTAGATACTCCATTATCCCAATAGACATACCAATAGCTCCTTCTGTCCACTACACATGCCAGTATACTGCATATGTTAAATAGGACACAATTAGAAAAAGCAATTAATTCCATTCCATTAAAACCACTGTTGGAAATGATTTACTTGTAGTATTATTTTAACCGAACAACAGACTTTTTTTTTTTTTTTTTTTCCATAAATATCAATTCTGTGTTTCCTGTTTATTCTGACACCTCATGCAACCAAAGAATTTTGGAAATGTGTGTTTCACAAGGCATATAATAGAACCTTTGACTTTTTTCTTTCAAATACAATATATTGATCGTTTAAAATTCAAACCGTGAAATTAAATAGTGACCTTCCAACTAATAAAAAATCTCTTTCATTTTATTTAATTAAAAAGTGAAAAATCATTTGGCACAGTATCTGATATTATGACAATGTTTTCTCTATGTTACTTGTATCTTGTTGGTCACAATTCCAGCAGATTTGATGTTGCAACATATTTCTGCTTGGTTGGGTTGGATCAATTATATGAGCTTCTGTGCATGGTGGAGCTTTGTATTTAGTATCGTGTAAAAATATACAAAGTTGCTGGAGAAATGGTATGTTTATAGCAAAAATCATTGATCAGTAAACATGCCATAACTTTATATACTGTGATTGAAGTGTTATTTTAAGCAGCGCAAGACATACAAGCTCAGGTCACTTTTATTAAAAGACAATTTTTGTTAAGGTTAAGCAATCTTTAAATATCTTTACAGACACTGATGTATAGGCATAACATTATGACCACCTGCCTAATATTGTGTCGATCCCCCATTTGCTGCCCAAACAGTCCTGACCCGTCGTGCATTAACAGCATTACCTTCTTTAGCAATTAGAGCTACAGAAGCTTGTCTGTTGGATCAGACCACACGTGCCAGTCTTAGGTCGCTACATGCATCAATGACCCTGTCGCCGGTTCCCCACTGTTCCTTCCTTGAAATATTTGGAGATGACCCAGTATATATATAGTATATAGTATATATATAGTATTCTATATTGTAAACATAATGCACATACAAAAAACATACAAAACAATCTGAGCTTTTCAGTTCTGCCAGGTTTGCCTTTGACCTCCCCTCTCAATCTCTTACTCTCTTAATTTGGTTTCTTACTCACACTCCACTTGCCTCTGAATTTTTTGATTTTACCTTAATGCCTTAGGAAGTGGCCAGTATAACTTACCCAGCACTGTAAGAGACATGATCAGCACTTCCTCGCTCATTATTTTCCCTCTGATTGTGGAGCTGTGAAGGCTGCATTAATTTAGTGTTCATCATCCTACACTCTCACTTCGTTCCTTCTGCTGCATCTGACATGAATGACTGTGCGATTTTCTTTACCCTTATTTAGCCTTTGTGAGTTGTTTATAGCCCGGTGACAAGGAAAAAGCTTTGATACCTGTTCCTCCGCTATGTCTTTCTAAATGATGAATGTAAGATGCTTCGTAAGGGCATTTGCGTGCCCACATAAAGTCTGAGTACCTAAAGCAAAGACTGACACAAAGGTAGAAGTTCAATTGCATTTCATTCCACCCACGAGACTGTACACGCTTTGATTAGGTGAAAAGAATATCAGGTGGGTCTGCTGAAGCGGTAATTGCTCACACAGCCTCGCCACAGCGGGCGCATGACGTATGTGACACACGAGTCCTGCTCCCCACGTCGCTCCTGTCACTGAGATAACTGAACAGAAACAGATAAACAATAATGGTGTCTGGGTCAGAGCAGGTGGCCTCAAAGAGCAGCTAAAGCACAAAGTGGCGTATCCAAATTACCTCAGGGAGTAGATTAAATAGGAGAAGCCCTGATGGGCCACATTAGCAGCAATAGGTGAATCAGCAACCTGGCTGGGCTCAGCTGGCTTTCACCTGGACTTCCTACAGTCATACATTACAGATAGACATCTTCTTGTGAAGGTGTTGAGTAAGAGTAATGAGCATAGTTGTACAAAAATATCAGTAGTTATCCTGTCAGTCTCCATTGAAACCATGTCAATGTCAATTTATTGCATCTTAGGAAATTATTATATACTAGAGCACTGTGGAATTCTTGATGTACTGTAATACTTCATATGGGGAAATTTTATGTGAAGAGAAATTAGTCATTTTCTGTGAAGAGTCTACAGTGTAATAATTTTAAACATTCAGTAAGTTTGTAAGTTTCCCCTCCCCTATATATATATATATATATATATATATATATATATATATATATATATATATATATATATATATATATATATATTTGCAGGTAGTTGACCCCAAGTTATGACGTAGATCGGGACCCGATTTAACACAGTTGTAAGTCCATCAGGTCTCAATGTAAGTCGAAAAGAGTGACTACTCTATGATGCGTTCTGACGCAGATATAATGAGGCACTGTGAACACATAAAAATGTTTTTACATAGTACAAAAAAAGTAAATAAAAATTTATATATAATTATATTTATTTATATCTCAAATTTTTTATTTACTTTATTTGTAAAGAAAAAAAAATTATATATATATATATATATATATATATATATATATATATATATATATATATATAATCAGGGCTGTCAATAGATTACAATATTTAATCAAGATTAATCCTTTTTGAGCTAATGCATTTATTCCTTGTTCATGAAGCCTTCACCTCCAGATTTTTTTTATTTGTTTGTTTGTTTGTATATTTTACTTGTTTGTAAATGGCAGTAATGAGAAATGTAAATGACCTGAAAGGAGCCCAGTGGAGTCATGACATGTTTTATTTCTGCCTGTCAGTCTGATGGTATTAGTGTATTGTCACAGGCAGCCGTGCTGTTTGTCACTCTGCGTCATGTCAGTTTGTCACACCGTGTCTTACTCATCATGCTTGATCCTGTTCATTACTCAGACATGAATGTCCTGTTGATTCAGGACTTGATATCAGATATTTTAGACTTATATAGACTCGTGTAGTGATTAACAGGGCTGAACGATATAGTGAATTAATCAAAATATCACAAATGTATATTGTGAAAAGGATGTGCGATAAATAAATGATTTTTTCCAGAAACCTATATATCTATACCTATACTGATAGATAGATAGATAGATAGATAGATAGATAGATAGATAGATAGATAGATAGATAGATAGATAGATAGATAGATAGATAGATAGATAGATAGATAGATAGATAGATAGATAGATAGATAGATCTGACACATGTACAAATAGTAGTACTGTGCAAATTAACTAGTGCAAAAAAATATGTAAGTATATGTATAAAAATATATGTGCAGAAGATGTTGAACATATACTTTACAGAAGAAGATCTATGTGTGACAATGAACATTTATTGTGCAATATGTATGTTAGGAACAATATATCGAAAAAGTGTGTATTACGTATATATGGGTTCAATATATGAGAGATGTATGAGTTTACCATTATCTACAGTTACAATTACACAGAAATAACACAGAATGTGCACAGTGGAGTAAAACTGCCTGATTATTAGAGATAGTAAACTAAACCAGTAAAACATTTCAGGGACATCAGTGCAGTGTAAAGTTCAGGTGATGGTTGTGTGGGAAACTTTCCCTCATCCTGCTGTTTATGGTGCAAATGTTCTAATATCTACTTCTGGATAGAAGTTTGTAACAGTTTGTGACTAGGGTGTGAGGAGTCCATGATTATGTGATGTGTTGGGTGGTTTCTACCACACTTTGCAGAGTTTTCCATTCACATACTGTGGAGCTGCTATTCCACAATGTAATGAAGTTGGTAGGATGCTCTCAATGATGCAATGGTAAAAATGAATTCAAATCTCAAACAGATGAACTTTATACCGAAATGCAAATTTGTTGGTCATTACCACCATGCAGTGTTTTATTCCTTTTATACCACATCAATTTACTGTCTGTGATAATCTCTCTCTCTCTCTCTCTCTCTCTCTCTCTCTCTCTCTCTCTCTCTCTCTCTCTCTCTCTCTCTCTCTCTTAGTTTATTAGTCAAAACACAAAAAATGTCATGTTACAGTTGCATCTGTCTAGTGTAAAGCTTAACGCAACAGCTTTACCTCTGTCTGGTACAAAGCACTGGTACTGGAAGCTCCTTCCCAATTACAGTATAGGTTTTCTTACCGTATTAAATATTACAGATATAAAACAAATTGGTTTATTTAAAATGTGCAATATATCCACCCATATGAATAACCTGTTACTATAGAAACTCTAAATTCTTAGACTGAGCACATTAATATAAACATGCTATACAACCTGCTGAGGAAGCATATGAATAACACAACTTAGGAATCAACACCTTTTTGACTAATAATATTTGAGAATTCATCAGCATTACTCTTTTCCTTTAAGAAAATAAACAATGTACACTTCTCATATAGATCATTTTATGGGTATAGAACTAATTATCTTAGCTCTGCACAGTTGTGTTGGCAACCATTACTCTAGAAGTACCACTGAGCAAAGATTATTTGGGTAATGACTGATTCTCAGAACCCCAGTGACACTGATATAGTGATATGGTGATATGTGTGGTGTCAGTGCAGAGGTAGCAGTACACACAGCTCTACAGTTTAGAAATTTATTCAAGTATATTAAAAAAATGACAAAAAACGAATCAGTGAATCTTTGTTTGAGATTTGCATGAAAGACCAGAAATATTTTTTGTATAATAAATAAATTATATTTATTTCCCCTTTTATTTATTTAATTCATTTATATTTTTTAAATAAGCAATTTTAATGAAGACTAAAACGACTGTGGTCTGATTTAAAGCTACAGCATGATTAAAAAAAGCATCAACAATGTGCACTGTAAATCACAGCCATCAGTCGGTTGTCATCTCTGCCTTATTGGCCTTTGATTGAGCATGACCTTAATTTCCTCTCCGTGCCTTGCGAGAAAACACAGAGGGCTAAAGACTGATCTGCATCTGTAAGATGTTAAGACGATCGTGCAGTGAGAGCGGCGTTCCTGCCCGACCCCTCCGGGTGCCGTGTTATGAATGGTTGAATTGTATCATGCAGGCTTGATAAATGTGAATATAAAAACGTTGCCTGAATTGGCAGTTGATTCCAGCATCATCAAATATACAGATATATTTAGTGTGAATGCGCACTAATGAGGTCTTTAGCTTTTTTCCCACACAGGACGGAAGTAACAACCTCTGAGTGTCAGGTGCTTGAGTAAGTTCGAATAGTGTCATTATTTGTGCTATCTAAAGTACAGAAAGGCATTCCTATACAACTAAGGGTTCGGCATTTCATGTGAAAGCAGGTTTTCTCAAATTATTGTGTCACAGGAGTGTGTGTGTGGGAGAGAGAAAGAGAGAGAGAGAGAGAGAGAGAGAGAGAGAGAGAGAGAGAGAGAGAGAGAGAGAGAGAGACAGAGTGACTTAGTGCACCAGTTTTGTCCTTTAACAAGTGTCAGCCTTTATAAGATAAGATTGTCAGATTATGAAGTCTGACTGATGGATGAATAGGAATCAGCAGCCTGTATCTGTTACAGATCATCTGGGAAAACAAAAAAAGCAAAGATTAAAGATTGCAGTGTAATGAGGGAATTATATGTTAACTACCGGTAATTATGTGTTACCTTCAGGGTGGAGTTTACAAAAAAAAAACCTAATGTCTCAATTATGCACAATTTTGACCTTAGACTCCATTTTTTCTGTATTAATATCTGGAAGGATGAGCAGTATTAAATCCAGAACCATGTTTTATGTAATCTTGATATATCACACTGAAATTAATGAAGTGTAATTTAATAATTATAACTTTCAAATCTACCCAAAGACACTGAATCAGGGAGTATTGTATATATAGATGTTGATTTAAAATCTTTTTAAAATCGTATTCTTTATAAAAAAAAAAATAAAGAGCAGAATAAGTATGCTAAAATAGCCTACACCCCATGCATATACATTAAGGTTTTTTGACTGCATCAGTGTGTGAATACTATGGTAAATTATAAGATGACTCAAGTGCTAATTTATACAATTTGTAAAAGCAATATTGTTTAAAAGGTTAGCAGTCATAAGTATAATAATTACAATTTATTAGCAAATTGAGATTTAGGATTATATATATAATAGACTTTTATTAGATTTCAAAATGTATCCATATATGAGAAAATTGTAGTTTTTATTTCATTGTCTCAAGCTTTTTTCTCTGTTAATTTGTACTTAAATTACCATCATTTGCTATTCATAATTTCTCTTTAAGTGCTTTTGTTTAAAGTAGGTGGTCTAGACAGTCTTGATATCCCAATCTTGAACATTTCTTTGAATTTGGCAACAAAATCTGAATTAAGAGCTCAGAAAATGCACTTAAACCCACTTTGAATATGTCTAACTTTCCTGATATAAATATCGATGTCATTTTTAGACTCAAGACACAGACTCTGACTATGAATCTCTAAGATATGCTTATTTATCTATATGCACATTGTTCACTTTGTATAAACATAGCCATTTGAATGGAACAGAGCCTGGATTAACTACAGAAGTGTAAATGTACTGAGTTTGTCTTGCTCATAGGTCTGAATGGTGAGTTTTGTTCTGTCCAACACAAACACACGTGCAGTGAAGCACTCTGCCATGGCAGGTCACTTACAGGCTCCATATTATTTATTGAATTTTCTCATGTGGTACTGATGTTTGGTCGGGGAAATCTAGGTGCTTAGGATTGCATTATCTTCTCGCACTGTAATGTTTTACCATTTGCTTTTCTTGCTCATTTTCAAAAGCATATTTTGAGCTGTAAAATGCTGCTGCCTCGAGGCTAAATCGATCTGTGTGTATGTGATAAAACGTGGACATATTAAAGATAGTCCATAAGATAGTACATTATAGCGAGGAACATAAGAACTCATAACTTTACCGCAAAAAAAAATAATTAAATTGGAAGACTGTCACAGGATCATTATGGACTTCATGACAATTAGGTGTAATTATCTCAGTGTGTGGTATGGGTTTCTACAGTTATTTGTTTGGCTTGCTTGTACATCAGGTCTTTAAAATCATTATTGCAATGATCACAATGTACTGGTAGTTCATCTAATTCCCAGCATTTAGACTGCACAAGCTAATCTGGGAAGTAATACGATTAAGTTAAGTCAAGGAGCATTTTTTTGTCATTCCAACAATATACAGCTGACACAGCACAGAGTGAAATGTAAAATATTTAATTAAAAGTAATAAACCTAAATATAAAAGTGAATGATTTAATAAAATTAATTATATACTTAATAAAATATTTTAGATGAAAAACTTGCATTTATAGTGCAACAGTTTATGGAAATTTAATTATTTATACTCGTATAAATTACAATTAAGAACACTGAATCTAACTGTCAAAATGCACAGTAAAATCTAAAAATCAATAATTGTCATAAGCATTATAAGATTTATAAACAATATGGCTGCACATTCCGAACAATTATAGTGAGGCGGAGCTATGTTTACTCATTTACATCAATTTGCATGTAACTTTAATTTAATTATCTATAGGTGAATTTTTTTTTTTTTACTGTTTACAGGAATACTTCAAGATAATAGTCATTGTCAGCCAGTCAGACTTTTATAATTACACAACCGGACCTGTACAGTATATTAATCTACAAACCATTTATCACTACTTATGAAGAATGCTTGGGCAGGGTCCCCTGGTGGTCTAGTGGTTAAGATGCAGCGCTCCCACCGCTGCGACCCGGGTTCGATTCCCGGTCAGGGAACCATCCCCAGCCACTCTTAGTGCCGGTCCCAAGCCCGGATAAATTGGGGAGGGTTGCGTTAGGAAGGGCATCCAGCGTAAAACATGTGCCAATTCAAACGTGCGGAGGATCCGCTGTGGCGACCCCTAACGGGAGAAGCCGAAAAGACCGTTAAAGGTCCCCTGGTGGTCTAGTGGTTAAGATGCAGCGCTCTCACCGCTGCGACCCGGGTTCGATCCCCGGTCAGGGAACCATCCTCAGCCACTCTTAGTGCCGGTCCCAAGCCCGGATAAATTGGGGAGGGTTGCGTTAGGAAGGGCATCCAGCGTAAAACATGTGCCAAATCAAACGTGCGGAGGATCCGCTGTGGCGACCCCTAACGGGAGAAGCCGAAAGAAAGTTTAAGAAGGTCCCCTGGTGGTCTAGTGGTTAAGATGCAGCGCTCCCACCGCTGCGACCCGGGTTCGATTCCCGGTCAGGGAACCATCCCCAGCCACTCTTAGTGCCGGTCCCAAGCCCGGATAAATTGGGGAGGGTTGCGTTAGGAAGGGCATCCAGCGTAAAACATGTGCCAAATCAAACGTGCGGAGGATCCGCTGTGGCGACCCCTAACGGGAGAAGCCGAAAAGAAAGTTTATGAAGAATGCTTGGGCCCTACTGTCAGTAGACAACTTAGCACATTTAAAGTATTTTTCAGTAGTAATGTAAATTTAGGGATATATTCATCAAAAACTACAGATTTAACCTATATGTCCATAATTATGTTCAACACATTATTCTCATACTGCATGCATCTATACTATACACCACAGGATTAAAATATCAGTGTAAAATTAATATCTACACACAAACATTGATAAAGACTTGCATGGATGAACGTTAATAATGCGCCACATCAGCCTTAACCTCAGTAAAAGAAAAAAAACAAAACTAAATCTCCTCAAACATCTTTGCAGGATATTTAATCTCTACTAACACACATACAGACAATTGCATACATACAGTCACGCGGTATTTCTTCTAAGTCTCTAACATTTTATTTTGGGTCTTTCAAAAGCTCTGTGCAACTTATTACATTTGAGAAGAATCTATGATATAACATTTTTTTACAGTATAGCATATTCTCATCGTCTCCCACCTGCTGCCATTCTTTTATGTTCCTCCTTTCAGTCCATATCCAGTCTCATTCATCCCCTGATTGAAAAGCCTTCAGAAAAATGTAGATGAAGATGAAGGTTGTTATTACCTTGGAATTGATTGCATTGTCTGTTAGGTGGAGTTGAATAGCAATGCAGACACTCTGCATCTTTGTGACTGTGTGAGCGTTAAAAGCAATAACTCAATAAAACATGATTTATTGTTAATGCAATAAAATCAAAAAAGTAAAAGAAGTCAACAATTTTACATAATTCATACAGGGAACTGCAAAAGATTAATTATTACACTAAGTCAGGCTACTAATTGGTAAGTCAGCACACACTGAAATAAATTTTATCGACAGAAAGCATTGCTCCTATGCATCAGAGTGATTAGGTCTCCGCTGAGAATTGTGCAAAACATGCATCTGTACACCTCCAGATGCTCAAGCTCCTCTAAACACTTAATTTATGCAAATAACATGACCAAATCAAATTGTGACACAGGCCGTGATGCAGTTTATTAAACATGTCAGAAGTATGCTGACTTGTTACATTGTGGCATCAGTTACATTATTGTGCACATTATTATTAATACGTTTTACGAAGGTCATATTTATGGTGATACTATGCCATAAAACTTTCAATATATTTTGTAATAATTAATTTGAAAATTGTAATTATCTTTAATAAGCATTGTTGTGGTCCCACCCTGTTTTAATCTTGTGGAACCAAATACCACAATGATTACATCGTTTAACTGATTAAAGTTTTTCTCAGTTGCTTTGGAGCATTTCTTGAATCATCCTTAATATTTTCAAACTAGTAAATGCATTTTTCAAAACAATGTGTACAAGCAGCACACCACATTGGAATTCTTGCAAAAGCCTGTCCTTTTTTTAAATTTTTTTTATTCTTATTTCATCTCTCAAACGTAAGTATTTGTGTCAATAATCATGTCATTCTCATCAGAATGAAAAGTCCCTTTTTCATTGTTCACAAATAAGATCGTCAAAATGTGTAGTCATGTTGTCAGTATGATGCTGCACAATTTAGATTTTTCTTGATATAAACTACTGTTTGGATTACAGTGATTGAAAATGCAAGATTAATTTCTTCTGTTTGGCATCTATGAATTTCAGCAGCACAAATTATTTTATTTGATTTATATAAGAGACCGGACAAGATTCATAATTTTACTGTACTGTAATAGTGTTGTCCGTTCATTTCCTGGTTGTTCATCCAATTATCAGAAATTGTAATTCTGTGTTTTGCTCTGTTGCCAAATAAAGGTTTACGGAAATCACCCTTGAGCAGATTTAGAGAACTAGTTGATTATTGGTTGCTCTGATGCTGTTCACTCACCTTCATTAGTGAAATTCAAGATGCATCTGCACAATTCATCAATTCAAGTCACGTTTTCAGATGCCGAAATGGTTTGGAGGCTAAGACTATTCACGTGAAACAAGTATAATATATTTTGATCAGCATGATATAAACAACTGATAATGTAGGAAACAGCAGACACTTGTACACAATCGATTAAATGAATGTACTAAAGCATTCGCAATTTGATCAAAGCAACAAGAAATGTTTTTATGATGTGCATAATTGACTAAATGACATAGAGGTTAAACAAGTAGTTTTGATAATTTCATTTCTGATCTGAGAAACGCTTCAAAGCAACTGAGAAAAACTGTAATCAGAATATAAATCACCTTTATTGCCACATATCATCTGTTGCATGCACAAGGAATTTTACATATGGAGTGCTGGTTCTATAAAATATAAAAACTATAAAAACTAGGAAAATAAAATAATAAAGTAATAAATAAAGATAATGACACTGGATGTAATAAATTTACATTCACATTTACTGCATTTAGCAGATGCCTTTGTCCAGAGCGACATACAAAAGTGCTTTGAGTCTCTATCAATGAATAAATCTACACTGGTTTGCTAGATTACAAACTTAATCAGCCTACAGTTTTTATTTCTTTTTCACAAATACATCACATCTAATACATTTTAACAGTTTTTAGTTATGTTGCGGAGTGTCAACAAGACTAGTCACACCTCATTCTCTCAGCAGCCACTCTTCCTCTCAGCTTGGGATTTATTTTTTCTTTCACTAAAACCAGAAAGTGTAAACTCACTGTAAAGTGCTAAAGACTTTCCTATGCTGGGAAATTTTGCAAAGCACCTACACTGTTACTTTGCTGATACCAAAGACTTTTCTATAAATGTTTCCTAAAAATTATTTTTATGTTAAACAATGTTTTATTTTTATTTATTAGATTGTAAAGTTACACCTCAAACCCACTGACATGTATGGAGATATTACTGTAGAAACAATTGCATTAATATAAACCTTTGTTTTGTTACACCCAAAACTAATGCATGAGCTGCACTATTATACACATAATGCACTGCTCCTGACCAATTCATTTAGAAAATTCATCAGTGCCATAATAAACAATATAGACAAAAGAAATGGGGCATCTGCTTTCTCTAGCCATATGTGTCCAAAGTGTTATACAACACAATTACATATGGTGTAGATGGAGTAGCATTCAATTTTCCCTCTACTTGGAGAAAAACTAGGCGACTCAAACGTATGTTCATAATGCATTACAAACTACATATGTACCAAAGAACCCACTTTTGCACAGTACATCAGTAGACCTATCTAGACTGATTTGCTCCTAAATAAATAAATGATACTGCAGTGATTTTTATGAAATCCAACTACAAAGCTTTATAGTTTCCGAAATAACTTCTGCATTTAATGACTTGTTTTAAATAATAATCTCCGCAGGGGTTAGTGTGTCAGTAATTGAACATTATATATACAAAAATAAAAAACATTACTTTTTTGTTCTCCTTGTGGGATCCTGATGCACAAACAATATATAGAGTATGAGGTGGTATCAAACAGTTTTGAGACTAGCGCTGTTTACAAGAGAGTACTTGATTTATCTTCGTTTACACACTATCACCTTTAAAATAGTCTCTTTAAATTAGAGCCCTCCTGCGTTTCTGCCACTTCTGGAATGTGTCCTAAAAGCATGTCAAGCACCTTCTGCTATTCGCGCTGGATCTCCCCGCAATCGTGTCAAAATGGCAACCTTTGAGCTCGAGCTTCATCTTCAGGTAGATGGCAAAACCCTCAGGAAACAAATTCTGGTGAGTAGGGAGGGTGCGGAAGTAAGATCATATTGTTTCTGGCGGGAAACTCACGTGTGAGGAGAGCTCGGTGACAGGGTGCGCACGTGGTCAGAATAGAAGACGTGGTAATGCACATAGTCAGATCAGCAACAGTTGCATAGCTCCCGATGTACACAGGATGATGTCTTTTGGCACACTGACTTATTATGGTCGGTGCTCCCTGTGACTGCATGTTCAGCCTTGTGCTGCTATCTGTTGGCATGTTACAGAACTGGTCTGGAAACGTTTTGATCCCACCCCACGTGTATGTATGTATATGTATGTATGTATGTATGTAGATAGATAGATAGATAGATAGATAGATAGATAGATAGATAGATAGATAGATAGGCCAAGCTGCCACTCTTGGGCCCTTGAGCAAGGCCCTTAACCCTCTATGCTCCGGGGGTCCCTTACAAGGGAAATATCAAGGTCCGTGACGTCGGGGTGACGTGGGGGCGCCTTCCCGTGGGCTCACCACCTGCAGAAGGGACCGTAAGGGACGGTGCTGTGAGGATTGGGCAGCAGTCAAAGGCGGGGGCCTGCTTAGACTGCTGCCCCCACGACCCGAATTACGGATAAGTGGGAGAAAATGAATGAATAAATGAATGAATAGATAGATAGATAGATAGATAGATAGATAGATAGATAGATAGATAGATAGATAGATAGATAGATAGATAGATAGATAGAATATTTTGGACCTTCATATAAACTCATACATATACACAGTATATAACACACTTGATAATGCTTGCTTACGAATGTGATCTACTCATAAAAAACAAAACGATTACTTTAGGTTTGAAAAAAAAATGAAATCCTGCTGTCTATTGTAAGACACTAAAACAAAATGATTTTTTTTTCACTGGAAAGATACATTATGCATAATTAGCTCAACGCCATATGCCACAGCACATGTAAAACATCAGTCTGAGTGCAGTTTAGCCCTTCGCTGTTTATTAAAGGTCTTGGGGAATTGTCAAGCTCATTTGTAACCACACAATCCAACTCTGCTTTGCTAGAACACTGCAAACAATCTGCCTTGTTCAGACAGTAGACATGAACCTAATGAGAATGTGACCTTGCTGCAGATTTGAAGGCAGATGAAGACCAGCGGAAAGTAGATGAAAGGCGGGAGCAAGCGGAAGGTGAGAAAGGCTTTGCAGATCTGTGCTCCTCAGGCAACGAGGAAATCCGTTTTCCACTGCGATGTGCTCGTAGAAAATTTAAGCTCCTTCAGTATGTGCTGGGTTTCTCTTATTCACACACTTCATGAACGTGGAGCATTTACTACTTATATATTCATTTTAACGATACCCCAGTGCTCTCCAATGCTTGATTTGGATTAGATGTTGATGCATAGCTATAACCAGTGGTGGACAGTGAAAAATGTATTTTTTACGTCATTACCGCAGTTAATACATTTTTTAAGAATCGGTACATTATCAGAGTATTTTTTTCCTTATGGCAATCTTTTACTTCAATTCATTTTAATGCATAATATATGATTCTTCACTCCACTTCAGTACTACATTTTCAAAAAACACACTGTATCTCACCTTTCTTGAAGTGAAAACCTCACAGTTTCTAACGAGTTTGCATGGAGTGAGCTACACTCACTGTAGGTCTGTAATAATAGAAAACTCGCTCCTTAAAGGTATGAAGTGCGGGAGAATGGAACATTAATTTATGATTTAGTTCTGATGGTCAATACATTTACATTTTAAAACCTACAGAGACATTTATAAACAGATAATTTTGTACTTTTGCCCAAGTAGAAATGTAAAAAGATTTCTATTCATTTTAATGTTGTAATATTCATGCAGGGGATTTGTGCTTATTCACAAGTACAGGAACAGTCCACTTGATCTATCGCTGGCTATAAAACAAGTTTATATTAATGCACTTGTTCTAAGGTAATTTTTTCTATAGTAACTCTTCTTCAGTGTCAGTAAGTGGTGAAACTGTAACTGTAAGTTATTATCAAATATAAAATAAACTTAACGTTTTACAAATTGATGCAGCGTAGATGAATAAATTCCTTCAGGATGTGATGTCATTAGAAAATCTTTATGTTTTAGTCAGTAGAATAAATTTTAGGTGTGTGTGTGTGTGTGTGTGTGTGTGTGTGTGTGTGTGTGTGTGTGTGTGTGTGTGTGTGTGTGTGACAGTGCTTAAAAAAAAGGAAAAAAACAACCAAATCTATGAGCTCATTTTGGTAACTAATAAGATGTCAGATTTGTTTATTGCCTCACGGATTATACGACAGCTGGTTCATTTTATATATCAGCCAAACAAAGTACTTATTGATCATGTTTACTTGATAATGTATTGTAAACAACAAGCTGCCTGCAACCTTTAAAGCCTTTGCCTTTTTTTATTAAGGTGCATGTGGTCATGCTTTGGAATTATTTTCTTTTTTTTAAACTCAAAAGTGTTATTTCCTAATTGGTATTTGCTAGGCTCCGTTCCGCTGTGGTTAAAACACAAACTTCACTTTCCAAGATCACGATCCCCCGATCTACATACACAACTGAAATTTACCTCTTGCCTAATGACTCACAGCAAATATTGTTCACAAGGTGTTGATCCTGCTATGTGACTGCTATATATGATATACAGTGAGGAAAATAAGTATTTAAACACCCTGCTATTTTGCAAGTTCTCCCACTTAGAAATCATGGAGAGGTCTGAAATTGTCATCGTGGGTGCATGTCCACTGTGAGAGACATAATCTAAAAAAACAAATCCAGAAATCACAATGTATGATTTTTTAACTATTTATTTGTATGATACAGCTGCAAATAAGTATTTGAACACCTGAGAAAGTCAATGTTAATATTTGGTACAGTAGCCTTTGTTTGCAATTACAGAGGTCAAACGTTTCCTGTAGTTTTTCACCAGGGTTGCACACACTGCAGGGGGGATTTTGGCCCACTCCTTCACACAGATCAGTCAGGTTTCTGGCCTGTCGCTGAGAAACACGGAGTTTGAGCTCCCTCCAAAGATTCTTTATTGGGTTTAGGTCTGGAGACTGGCTAGGCCACACCAGAACCTTGATATGCTTCTTACAGAGCCACTCCTTGATTATCCTGGCTGTGTGCTTCGGGTCATTGTCATGTTGGAAGACCCAGCCTCGACCCATCTTCAATGTTCTAACTGAGGGAAGGAGGTTGTTCCACAAAATCTCGCAATACATGGCCCCGGTCATCCTCTCCTTAATACAGTGCAGTCGCCCTGTCCCATGTGCAGAAAAACACCCCCAAAGCATGATGCTACCACCCCTATGCTTCACAGTAGGGATGGTGTTCTTGGGATGGTACTCATCAGACTTATTCCTTCAAACACGTTTAGTGGAATTATGACCCAAAAGTTCTATTTTGGTCTCATCTGACCACATGACTTTCTCCCATGATTCCTCTGGATCATCCAAATGGTCATTGGCAAACTTAAGACGTGCCTGGACATGTGCTGGTTTAAGCAGGGGAACCTTCCGTGCCATGCATGATTTCAAACCATGACGTCTTAGTGTATTACCAACAGTAACCTTGGAAACGGTGGTCCCAGCTCTTTTTAGGTCATTGACCAGCTTCTCCTGTGTAGTTCTGGGCTGATTTCTCACCTTCCTTAGGATCATTGAGACCCCACGAGGTGAGATCTTGCATGGAGCCCCAGTCCGAGGGAGATTGACAGTCATGTTTAGCTTCTTCCATTTTCTAATGATTGCTCCAACAGTGGATCTTTTATCACCAAGCTGCTTGGCAATTTCCCCGTAGCCCTTTCCAGCCTTGTGGAGGTGTACAATTTTGTCTCTAGTGTCTTTGGACAGCTTTTTGGTCTTGGCCATGTTAGTAGTTGGATTCTTACTGATTGTATGGGGTGGACAGGTGTCTTTATGCAGCTAACGACCTCAAACTGGTGCATCTAATTTAGTATAATAAATGTAGTGGAGGTGGACATTTTAAAGGCAGACTAACAGGTCTTTGAGGGTCAGAATTCTAGCTAATAGACAGGTGTTCAAATACTTATTTGCAGCTGTATCATACAAATAAATAGTTTAAAAATCATATATTGTGATTTCTGGATTATTTTTTTTTAGATTATGTCTCTCACAGTGGACATGCACCTACGATGACAATTTAAGACCCCTCCAAGGGGAAGAACTTGCAAAAAACCAGGGTGTTCTAATACTTATTTTCCTCACTGTATATTATTTGTCTTGTTATAAGAAAAGAATGTAACAAAAAAACACGGTTAGGAGGTTTGCAACATAAGGAGCTGGAAGTTGTTGGGAATTAATAATCAAATTACACTGGCTACATACACAACAATGGATGGACTTTATGGATGAATGAGCACAAATTTCAACAACCACCCTATAAAATCTAGTGAAACATCGTCTGCTATTATAACAGCGAATAGGGACTAAATATGGAATCTTTCAAAAAGAAAGTACGGATCTTATGGTGAAGTGTTCATATATGTGTGTGTGTGTGTGTGTGTGTGTGTGTGTGTGTGTGTGTGTGTGTGTGTGTGTGTGTGTGTGTGTTTTGCTTTGTTTATTGCAAATAGGTCTCATCAAGATGTATCATTTTCTGTGCTCTCCATTTTACTCACTGCACATGTTCCAACAAGTAATAAATGTCTGGATTCCTCAATTTTCTCAAATTTATTAGTTTCATTTTACTCACCCCTGAACATTTGATTACAACGTCTATTCAACATTGTACCGAGGTGTGCTACTCCAGGGCCAACATTTAACACAAATTGAACACAGCAGCACACAGATGAATGCCTTTTTTTCCTTAGCCACTTGCATCTGTACTGAGGCTTGTAGTAGTACAGCTGGTACTAATTGTGTGTTAATCTTCACACAAAATCAACATTTTTGCAAGCCCCAAAGCCAATCACCTACCTTCTATACAAATACTGCTTTTTTTTATCGTTCTCCTCTGCTTGCATTGCTCTTGGAGGTCAATTTCCCTCCCTGCTGCTTATCATTGAGCAATATTAGAGCCTAAAGCACTGGTCCTCTAAATGCGAGCACAATAACTCAATCACATTGGTAGAGATCTCATTCCAGCCTGTGTGCTCCGGTCAACCAGAGGCTTTGCATTCTCCCAATGCTTCCTGAGCTTCACTGATTGACAGACACTGGGCTCTTTCAAGGGTAAGTTCACCCCTAAATTGCATTTTTTTCTTTTTTCCCATTACTTTTTGTGTTTTGCGGCTCTAGTCTATGCTGCCATGACACTTCTGAGGTGGTCATGTGGGAGCTTTAGTGTGGGTGAGTAATTATCCCACAGCGTGCTTGAGTTCTTGGTTTCTGTTTGGTGATTCAGAAGGTGTTGAATAATTATCCATAAAAGCAGCTCTGACGGTTGGCTGATTTATCAGTTTTAACCATATTAATGCTCTCTTTTTTAAAGCTCACATTATTGTTTGCAGAGGTGGGAATAACGAAGTACAAATATTTTGTTACTGTACTTAAGTCGATTTTTCAGTACTTTACTTCACTATTTATTTTTTTTTTTTTCACTCATTAAATTTTTACACAAATATCTGTACTTTCTACTTCTTACATTTTCAAAACAGGCTTGTTACTTTAGTTTTAATCTATTTGGTGAAATGTGATTTTTTTTTTATATATATTTTTTTTTTATTGCACACTGTTTTCAACCCTATTTCTTGTGACTTTTTCAATCTACCAATGGTGTATCATTTCCTGGCTCTCACACACCACAGATGTAGACTAGTTTACGAAGCTAACAACGAGTAAGGCAACAAGAGGTATGGGGCAAACGTGGATGAGACAGAGGGAGTCAGTAAACATGACTGAGAACAAAACCGCAATGATGCACACAATGAACCCTCAGTGGTCGACAAACTCACTGGCTCATTTTGTAGCAGTTTTTCCTTATAACGCCAAAAAACTAACTTAAAATTTAAATACTCTGTCTTTTTCATCATACAGTTAAAAGCAATACATCACTTCAATTTATAAAGGGTCTACTTTCATTTGTATACACTCATAAAATAAAGAAAAACATACAGGGTGCACTCTCTGCCATCTCTTTTCACAGACACATAAATAAAACAAACTGAAACTCAGTGAATACTTGCCTCACAGACATAATAAACATATACTGTAAATAGACACTAAAACAGGAAATGGCTACTTTTTCCCCAAGTATATGTCAGAGCCCAAACGTCTTTACATTAAGTAAAAAAGTGCAGTCAGTATTTTAACTTTTACCAGAGTATTTTAAAACATAAGTATCTGTACTTCTACTTAAGTAAAGGATGTGTGTGTACTTTTCCCACCTCTGATTGTTTGTAGGAACTTGTACAGAGGATACTGAAGTTTGTTCAAAATGGTAGCATGTGTGCTATTTGTGTGGGAGCTATTAGAGTTGGCAGACCAACAGTTTCTTGACTCAGGCTTTGTATTGAATATTTGTGATGTTAATCTCAGCTAGCACAAGGCACACTTGCTTCTCGTTGCATCAGCACAGCAAGTTAACTAGTAAACCATGAGGGTTGAGAGGAATAGTTTTATATGCAATTTCAATTGTTACATGCTGCTATTTCACTAAGTTCGATGAAGAACTAGCAAAAGGAGAAGAGAGTGTAATAAAGTTTGGGAAAGCGAGCATGCCGTATTTTTTTATAGCATCAGCCTTATAATTCAATATGTCCATTTTCTCATTTGTTATTGTGACTGAAGTCATCTGTGTTATTTCAGCGGTCTTTACCAAGGGCCTTGAAAGGTCTGGCACTATGTGTAGGCTGCTGGCCTTGCCATGTAGCTGCGAGGGAAATCAATCTTTTATTGAATGAACATCGTTTTGACACAAACATGAACATAATTATGTTCAGAAAGCCTCTGGTTGTAGCTCACGCAGTACTCCAGAGCTGTGTTGCAGAAAAACAAAAAACCCAGACGATTGTTACTGGCTCCTTTAAACGTCTCTGTTGAAAAGCACAAGCACATCTCAGCAGGTTGCCAGAGCTTAGTTGAACTCACACAGGAACATGCTCTTTGCCATTTTATTTGGAATTATCGATTGCCAAATCCCTCTTTACACCTCAGAGCTCCCGCTCTGTGCACATGGATGAGATTTGGTTATAAACCATAGACAAATCAAAAAGGTTTTATAAAGGAATGTGTTTGTGGGCCTGAGGATTTCATTGGAATCCTGCCAATGGCACCACTATGACAATGAGGAGGTCCTACTCTCTGGGTAGTATAGTCGTTATCTCCTCTGTGCCAATTAGTGTAATACTGACAGTAAAATACTTAAGTTCACATATCACAGCTTGTTAGGAATTTGGGGTCAGAGCACAGGTCAGCCATGATACAGCACCCTAAAGCACAGAGGGTTAAAGGCCTTACTCAAGGGCCCATCAGTGGCAGCTTGTCAGTGCTAAGGCTTGAACCTGCTAACCTTCTGATCGGCAAGCCAGTCCAGCCACCATTGCCCCACTGCCCCGCTGGTGTTCTTGTAATCAAAGTACAACAGTTTTCCAACAGCACTTATTTTATTGACAAAATATAATCAATCCAACACTACAACACTACAATGTAAAAAATAAAAATAAAAAAATCATTAAAACAAATTTTCCTCAATGAAAAAAAAAAAAAACAGCCACAATGGCAAAAATGGTAGATTAAACTAGGAATAAAATATTTTTCCTTAACATTTTTCTGTCTTTTTTACTGAAGAGAAGAATGTAAAGCTAAAAGAAAACAGCAACGTTATGTTAATTTAGATGGCCTTTTGCACCAGCTGTTTGTGTGAAAGAAGCGTGAGCTGTATATTTATGCAAGGTCTATTCGTGATGTGACACTTATGATTTCTAACTTGAAATGTGATAAATAAAATATTTATGGTGTATACTGCAGCCTAAGCTTTTAATATAAATCCTATCTGGCTAAATATCATTGCTTGGACCTTTAGTCGCACTACCACACCCAATCTGGATTATTCAAGGAATTATTTTTAGATTTTATTTGATCATTTACACAGGCAATAAAATGGCCCAAACCAAAAATGCAAGAATGTTACACTTTTTATGGTCTTAACAATGAATTTGTAGTCAGAAAAAAAGCAAAGAATAAGACAACTACAAGCCTGAGGAGAAGGACCATCCCATTAATCATTAGCACTCAGTTCAAAAGCCTGCATCAGTAATGGTATGGGGTGCAGTAGTCCCTATAAAATGGGCAGGCAAAAAAAGGCATCCTCAATGCTAAAGGTACAGTATATACAGGCTTTAGAGCAACACATGCATCCATCCATCTTGTTCAGGGAAGGCCTTGCATATTTCATCAAGACAATGTTAAACCGCATGGCTTTGTAATGGAAGAGTCCTGGTTCTGAACTGGCCTACCAGAAGTCCAGACCTTTCACTGTATAAAAGCAAGAAAATCATGAAATGATTAATACAACCAAAAAGACCCAGGATAGTTGAGCAGGCAGACTCCTGTATCAAACACAAATAAGGAAACATTCTTCTCCCAAAACTTCAGCAGCTGGTCTCCTCGGTTCCAAGTATACAGGATGCTACGCAGTGGTAAACGTTGCCCTGTCCAATATATTTTAGGCATGTTGCAAATTACTGTATTTTTTCTTTTTTCTTAAATTAAACATTTGATATGGTTTTCATTGTGAATAAAATACATGCTCATAAGATTTGCAAATTATTGCATTTTGTTTTTAATCTAAATTTCACACAGGATTCTAACTTTTTTGGAAGTGGGATTGTATTTGTTAAAATCTTTCTAATTTTCTGACCATTAATGTATTTTTTATAGCTTAATATTTTGCTATTTTTTGGCCAATTTTTTGTCCAGAAGTAACATGATTTATGAGTCCGCTTACTTTTAATAAGACATTTCTAAGTATTGGAAATACTGAAATAACCTAAATACATTTCTTTGTCGAAGAACTATGCATAATTTAAACAGTAATGTTTAAATCACTTGAATTATTAGTGCACATTTTAAGAAAAATATACTGTATGGAAATCCTGTTTCTATATAGTCTGACAGACACAGAGGGATACCCGGGGTCACATGTTCCATTGCATACATGTCCAATGTAGAAACCAGCATTTTTAGCAGTTTTCTCAAAGTAAAATGATGTCAACCCAAACTTAAGTTCTAGTTTGAAGTATCCCATTTAATTCACTATGTTTCCTGCAATTCAGTAACAGCGTTTTCTCTTCTACATCTGACAACAAGTTGGCGATGAAAGTGAATGTGATTTGATCGGAGATCGTGTCAAATATTTGGCAAGCATGTCCGAGTGAGAGTGCACATGCAGGATCCAGTGGCCTGTGTTCAGGTGGTCGGGGCTAAACAGGAGTGATGAACATAGGGCAGAAGAGCAAGTGGTGTTTAGTGCTGCTCATTAGTGGATAAGGGGAGACCCAGCTGTGGTGCAGTCATCAAGGGAATCCTAATGTGCATCTAATCCACAACAGTGTTTAAGAAATGAGATTAGTCCAGCTAGATAGCTCCTTCTCATTCAGCTACAGCCACATTTCACACTCTTTTTTTTTCTTTTTCTTTTTTTTAACTCTCTTTCCACCCCTTGCTATCTCTTCTACACTGCCAAGGCCATATGCGCCTTATGGACAAAACCGAAACTTTGCCCATTCATTCTGTAATTACATTGCCATTGCTTGTCTGCTCGGGTTAGCTATGTTGTCGTTTTTTGCTCTCTTTCCTCAGCGGCTGAATATGTGTCTGTCTCTCTACAATGTGGCAGACCAAACAGTGCCGTCAGAGCAGTCATGGCAACAGCAATGCTGATAAGAGCTCCACTCAGCACTGATAACCTGCCAGGGCGTGTGAGCAGAAAAGGGTAAGGAAGATTGAATGGCAGCTTCCAAAAGGACCATTTGGCATATTTGTGTGCCCTATTTTCTCCTGGGAATGCTGAGCTATGCGGCAAACAACAAGTGAGCCACATAAGGTGCCTCATGGACATTAATAAGTCTGGAGATGAGGCCCACACATGATGCTCTGAATTTTGAAACCTGGAGGATTAAATGAGGCACGGATACACTTTTAGAGAGGCCAGAGACGTAACACAGATGCAAAAGCACACTCCGATTAGTTTGAGCTCATCGGTTTTTTGACCCTTTTCTTACCTCCTACATTTTTCTATGTACTTTAGTAGCAGCTGGCCCAGATGGGTCAGGTGAAAATGGGGCCTGTTCTAATAACACCGTCTATTTTCACAATAGCAAACAAATGAATGTCCACAACTTGATTAGCCAAGCAGTGAGGTAACTTTTCTTTCTTCCAGTGGAACTGGGACGAACAAGGTGCACCCATTGTGTGTTTTCAACTTCTGATTGGCTTTGGTAAGCTTGCATCAGCAAAAAAAAAAAAAATAAAATAAATAAATAAATAAATAAGAAGCTGCCTTGACAATATAGTGAAGACAGCACATGGGGAGATACATTCATATTGCAGACTAGTGCATCTGCTGTATCCTTTGGCCCAGTATTGCCCTGTATGATTTTGTCATGGTCTAGTGCCCCGTTTCCTTTTTTTTTACCTCTCTTTTTATTTTAGTCCAGATCCCTTCCTTAACATCCTTTTATATTCTGTAGCCTGTGAATTTGTCTCCTTATCCACAAGTCTCATCTCTCAAATAAACAAATAAACAAATAAACTTTTTCCAAGCTTACTTTTAACATCTGGTGCATACTGTATGCTGTTATGAGTCATACATAATGCTTGAAATATAAACCTTCAGAAGTTTATTTTTATACGAACCACAGACCTGGTTTTTGATTTTCATTTCCTTTTTTTTTACATGAACAACAATTGAACAATTCAACACAAAAAAAGTGTCTATTATGCAAGTCTCTGTTTCTTTATCTGGTTGCCTATGCTCCTGCTCGATCTGGTCACGGGCACTGAAACGAGAATGATGTGTGCTTGCACTGGCACTTGCAAAATTAAGTGGCATTGACTCTTTTTTTTCTCGAGTGTATTGGCAGAATCTTAAAGAGCGTTGCGGAAAAATAACTTTGCACCAATTTCGGCTCGATATTCCTCATTACTTGTTTCTTCATTTCCCTTTCTTGGGTTTTATTCTAAATGCACTAATGAGCTCTGAATCGTGTGGTCATGATCATGCAGAGAGAGCAGACCGACCCTGACTAATCAAGGTGGCTTGAGTGGCAGAAGGCAGAACTGGAAAGCTGGAAATCTGGATCGCTGATCCACACAGCAGGATGATTGAAAGTGCCACTGCCAGTCATACACACAGGAAGTGGCCACACTCTGATTCGCAATGGGCCGGTGGTTGATAACAGGCTTATTGGTGTGTGAGCGCAGGGTGAAGTGTGAGTTGAGCTGTGAGCATGTATAGGCATGTGTGAGCATGTGTGAGCATGTGTGTCTGTGAACTTGTGTGAGCCGTTTTAGGTTCAGTGACATTTGTTGCCTTGTGTGATTAAGCGCTGCATAGGAGAAACACGCCAGCGAGGATTCTCGGCTGTCTGTGTGGAGATGTGGGGGTGTGGATGATCTGAGACACTTGCCTGAATGCAAGAAAGCTGATTCAGTGCCAAAGCTTGCCTCGCTCTTTCTTTCTCTCGCTCTTTCTAGGTCTTTCTGTATCCGGGAGCCTCTGCCTGGAAGTGTAGCACCTGTTTATGAGAAGCGAGGAGACGTGCCGGGCATGAGCCCAGAACTTGACTCTGAACTGTAGAGAAGTAGAGTGGGTCATAGCTCATCGGGGCCTGGGCTGTGACGTGATCTGGCAGCATAAGCGAGACAGCAGAGACAAGCTCACTACTGTATTCTCTTTCTCCCTCTTTCTCTCTCGTTCTCTCAATATAGGTTCTTTTTACTTGGGCAACTTAGACCAAACATACTGTAAATGTAAGCGAAGAGATCTCGGGTGGAGACAAATTGGTTCCTGGTCATCATTGACACCTCCGACACTACCAGACAGAAGAAAAGTGCCTTTACTGGCACAAGGGCAGAAAGGAAGGAGCAATAAATATCGTGCAGAGAAAGGGAGAATTGAGTATTTCCACAAGTCTGCTATAAATATACTAGAGTTCAGCTCCATAGACAATACGCTTTATATCTGAAAACAAAAGTTGAGAGATTGGTGTGAATGCCAGGTTACACATGGAGGGAAGTGTTGCACCCAAGCCCCATAGGGGATATAATTTACTGAATACATAGACAAAATTCAAGCGATCTAATCTCAAATAACATTTGTTAAATGCCAGTTTACTTGGTAGATTGTAACAATATGTATTAAATATATACACAACATTTCTTATATATACACAACCATAATTCATATAACATTTTTTTGTAGTTATAAAGTATTTTACTTCTCTCTATCCACATTTTTTTGTTGAATGGTGGTTGAAGTGGTGCTTCATGACCACAGATTTTGGATGGGCAGGTGACCTAGTTTTAAACAAAATTATGTTGAGAGATTATAAAATGTTTTCTTTATTTTTTGCTATAGTCTACTATCAAATAAACTGGTAATGTATCCCTGTTAAGAGTCTAGCGATTTGTTTTGAGTGAGTTTAGCCATCCTTTTTTTTTTTTTTTTTTTTTTACGGTGTTAAAGAAAAGACCTAAAAACTGGGCCAGATAAATTGCCATTGGAATTTTTTTTTTTTTTTTCTCAACCTTGCTAAACATTTTCACACATTTCTTATGATACAGATATTACTCCCAACCCATTACTCCGTTTCCATTTTATAATGTTTGCAATATAATCGTACCATAGAAACAATCCTTTTCAGTTATCTGAAATTCCTGTTTGCTATAAGATTGCTATAATAAGAAATAGTTGCGAGTAGGAAGTACTTCATGCCCAATCTGGCATGCCTGCCACTCTTCTCTACACTATAGATTTATTAGTTATATAATGTGGTCGGGTAGTAATAAATACATTTTTAACAAGCAAAATAAATACTTTAGACTAGAACATAAAAAAAAGAAAGAAAATCTTTTAATGTGCTTATGTATATGTTTCAGGCATTTCCACTACTGAATGATTGCTGGGCGATTCAATGTTCTTAATGACTCTGTAACCCAATCTTAATTTGGATGGAAAATAGGCTAATCACTAATTTAGAGATCAAAAGTTAAATCTACTAGACCAAAGCAAGACCAAAGTACAAGACCAAAGTACACAATGGGTGACACCGGAGGCGAAGTTTATCAGACTCATTAAGTTACTGCAAACCTTATTACTGACTCCTTTATTCTGGAGGACTGTAATTATTCCTTGGGTTATCACTGGCTTGTGTTTCTATTTAAAAGCCGTTGATGTGTAATTATCATGCAGCAATGCTCTAGATGCCCTCTACTTTATACTTAAAAATAAGAAATGAATTATTGTTAAGTCAATGTGGTATAGCTGTCTGCTTCTTTAGTAAAGCAAACTTGTAAATCTAATAATGATTACTATTATTAATAGTGGTAGGAGTAGCCATTGTATTATCATTCTTGGAGCATATTAAAAGATATTGGCTAATAAGTATTTAAAAACATTCTAAAATAATCTTCATTTTTTTTAACAGGTTTATTTTCATTTCCTTTTTTTCCCCCAGGTTTATTTAAAATATTTTATCAGTTGTCCCAAAGCAATTTCCAGATAAAAATCTAAAAATCTAAAATCACAAAATTGTAGCATCAAGAGTTCCGTATGTGCAGTTTAACGTATGTATTTGCTACTTTCACTTAACTGCAGTTGGCAACTCTGTAAAAGTATATAGAAATTTTCAGACATACTGTTAACCTTTTTTCATTCAAACTGTATAAATAATGTGATACACTCATGTGTATAAATGTGTATAAACTCATGTCCAGTCTGAGACATTAATCATCCCTTCTCAATCACTTAGTAGCCATTTTGGTTATCAGTTCAGATAACTCTCACGTTATTGCAGTACCGAATTCATTATTTTGTTTAATATTGACCCCCAAAGAGCAAGAGAGGTTGGTGCTATTATTGTTGATGTGTTATTGTGCCTAATTTATAAATGGAACTTTATCAGAGACACTGTATGTACAGTATATACTATTCACTTCCAGCATTTGTTTCAGGCTTCTGCAGAGGGATTGGTAGTTAACTTCTATACATATGTGGGTCTTACTCTTCTTCTTCTTCTTCTTTCGGCTGCTCCCATTAGGGGTCGCCACAGCGGATCATCCATCTCCATACCACCCTGTCCTCTACATCTGCCTCTTTCACACCAACTACCTGCATGTCTTCCCTCACCACATCCATGAACCTCCTCCTTGGCCTTCCTCTTTTCCTCCTACTTGGTGGCTCCATCTTCAGCATTTTTCTACCAATATAATTCATGTCCCTCCTCTGCACATGTCCAAACCATCTCAAATATGTGGGTCTTACTCTGTGGTGTAAAACATTTTACTGCAGTACATGCTGACAGATGTTACTAAGCCGTTTTTTTCCATGTACATCAGACTTTGGCACATCTTTATTTTTCTGATTTAGTTTAGAAGCTAATGGGTATTGCACAAATAGCAAAAGACAATTTGTAGTACATGATATTTTATGTAGGATTTAACATGCTTTTGATGGATCTGTTTGGCTGATTAAATTTTGATTTGTTGATACACTGTTAAATTGTATGTTTTATTTTCTCTATGAAACTCGAATATTAGCCAGATGATTATATCAAGTTTCATCTAAAGCACTGTACTCTATAAAACTGCAGAACCATAATGTTACACTGCATTAACAATAGCCAATCTATAATAAAGCCAGCTTTAATTTGGCATAACAATCCGATTAATATTCAGTCTTTATTTCTCTGGATGTATTTCAATACAGATATATTCCACTCAAGCAGATAATGAGAGACTGCATATGTAGTCTATTCATATTCTGATGGTGAAGGCCTTCGACCATAGTTTTAAAGCGAAATCCAATTTGCTCTTCCTGGATAGGGACTTCAAAGGAAGCTAGCAAAAAAATAAAAATAATTGTAGTTGATGGTGTTATTGCAGAGAGGAAATGAGCAGCACAACTGATGACATTGAAAAATTGTGCTATCATGAATGGAGGATGAAAAAAAAAATCAAGTAAATATTTTTAATTCCTTGCACAGATTCTATTAAATGCCAGTCATGTTGGTTTTATGCAGCACATCAACTCTTAGTATCCTATTATGCGCCGTAATGGCAGTTCTACAAACATTCATCGCTTGGCTTGATTGCCTTTACAAAACTCATTACACTTCTGACCTATCAGAACTCAGCCTCTTATGACAGGAAATTGAGGCATGTGTTTGGAGCTGCTGTCTTTGCTGTTAATTGCACTTGGAAAACGAATGCAGAAAACGTACGAGGAGAATTTAGCCAATGGGCCCATGACTGAGGAAGCACAAGATGTCTGAAGGTACCAATACGTGAATTTTGGAGTAATTGGATTCATGACCTTGAGTGTCATCCATCACAGAGGCACTGCTTTTGGCTTGGAAATTTCCCCCATTTTCTGAGATTATTGAAAATGTCAACATGGCTGAGAACTGCATGGACTTTAGCAGCAATTTCTGAACTGCACGCTCATAAAAGGTCCAGACCCTTGAAGGATTTAAATTTCAGTTTTAATTCTGTAATGCAAATGAGACCAAAGACCCTCTTTCATCATCTTGCAATGAGCTATAAGTGTAAACATTATAAAGAGTGAAAAGGTTATTTAACTCGACACATTTAAAACACATTCTGGAGAATGTAAATAATTGTATATGGTTGCTAATGATGGATTCGGGTAAGCATAACTAAACAAATAGTTTACTTTGATATCTTATTTACTAGGAGGTTCTAAATAGGGAGCATTATTAATATTATTACATTAACATTATCTACAAAAAAAAAAAAAAAATTTATATATATTTATATTTGTTCAAGTTATAATAACTCCTAAAATATCTACAAGATTCTAATGTTGATAACAAATTTGTAGTTTAGTTTAAATATCTATAAATTATCAATACAAGGTTGTCCTGAACTGGGTATAATTATACAGAAACTGTAATGTCTGCTATAATAATATCAAATAATTTAAAACCTTTAAAATGTCACAGTTGTGTATTTCAAGTAAAATAAATCAGATGTTTAATTATTCTTCATTAGAATTTTAAGATTATGTTTAACGTCTATGCTTTGAAATGATGGAATATGAGGTTCGTTATGTAGTAATGCTGATGTAAGAAAGCTGATGTAAAGTCAGTATGGTGTTTATTGGGAGTAATTTAGTACCGATTGCTATAATTCCAGCCAATATTAAGTTTACAGGCATAATGCATAACGACGAACAAGAAATGTAAACAAGGCTCAGTATTACATATTAATGTTGATATGGGTTAATGCAAAGTAATGGAGTGTGTGTTAGAGAAGTGAAGAAAAGAGTGCAGGCAGGGTGGAGTGGGTGGAGAAGAGTGATAGCAAGTGTGATTTGTGATAGAAGGGTATCTGTAAGAGTGAAAGGGAAAGTTTATAGGACTGTGGTGAGACCTGGGATGTTGTATGGATTAGAGACAGTGGCATTGAGTAAAAGACAGGAGGTGGAGCTGGAGGTAGCAGAGCTGAAGATGTTGAGGTTTTCCTTGGGAGTGATGAGGATGGACAGGATTAGAGGGACCGCACATTTAGGATGTTTTGGAGACAAGGTCAGGGAGGCGAGATTAAGATGGTTTGGACATGTGCAGAGGAGGGATATGGGGTATATCTGTAGGAAAATGCTGAGAATGGAGTCGACAGGAAGGAGGAAAAAAGGAAGACCAAGGAGGCGGTTTATGGATGTGGTGAGGGAAGACCTGCAGGTAGTTGGGTTAAAAGAGGCAGATGTAGAGGACAGGCTGGTATGGAGACGGATGAGCTGCTGTGTCGCCCCCTAATGGGCGAAAGAAGAAGAAGAAGAAAGTTATTGCAATGAAATATACACAGGAGTGGATTTCTAGGACATGTAGAAACAATCTGGGAAAAACTCCATTGACAGGAGAAGGTGTACCAAACAGAATCAGTATAAAACACCATGGCCAGCTCTAAAGACATGCTTTATTCTGCCTTTATGTGTTATACCAAGCACCACATACAGATGTGTTATTGCATTTACAAACTTTAAAAAAGCAGATTGCACAAGAAGACTTTTGAATGCATTTAAGTATCTAAAGGCAAAGTACCGATCTATGAGAACTATTATATTTTAATAGCATATGCTCCATTCAATGGAATTCAATTTTCCATTCTCCTGCACATCATACCTTTATAGGGAGAGAGTTTTCTATTGTTACAGACAGACAGTGTGAGAACTCCTACTCCACACATTTATATCAAAACTGTGAGGTAATGGATGAGGTTTCATGGCATGTTTTTTTCTCAAATGCAGTGTAGAAAAATGAAGGTATAACACATTAAAGTGTGGTAAAGTAAATGTTCTCAAAATGAAGAATATAGAATACAGTATAGATTTTTGTGTTAAAAAATGTACTTAGGAACAATAATGAAGTAAAAATACTTATATAATGTCCATCACTTCACAAGCATACTGTATGTACATTATATAGTACCTACTAGAACTTTGGTTTAGAGATTTAGGGAGCTGACTCAAAGACTACATTGTGTGTGTGTGTGTGTGTGTGTGTGTGTTTATTTTTTATGTTTATAACGTTCATAATGATTATGGAAATGTTAAAATATATTAAAGTTGTTTCATAGTTATTCATCATCATCATCTCCCGTTTATCCGTAATTCGGGTCGCAGCAGTCTAAGCAGGCCCCTGCCTTCGACTGCTGCCCAATCCTCACAGCACCGTCCCTTACGGTCTCTCCTGCAGGTGGTGAGCCCACGGGAAGGTGGCCCCACATCACGGACCTTGATATTTCCCTTGTAAGGGACCCCCGGAGCATAGAGGGTTAAGGGCCTTGCTCAAGGGCCCAAGAGTGGCAGCTTGGCGATACCGGGGATTGAACCCCAGACCTTCCGATCGGCAACCCAGCGCCTTAACCACTGGAGCCACCACTCCCCCCCACATAGTTATTCAAACAATATTTATAGTTAAGTTCTTCTGTACACCACTTGTCATTATCACGACTAACATTACAACATGATAAGTTATTATTATAAGAGCTTCCAGTGTACAAATAATTATAAATTATTGATTTATAGGCTTTATAGATTTATGGGATTATGGGCTTTATAGTAAGCGTTTTTACTGGTTGCATTTGTCACAGAAATTTTAGTTCAACATTTCTGAACATTGCAAAAAAGGGGGAATAAAGTTGATGTCACACCATGAAGTTATGGGAAAGAGTAGTGGAAGCCAGGCTGAGAGAAGAGGTGACCATCTGTGAGCAACAGATGCCGGTTTTATGCCAAGGAAGAGCACCACAGATGCATTATTTGCTTTGAGAATGTTGATGGAGAAGTATAGAGAAGGTCAGAAGGAGTTGCATTGTGTGTTTGTAGACGCTGTGGCGACCGCTAATGGGAGAAGCCGAAAGTAGAAGAAGAAAAAGAAGAAGCAGTTAATGAGATGAAAATAATTGTAGTTGATCTTTGCTGGATGGTGTTAAGTTGGATATGTTTTTTCGCTCTTGTGGTTTGCTGTTAATGTCACAGATGGTCATGATTCAGTGCGCGAAACAAAAATTGTGGGAATTTATAGACTCTCGATATAAAAGAAGAATTTTCCGAAGTGAGAGAAGATGACTTGTTCGATGCCTAAAGCATTGGTGTCAAGAGGTTAGCTCCATAATTGACACATTTGAGAAGTGGAGAAGCCAATTCTTTTTTGAGCTTCAGAGTGACAGCTGTAAGTGGTCACCTGGTGGAAAGATTGAAGTTAAGGGCCTGTATCAGTTGATTGGACCCATTGTGTACTTTTGTCCCTGTGTGTGGGTGATTGATGAAAATTACACAAGCTTCTATTTTTCCGAGAACATTTAAGAGTTGCCATTAGAGTCTGGCTCTGTGTGCTGCCATGTTTTGTTTTCGTGGGCAATGACGTCTTTCACAGTCAAAGCATTGTATATCATCAATAAAAACCTTCTGGAAATGAATTGATTTGTTTCTCGTGAATGTTTAGGCTTGTTAATTATTTTGCAGAATGACAAATTGTGTTTCATTTCTTAATTTTCTTACCCAAATTCAGCAGGTGCATACCGACAAGTGGATTCAGAGTTGAAATCTTGGGTCCTAAAGTTAGATACATATTTATGCATGGAAAGTTATAAATATATAGAGATAGTTAAAAATGTGTTATAATTTTGCGATGACACTACCCTTCATTATTTTAACAGTTTATAAAATATCACTTGATTCAATTCAATTTAATGAAATTGTATTTTCTATAGTGTGCCAGCATTTAATTCTTAATGCTAATTAATTTAGCTGATATCTCAAACTCATGAAATCATAATTTGTGTGTGAGATGTAGGCGGTTGGGTTATAGATCGATGTGCTGTCTTTTATAGAAATATTTCAAGGTTTAAAGGACAAACTGACACAAGCAGTCATTTATAATTACTTAAAAAGTTAAGCATTTCTATAATTATAAAAGCATATGTGAATCTTCAAAACAACCCTTTAGTATCAACATACAAAAACGATTAAGTGTATGAGCGTGGGGGTTCACCTATACTGTCTATGCTTATATCAGACTACCAGACAGTGTGCATCGAGAGTGTCCAAAATGCCAATAAAGTCAATGCTAGCATCCTATCCTCAGTGCCCCAGAGAAGCACGACACTAGAGAGAGAGAGGAAATCTTGCAACGCCGCTACACCACCATTCATATTGATCAGCTACAATGCAACAGCAGCAGCCAAGAGAGACGCAGCCCTATAGACCTGCATCCCACATAGCCAGGGCTCAATAAATATTGACTAATGAGACCTTGGTTATGAGATTCTTGCACTGCCACATATTGCTACCTTTATTGGAAAGCTTTGGGTGGGAATCGACGTGACAGTACTGCTCTGTTGTCTGAAACTGAGGGGGATAAACTGTTTAGGAGAAAGAGATCAGAGAGCATGGACCCCCCTGGCCCAAGCTGTAATTGAGTTCACATATTGGCTCAGCTCACATTTCCTAGGACTATATGAAGTGGGCAAAATATTACTCTGATTATATTGCAATAGTAAAACACTTTATAGTATATGAACTCCTTTAATCCTAGGACTGGACTAGACTGCGGTCCAGACCAGCATTGAACAATTTTAAGTGCAGAACTTTCCTATTTATTTCAATTACTATTACTGCTACTAATATTACTAGCAGTACGGCTACTGCTGCTACTACTTAAAAATAATAATAATAAGAAGAAGAAGAAGCGGTAGAGGAGGAAGAGGAAAAATTAGTAGGCGCTACCTAATCTCAGGCTTTAATATGAATACTAAAAATAATTAGCTTTGCAAAAATGACACTTTCTTGATTCAAGAACCTGCCAGTAGACACTTCTATGTATAATTTCTTATAGTTAATTTTCCATATTCTGTCACCGATTCACCAATGATCCAGGATATTGCACAGCCCAATCATCCGCAGAATAAAGACCACCTAAATCCGTCTTTACATTCTAAAGAGAACCTCAATACCTATTCACATCCAGAAGGCTCACTGCGCTCCATTCACACACCAGTGAGAAACTCAGAGCATGTTCACACACATCATTGAGAAAACTCAGTGCATGTTCACGCATGAAAGAAAAATAATGAGAAATCTGGTACACTTCGAAAGTGGTATTTTGGGAGCACTTAGAGCTGGTTAAAGACCCAGTCAGAAGCCATCACTGTGGAAGCTGACAGAAATCTTTATCTTTAATGCTATGCCCTTGTTGGAATGCTTTTAGTGAGAGACACTAACTTTAAATTATAACCTTCTTAAATATATTTTTTTGCCCAACATAGAACACAGCAGGATTATAGAAATAAAATACAAACAAAAAAAGAATAGTAGGGAGTGCCTTTTGTAACTTCATTAGGCATGCCATTGTTGGTCTAAAATGGAGAGATTTATTTTCCCTGCCACAGCATTTTTATCCCGGCCAACAGAACAAAACTAAGCTAGTTGTAACGATCAGGAGGCAGGAAGAAATTGCTGAGTATGTTTAATGGGGCTCTTGCTGGAATCACTGTCGACAAAAGTCTGATGCATTAAGTACACAGACCTACAGGGTTAATCCCATAAACTCCCAGAAGCACCAGTGGATAAAATCTACATACATCATGAAATGGACACATTGCTAGCCCAATTGTCCTGTATGTTCAAGTCGGGTGGGGCAGGGACCTGCTTATTAATGTTAGCACAAATGATCAGCCACTACAGCAAAACATTAGCTATTTATTTTCTTTCTAAGGATGTAATTAATGTCTGATATGATAAAATACCTGTTCATTTCCCCCTAGTCTGCATTAATGCATGCAATACATAAACTATCTCACCATATGTTTTTCCATTACATTAGCTACCACTTCATAGCCTTGTGAATCAGGTTTCTAGGCAATCAAAATATGCTAAAACTTTTACTTGCTTGGTGGTCTGTCTAATGCATTTATGATTTATGCACTCCCATTAGTTTCACTGCAATTACTGAATAATACATGGTTCTAGCACATGCTTAAAGATGAACACCTAAATAATGAGCTTTGGGATTGAGGGGTTAATATGCAGATTTCTAATCACAAACAGAAACAGGGATATAAGGTCAGAGTACGGAGATGCAGTAACAAGGTACCAGGAGAACCTACTGTAAGTCTCAGCAACAAGTTTCTTAAAATTAGTGAAAATCTGGAATAAGACAACAGAGTATGTAATGAGTACATGTCTGGTAATGAGTCCAGAAACAAAGAAACAATGTCAGGTGGTGATAAGAGAATAGTGAAAGGATCAAGTCGGATCATGTGTGGACCAATCAGCAATTCCTAGAGAGGCAGTATTATGGGGCTGGAATAATTTTTTTTCATCCCCAGTAAGCGCACTAAGCTCAAATCTTGTCCCCCCAGGAGCCCTTCTTCTGTCCAATTAGTTGGTACATTTTTAGCTGTGTATTTAGGAAAGCAGAATTTCTGCTGTTTTTCCCCCTGAAAGAAAGTGTAATCAACTGTGTTTGTGTGAGCCACCAGCCTAAGGTGGCAGTCAGCACAGCTGGTATTCAACACCAATTCCTTAGTCAGTTGGACCAGTGCACTGGTAAAAAAGTCATTTTAACCAGGAAGAAAGGCAAGACTACTAGAATTTGTCTCTTTATAAAAATGCTGCTTTGAAATCATCTGGTGAAGGTATGGAAAATGCAGTGTACCAATGGTGTCTTTGGGCAAAAAAAAGAAAAAAAAATCTGTCATAATATGTTAAGGTGTAGCAGATGCTGTTTTCAGGCCCCATGCAGTTCGTTTGTGACGGCATTATGAAACAAGGCACACTCATTTTCAGAGCTAGAGGGAAATATGTGCATCACTGTGGTGATTATGAAGACAGGCAAGGCACCGTGCCTGAGAGAAGCAATTCAAGCTTGTTTTCACCCTTTCCCATATTCAAAAAGCAGAACAAAGCTTTTCATTTCATTTTCATGCCAAAACAGAGCTATTAAAAAGTGATCTATTAAAAAGCCTTTGTGAGGCTTTGGGTTGATATTGTCCCCTATGACGGTGAGCTGAGAACATGGTCACTATGCCTAGGCCATCCTAAACCTAAATTCAAAATGCATAGAAATTCAAATGAACTGGGACACTTTCATTACATTCATAAGGAAATGTACCCAAGACCCTAATTCCAACTTTTACAAATGACCAATTACAGTGCAGGTAATGATTTCTAGGTGATGTAATGCTTGCTTTTCCTTTGCAAATCCATTCGCATTAACACAGATTTAGTGCTTGCTTTGCTGTTATAATAAACTCCATCTTCTTGGAACGCTTACCACTAGATTCTAAAGTGTGGCTATGAGAATTTGCAATCATTTAGCAACAAAATGAGATCTGGCACTAAGGACAAATGAACAGGTCCGGGGGTCTGTCATTGTTCTATGAGACAGGTCAGTGGTCCATTCACTCAAGATCTTATATATCAACAATAGCAATACTTGTCAACATAGACCTTGCAATGTGCACATGGGCAATGTCATGCTGAAAGTCATGCAGGTATCTGGGTTCCACTGAAGGATAGGGATAGTAAGATTCATGGATTTGTATCAGTGCATCAGAATAAAAGCTATTAATGTGATGCATTAATTAAAAAAAGTTTGTATCGTATACAAGTTAGCATTTGTATCGAGATGCATTCTATTTAACATATTTGCATTGAGAAAAAAAATGATAATTAGTAAATGTGCTATACTTGTTAGAAACGGTTAGTAGTAGGACCAAATGCAGGAGGCAAATGCCTTTATTCTTTATTCCAAAAGCCAGCAAAACAGAACCAAAAACAGTCCCCAAGTTCAAGAACCGGCAGCCAGAGCAATGAAGAGCAGAGCAAAAAACACAAACCAAAGTCTAAACCGAGGCAGGAAGAACAGGGGTATGGAACAGGATCAGGAGTAGGAAACAGGAACCAAAACAGGTAGGATGGCAAGAATAATCTGAGGGATTTAGCAAACCGGTGAGATAATCTAGACAGGCATGAACGTCCTTGAGAAAGCATGAGGAAGGTCGGGTGCCAGTGGCGGACACAGCAGCCCACCACAGAGTAGAACACCTTGGAGGTCGGGAAAAGTCAGATTAAGCCTGGTGGCTGCCCTGAGGATGGCATCCAGGCTTTCTTTAAAAGCAAAACCCAGGGGCCATGCGAAACCTGGGGACGGAACGACGTAGTCAGATGCATGCCTCAGGCATGCAGTGGTGTCCTTGGTGGGAGTCTGAGGCGGAGCAATCATCTCTGCAAAGGTCTGAGGCAAATGACGACCTCGGCGGGGCTCGGGAGTGGAGCGACGTCCAGAAGTGTGCACCGCAAAACCGGAAGGTCCTGACAATTCTTTTATTATTTAGAAAGTGACTAAGTGACCAATATTTCATATGTAGATTGGTTTCTCCTCACTGAACTGTTTTTCAAACGTGTTCTCTTAGCACCACAGCTACGTGAATTTGACTTATCACAACACTACAGAGACCGAGGCGTGTCCTGAGAGTCACATAGAATGCAGATTAACATGGCAGAGGTAGAGCTGCATCTTCCTGTGGACAGAACAGGAAAATAATTCCTGGTTTAGTTTAATCTTTTTGCTTTTGCACTACAAAGGCCTATTTGTAAAAGGTTAGAAGCGTTAGAAGTAGAAGGCACTTCAGTAAATTCATGATTTGCTGTCTGTCTGAACCAAAGCGATCTATCTGTACCATATTGAATTGCAAAGCATAATATTTGTTTATTGCATTGTATTGCATTGAATCGAATTGTGTTGAATCAGATCGAAATCGTATTGCACTGCATTGTCATAGAGGTAAATTGGATTGCATCGGTAGATGCTACATATGTATCTTTATTGTATGATATTGTTGGCTATGCATCAAGATGCGAAACTCGTAATCCTCAGTTATGGAAATGCACATCAATACAGATAGAAAAACCTAATTCTACCGCAAACGAAGATGTTCTAGGGCAGGGGTCACCAACCTTTTTGAAACTGAGTGCTACTTCTTGGGTACCGATTAATGTGAAGGGCTACCAGTTTGATACACACTTCTGAAATAACAAAATTTGCTTAATTTATCTTTACTTATATCATGGAAATCTATATTTTATTATTGTCATTTTCAAATTCACACCAATGCAAGTGTGATTTAAAAAAGAATAACAAAAACAATTAGATGCAGCTCACTGCTAAGTGGCGCTATGGTGAGCTATTTTTAGAAAAGGCCCACGGGCAACTCATGTGGTCCTTGCGGGCACCATGTTGGTGACCCTGTTCTAGGGAATAATGCGCTTCCAGATTTATGGCATTGAAGGCTTGTAGGTGGGAGTGATTAGTTGATTATTCATTTTTGGAAATGTTTTTTATTTTAATTTGAAAATGTTTCCATGAAAGATTGTATACAATTACCTTGTTTAGTCCGGCGGTTAAGTTTTTTGATTAATGCTCTCCATGTATGCTGTGCAAACCTATTGCATAATAACAATGTTCATAAACTTCATTGTTGCCAAGATTTTTGGTGTTCTCGGTTGAAATCTAAGTTTTGTTTGCAAATTTTGTAACCACATTTCAGTGTATGTATTGCAGTGTTGCATTTCAGATTTTTCACTTGTGGGTTTCTTCAGGTTCTCCAGTTTCTTCCCACCCCCTAGGAGCATGCTAGTAGATTGATTGGCTAAATCATTCCTTAGTGTAAATGTGTGTGTGAATGTTTCCCTGAAATTGATATCCCATTCAAGAGAGCATTTCTCATGGCTAGACATCTGGAAGACTCTGGAGTCACCATGGCCGTGGATAGGATAAAGCATTTTCTCAAAATTAATGAATGAATGTTGCCAAGGTATTGCTTCACAGCCTGTTGCCTGTAAGTCCCTCATTTTTACTAAAAATGAAAATTAAGAAACAAAGCAGATTTCTAAAATCACATGTGACCTTTTCATTTGTGTCCATGTTTGCCAAGCACTTGCTTGACAATTTTCCCATTGTTCTGCTCTCATGTACATACATACACTATCAGCTGTGTCCTCAGGAATGCCCTGGTGTAACAAGATAATTAATATACCTGTAGCTCAGCCTCCAAATACATATTTTTCACCCCACTGCAGACACCTACTGAACACATCTCAACCTGTTACAGAGGCAAGCATGTTTTTTGTAGGTCTGTGTAAATGCTTTGCTGAGAAATAGCCTGAGCCACAGGGTAATCCAGTACTTTATTGAGGTTGGTATTAAGTGCTTTTTAAATTAAAGTACTCATGTGGTAGTACTCCAATATAGTTTGGATTGCTGGAATTTTTATTCTGTAACCTAATGACTCAGAAACAAAGGTCAGAGTAGAAATGCATTAACAAGGACACCAGGAGAACCTAATCTCAGCAACGAGTGCAAAAGTACTTTTGTAAATTGCTCTGGGTAAAAGCATCTGCCAAATGGCATCAAAGCCAATGTAAACAGTGTCACTCACCAAAGTATGCTGAGAATTATCTTGTAGTCTGTGTGGCATATTGAACATGAAACTGTTGTTTAATCATTCAAACTTCATTTTAAAATTTAAGAACCTGAAAGAAACTTACATGGGCACAAATAGAACATTTGAAACTCCACACAGATCAAACTGGGAACCCTGCAGCTGTGATTATACCCATTGCCCAACCATCTCATGCTTTGGTGAATATAAAAATATCAGTGACTGTCTTTAGTCTGCTGACCAACTCACTTAGTTGTTTTTTTTTTTTT
Organism: Silurus aristotelis; assembly: GCF_946808225.1. Taxonomy (NCBI): domain Eukaryota; kingdom Metazoa; phylum Chordata; class Actinopteri; order Siluriformes; family Siluridae; genus Silurus; species Silurus aristotelis. Next base: position 9,407,182 of record NC_139574.1, read on the forward strand.
TTTATAAGGAAGGAATAAATAAATAAATAAATTGAACAGACCAGCTAAGAAGATAACATTATTGTAATAATTTGGCATTATCTAATTAGCTATAGAGATAATCCTGATCAATCATATCTTGGTAGGTTCTGTCTGATGGTGCTTCTGGAGGTTTTGATCGGCCAAAATTTGGTGAGAATTTTTTTTTTTATTGTTCTAACATGTTGGAACATCATGTCATGAGTTCAAATGCCAACAAAACCCAGCTACCACTCTGTTGAAAGTCGCTCTGAATAAGGGTATCTGCCAAATGCCATTAATATACTTCATTGGACACATAATAATAAGGGAACAAGCCCTAATAAACATCATTGTACAGAAATTAAGGATCCCCCTAACAGTAAAAGTTTAAATAAATTCCAATTACAGTTTTGGACCCAGTGTAATTTTTTTTGGCATAATTAATGACAGAAATGTCCCATGAATGCAGATTCAAGTGGTCTCATCCTTTTTATGTTTGTTGGCGTCGCTTCCACATTGTTCTGAAGTTGTGCTTAAAATGTCTCGCTCTTGCACCTGTTCTGTCTATTACAGACAATATCCTTTCATAAATAAAAGCTCTAGAGACAGCCATTAATTATTGTGAGAAAAGTCATTACATCTCTTCCGCAGTCTGAATAATGAAGTTCGGTGGAAACTCGCTCACACTCGCTATTAATATATTCATTACTGAGGCTCAGCCCTGGCCTGCCCTTATCCCAGCCAAGGATCCAGGCACCTAATCATCCCTCTCCAGATGCAGCAATGTCACCAGCCTTTCTTCATTACCACGCTGCCTCTGATGCCGTCACCAAGCCAGGCATTTTTAATTGGCATGGCCTTTACGCAGGTTTTATTTTCACACTTATATGTGAGGCAGGAAAAGCAGCATTGAGAAGAAATAATAAGAAAAATAGTGTCTAGAGTGTCTGTCTGTCTTCTTTTTATACAGTAAAAAGTAGATTCTAGAAAATCTTCAATTAAAAACCATTATTAGATTTATAGCAGAGCTGTATAGATAAAATAATAATTGAAACCGCAATACCATGTTCACATACTGTATATATTACCATTGGATTGTATTAGCAGCCTTAGCAGTAAAATACATTGCCCAAGGACTAGAGGATGAAACATCTCATAAAGTGTCAATTCTTCTCTGCAGACATTTTCTTTCTTTTCCAGCAGAATTTCTTTGACAGCTCCAAAATTGAGTGTGTCCTGTCAGACACTTTCGCCACAGACAAATGTGTGCATGTAGAACGGCTGCATACACAATGCACCTATCTAAATAGTTTAGTGCTGGATGAAGAAATGAGCTGTCTCTAAAACACAATAGAAAGACTTGCATGAAGGGAAATGTTTGCTATTGTTCGGTTTCCTGAAACAGACAGGGCTGTGATAGGGACTTGAGAAGACCTGAATATGCTGTGCGAAGAAAACACAGAAGGTGGAGGATAGGGGTGTCTCACACACAAACGAGTTTCTGCTCTATTCTAAAAGTGTGGGCAGTCGTTCCCCTGGCTGTGTCATAAATACAATTGGTCTGTGATATTGTTAAAAAAAAAAACACATTAATCCACTCTAGCTTATGTGTAATGTATGCACACAGGATATCTTGGCAGTCAGAGATTTTTTTGTTTGTGTTTGTCTGTTCAATTCTTTTGCACTGATTTATATGTATATCCCTATATTTGATTCAGGGTCAAGTCGGAATATATTATTTAGGTTGCTTCTCTTAGCCTTGGATGATGCATAATTCATGTGTTAAAGTTTGATAGGCAGAACCCAAACTGATCATACTTTTATGCTACACCTGTGCCTTCCAAGAGCCTTTGCTTCATGGTTGAATTCATCCTGCAAGCCATTACAAAAATATATCATGTGTCAGAACACTGTCAGTTTGTAGAATGAGAAATATGTAACATACAGAGTTTCACTTAACCAGTTCAACTAAATATTTAAACAAAGTGGCTACTTAGTACTCACTAGGTTAGTCTAAGTTTAAATCACATATGAAAAGCTATATATAGTGTCAATTATTAGGTTTCATGCTCCTGTTTATTCAATTACAGAATGGTACTAAGGGACAATATCCATGATCCTCATCCTTTTTGACATTGTTATCCTCTCCTAAAAGTTCTCTGTGATTACTATGACAATTATGATAATTGATTTCAAGATTGCTTTACACTTGGATTATGGAGGACTGTAAGTGCAAAGCACATCAGTAAGTCAGAAGGTGGACAAGGAAAGAAAAAAAAAATGGGAACACGACAGCAAATTCAGAAAAGCAAGATTGAAATAGAAAAGGGTAGGTCCTTAGTGAGAATAACATTTTTGTTGCTGAATGGGTACAGGGAATGACTTTTACAAGTAAAAAGAATTGCACTTGTTCAGTCTGTTCTCTTGTTAGCCTAGCAAAAAATGGTTTAAATTACAGTTGGATATGTTATTATAGAGAGAATTAATATTTTCTTCCAAATAATCAATTCTTTAGGTGTTTTTTTTTTTTAAGCTTTCATTTACTTGTATTAATGCTGTGCAAAGTTCGCAGCATAGATAAAATGTTTGTCCTTGAGTGAAAAAAAAAGAAAGCATCAATAAAACGTTTCAACAGAATCAGATTAAGGCCTGTTTTGGGCAAATCAGCAACAAGTATGTGATGTTCAATAAGGAACTAATGTTACATTTTGAAGTACCAGGGAAGAGCACCACAGATGCATTATTTGCTTTAAGAATGTTGATGGAGAAGTATAGAGAAGGTCAGAAGGAGTTGCATTGTGTGTTTGTGGATTTAGAGAAAGTGTTGTTTTATTTTATGAGGAAGTCAGGTGTGTCAGAGATGTATGTGAGTGTGGTGCAGGACATGTATGAGGACAGTGTGACAGCAGTGAAATGTGCGGTAGGAATGACAGACTGGTTCACGGTGGAGGTTGGACTGCATCAAGGTTTGGCTCTGAGCCCTTTCTTGTTTGCAGTGGTAATGGACAGGTTGACGGAAAGGTTAGACAGGAGTCTTTGTGGACTATGATGTTTGCGGATAATATTGTGATTTGTGGTGAGAGTAGTGAGCAGTTTGAGAAGAGCCTGGAGAGGTGGAGGTACGCACTGGAGAGAAGGGGAATGAAAGTCAGTAGGAGTAAAACAGAGTACATGTGTGTGAATGAAAAGTGGTGCAGTTGCAGGGAGCAGAGGTGGTGAAGGTAGAGGAGTTCAGGTACCTGGGCTCAATAGTGCAAAGTAATGGAGAGTGTGTTAGTCAGTGGCGGGCAGTCAGGGCCAGCAAAGACTTCTCTGCTGGACACTCTCTGCCACTATCAGAAGCACTGACCTACATTTACAACATAAATTCTGATATTTGTTTAATGAAATTTTATTAATTTATTACAGTTTATTTTCTTCATTCCGTAGAGTTTCTCTTGGCTGCACTCATAACAGTACGTGTATGTGGATGTTAGATTTTTTGTCCAATCTATGTGCTGCTATGTCAATCTAATCTGCCCAGGGCCTGAAAAGTATGTTCTGCTGGACTTTTTTTTTAGACCATAGTCTCCTTAATAAATAGGTCTGTTTCTTTAACCAATCAGATTTCATATTCGCCACCTGCAACTGCAAACTGCAACTGCACCTAAATAGCGTCAGCATTTTTCCGTCCTCTGATTGATTGGTCAAATGGGAAACTGTTACAGCCAAGTTCGACTGGCAAAACACATGTGTAGCTCTGCACACATTTATACATCTAAGTAAAACTTTTTGACTTTTTTATGCCTACGGAGGAAGAGAAATTGGTTTGGTCACCGACATTCTTTAAAATACAATAGAAAAAAACAAAAAGCTAGACATTGTGAGGAGGTCAGCCAACCCTGAAGCTAGCTAGCTTGTCTCAGCCCGGGAAAGGGTTTGTTCACTTCCAGACCAGTGAATATGAGCTTACAGCCTCTGAGGAGCGGTGCAAATTATAAGTATGCATCTCTGGTGAGTGGGTCGTATTTTACTTACATTTTAATGTTTTTGTCATGTTATTAGACAAATATTTATTCTGAACTGCTCCGGATGATGTAGGTGGCACAGTTGCAGTGGTAGTGTAGAGGTTTGGAGTTGTCTTAACTGTGTTTCTTGCTTTAGTAAAATGGTATTCACCCTCCATATGCAAAATGCTTCTCTCTCTCTGTAATGCCACACGTTGTTATATTGCTTTTTGTGTAGTATTGATGGTTTCCATAATTGCAACGTGATAGTGGTGGTATTAAGAGGTGGATTAAGTTTGTTAAGTCAACGGAACCAAATGCATGGCCCACCACTGGTGTTAGAGAAGTGAAGAAGAGAGTGCAGACAGGGTGAAGTGGGTGAAGAAGAGTGGCAGGAGTGATTTGTGATAGACGGGTTTCTGCAAGAGTAAAAGGGAAAGTTTATAGGACTGTGGTGAGACCTGCTATGTTGTATGGTTTAGAGACAGTGGCATTGACTAAAAGACAGGAGGTGGAGCTAGAGGTAGCAGAGCTGAAGATAAGGTTTTCGTTGTGAGCGACGAGGATGGACAGGATTAGAAATTAGTTTATAAGAGGGACAGCGCATGTAGGACGTTTTGGGGACAAGGTGAGGGAGGAAAGATTGAGATGGTTTGGACATGTGCAGAGTAGGGACATGGGGTATTTTCGATAGGAGAATGCTGAGGATGGAGCCACCAGGAAAGGCTAAGCCTTTTTCGGGTTGCTTCTTCATTCCCAGATTGTCTTTATACTCTAATATTGTTGGACTGAAGAAGTGCGGTTACGGGTCGGTGCCCCATAGACAATGGCTAGCTATCTCTACCTGGATGTCTCATCATCCCTCAAAACACAGGTGCTACCCACCAAGCCCCTTCGAAATACTTCGCCACTGGTATGCAAGGCATATGCCTCAGCAGGTCAAGCAGCAGCATGCCTGCACACTATGGCAGTGTTGCATGCCTATCAGGCTGATCTGCTGCGTGAGCTGGACATGGAGAGCCTTGCTCTATGGTACACTAAACAGACCACTGACCCTTTAGGAAGCTGGTTCGTTAACCCTGCATGCTCAGTGCTTCAGGGCATGACCAGCTCCAGCGAGTGCCCTCCTCGGTCTCTGCCCAGTACCGTAGTGAACCCAGAGGACTGGCTACCTCTCAGGAAACCCTTAGAGCTGCACCAGGGCATAGCTTCGGCTCTAGGCTCACCAGAGGTCAGTCTTGAGAGACTGATTCCTTTAAGAGACTATCTGGCAACCTGGGAGGCTCTGCCAGACGTGTCTCAATGGGTCCTGCGTTCTGTTGTCAGAGGCTATACGATTCAGTTCGTTTCTTGCCCGCCCCGGGTCAATGGGGTGGGAACCGAGCAAGCTCTGTTCATGGAACAGGAAGTAGACACTCTCCTAAGGTAGGAGGCCATCATACAGGAAGTCCTAGTTCTACAACTAGTACTTCATAGTTCCTAAAAAGGATAGTGGGTTGTGTCCTCCACTAGATTTACGTCAGCTGAACCGCTCAGTATTAAGACTCAGGTTTAAGATGCTGACCCTGAATCAGGTAATGTCCCAGATCAGATCCGAGGACTGGTTTGTCATGGTAGATCTGAAAGATGCATACTTTTATGTATTCTTCTTTATATACAGTGAGGAAAATAAGTATTTGAACACCCTGCTATTTTGCAAGTTCTCCCACTTAGAAATCATGGAGGGGTTGAAGTTGACAGCTCATTGACCAGCCTCAAATAATAAACCAATGCTTACAATACTGCATATTATTACAGGTATCTCATATTTAATCACAGGAACTGTTTATTTACTGGAATTGAAAATGAGCTTATTGGGGTTTTTTCCTTGAATATAGGTACATTAAAAGAGATGAGGATATCATCACTTTTTATATTGATAGTTGTTGCCATGGCAGTAAAAAAATTGAAAAGATTGAAGCTTATATATATAATTTATTTATACTCTTGAAAGAAGCTCACAGGGAAAAAATGTCATGCTTTGCCACCTTGTATTTTGAATATTTACTTTGTAGCATTGCAGGCATAGGACTGGTTAAGACTTTCAATTCAAAACATTCTAATTTTAATACACTTTCTTGTATTAATGTGCTTTATACTTGTCACATGTACTTTACAGCATAGTCTTTTTAGACTTCTTTGCTTATCCCAGGAAGCTGAGGTCAGCGCACAGGGCTAGCCATGATACATCACCCTTGGAGCACAGACGGTTTAATGGCCTTGCTCAGGGACCCCAGAGTGGCAGCTTGGCTTGAACCCCCGACCTTCCAATCAGTAACCCAGCACCTTAACCCCTGAGCTACCACCTCCCTAGTTATATACATGTATAACAATGACAGACATCAATTCAGTAGACATGGTTTTAGGGACACCTACCATATTTGTAAATTTACATGTATACAGTATATCAGCCTCTGTTGCATCCTGTCAAATGGAAAGGGACCACCACCACTGGCCAGATTACTCTTTAGAGACAAACTCACAAATTATAAAGAACAATCTTATTTAATCTTTATTACCACATTATCTGTGTAAAGCTGCTTTGAGACAATGTACATTGCTAAAAGTGCTATACAAATAAAAATTAATTGATTAAATTAAATATCGTTTGGGTGCTGGAACATTTTCAGAAGTTGTAATAAATTAGGTATAGTATTGCCTATGGAACCAGTTTGAATAATCAATCTGTTCAATAATATCTAGTCACTTGGCTCATGTAGTGATCCCTTTCCATTAATAGATGGGATTAGGAAAGATAATCATCTATTCATAACAGACAGAAATATCTTAACATAGTTCTAAACATCAATTATTTGGTTTATCCTTATGTTCAATTTGTGCTTTGATTTGGCAGTGTATAGTATACTTTCTATTTTGGGGATTGAAAAATGGGGAAATTATCTCTTGCTGTTTGTAAGTATCTGCTGATAAAAAAATATTGAGGAATTAAGGGAAATGGAATGAGTGCACTTGTTGACAATTCTTTTTTTTGTTTAAGATATAGGTATAAACCACAACTAGACAAGTCACAGGCTTTTTTAGCTGCATAAGTAAAACAATTCAAACAAACTATTGCACAGTAATCTGTCTAATAAATGCAGCAATTACATGAACATTGCTTTCTTGGTTAATGTTTCTCACACAGTGTTTAGACAAATTGCCTGTCCTTCAGCTTTAACAGCACATACACTAATCACAATTTAGTCATTTTCATGAGTTTTCTTTTTCTTTCCGAAGCACCAAACTCAACATGAAAGAGTTAATGTAGGTGGTTAAGTGAAAGTATCTTCAAACTGTGTGATGGGATGAAATTTATTTGTACAAAATCAAGGTCAGTACATGGGTGGTATATGAACAAATAACTGCTACACACAGGCTGATGAACCCTACACTCCATTGGAACAAACCAAATCACTCAATTACAGATAGTATGCATTTTAATTTTATTGCAGTGATTGTGTACTTTTGGCGGTTTTAAGGTGGTTAGGAGTGTTTTTGGTTACTGTAATTGTGTAACTGTATTGAATGTATGGTAAAACAAATGTTGATTCATGTTAAATACACTGGTTAGTTCAGCAAGTGAAAAAAGTTTGTAGGCAAATAGTTTGTATTCAAGCAGTTATTTCTTTAAATAAGCACAATCATCTGGCAATGGAATGGAAATTATATATTACCATATTTTCCGGACTATAAGCCGCTACGTTTTTCTCACGCTTTGAACCCCGTGGCTTAAACAACGAAGCGGCTAATTTATGTATTTTTCCTGGGTTTTCCCGGTTTCACAAACTTAAAGCCAAAAAACTGAGCGACATAACATTAGACCAATAAAATTTCCGAACGGAAACGAAAAAACACACTTGACCTGTTTCTGAGCTGCACGGCATCGGGAAAAAAACTTCCACCATTGGTGATTTTTGTTCTGTTTAGATACAAGCCATTGTAACGCGTTGAGTCTGGGTCAAGGGATAGCTCGCTAACTCCAGTTGGAACAGAAATCATATAAGCACAGACAGGTTTCCAAAACTCGTGCTTTTTTATTTTTCTTGGCAACAGCGTTACGGGTAAGTCAAAGAAACTTAGAAATGAGCATCAGAAAATAATAAGGACATATTCTTTGGCCTTGCACACATGCAGTAATACCGGAAAATGCCGCTCTGCTCTTAAAGGAGCCACAACAAATTTCACCCATTACACACTGTCTTTCGTTAAAGCCTGTGTAAAGTTCATTAGTTTTAGTGTAGACAGCTGTGGCTTATAGACAGGTGCGGCTTATTTATGTTTCAAAATAAAAATCTTTGTAAAATTCAGTGGGTGTGGCTTATATTTGGCTGCGCTTAATAGTCCGGAAATTACGGTATATTTATATAGTGGCTCTGTAAGAAGCATATCAAGGTTCTGGCGTGGCCTAGCCAGTCTCCAGACCTAAACCCAATAGAGAATCTTTGGAGGAAGCTCAAACTCCGTGTTTTTCAGCGACAGGCCAGAAACCTGACTGATCTAGAGAAGATCTGTGTGGTGGAGTGGGCCAAAATCCCTCCTGAAGTGTGTGCAAACCTGGTAAAAAACTACAGGAAATGTTTGACCTCTGTAATTGCAAACAAAGGCTACTGTACCAAATATTAACATTGACTTTCTCAGGTGTTTAAATACTTATTTGCAGCTGTATCATACAAATAAATAGTTAAAAAATCATACATTGTGTTTTCTGGATTTTTTTTTTTAGATTATGTCTCTCACAGTGGACATGCACCTACGATGACAATTTTAGACCCCTCCATGATTTCTAAGTGGGAGAACTTGCAAAATAGCAGGGTGTTGAAAAACTTATTTTCCTTACTGTATATATCTGTATTTATTCATTTATTATGAAGCAGTTGCATTTATGTTTATCCCTTATCTCATATAGCAATACACTATTTATCAACTGACTCACAGATTCTTGTCTTTTTCTGTTCTGCTGTCTTACTTGTATTGCTTTATCAGCTATTGTAGTGCACACTGTTGATCAGTTTCTGCAATATTGGGAGCTGCTAAATATGCAAATTGCATGGCTTATGCTGTTTACCCTTATCTTGTTATATCTCTTCGCCTGTGGTAACTATCATGGAGGTCTTGTTCTTTTCAGCACAACAGCAGCAATTTGTGGACCACGCCTCCATTATGCACGCTTTTGATTTTGCTGCAAACAAAGACAGGAGCAATAAGGGAACATTAGTTCAGAGGCTTTGAAAAGACCTGAAACACACCTGGAAAGCCATGTATCCTTCAGCGTCACTTGCCAAATTAAACGCTCATGCTGTTCTGCCTAGCGGCACTGAGTACTTTTAGCAGAGTAATCATCAGAGAGAGGAAATATCATCTGATAATAATAACATTTAGTGCATTATTGTGTACACAACACACTGTAGATTTCACAGTGTGCTAATGTTTTTAAGTGTTTCCCATAGCATAGTGCTGGAGTCCGTATTAAATAAAATAAGGCAAAAATAGATTGTAACATTAGTCAAGGCAAGTGTTTTGTCTAGTTATTTTTAACATATACAGCTGGTACAGTACACCATGGATTAAAAAAACACATTCCTCAAGGATCAAGGTGCTACAAAAGGACCTGCACACAGGATTAAATAAAGTGCACATGTGCAAAAAACTCAATGCACTGCAGTAATAATACAGTGAATGGCAGTGAAGTTTCAAGAAGTACACAAAGCTAATGTAGATGTAAAATAAAGTGTGAAGGTATTGCTAATGTTATACTTGATACTTTACATGAAAACATTTTAGTGCAAAGTAAACGTAAAAGTAAAATGGTAACTACTACTGTTTTCTTTCCAGATCTGCTTTTCTTGACATACTCTTCTTTTAATTTTAATGGTAATGAGAGCAGATTGAAATTTGGAGACCCAACCACTTAATATACCATAATGACACTATAGTGCAGTACTTAGACATGTCATTACAGCAGCCTTTACTGAGGTACCGTGTGTAAAAATCGGCACAGGTTGCCCATCAGGGATGGAGGTAATTGCCTCTTCCATCTTAATCATGTTCTGCACACAATTCACTTCTATTTTCTCCTCCAGATCATGGTATTGGTGGGGCTGAATTATTGCTGATGTGTCATCCCATTCCAGTTACCGATAGCATTGTCCTCTGATGTGACTCTTTAGTCTTGAAGGGGGGAAAACGTCTTTAAGACTGCATTAACAAGAAAGTAGAGTGGATGAAAATAGAAAGATGGATGCCTCTTGATCTTTGGGTGAGACAGGCGATAAGAAAAGAGATGCACTTTTTCTTCTGTGTATAATTAATGCTGCCTTGAACAACTGTTTAAATCCACCAACAAATGCATTTCACATGAGTGGTTAAGGCATTTGTTTTGAGAGACTTTGAACAATTGCCTTTATTTGATCTTAGAAAATTGAACAAGACACAGAACAAGATAGCCTGGCTTTAGACTATTAACTGATCAATGATGAAGGTCTTTTTTTCCCTTTCTAAAAATTCCAGGTTGTAAAGATTGAAATGAAGATAAATGGTGAAAGTCTTTTTCTTTGTTTTCTTCTCTTTTCCATTTTTGTTTCGAAATATTCCAAGAAAATTCTACATTTTTAATAAATAAAAAAATCCAGGTTATAAAGCCCATTCAAATGTGTTCATGCCAAACTCATCCTAAATCTGATCGTCTTGACAAAAATCCAGGTCCATTTCCCTGTAGAATTAAATGACACAGAACATATGTTGCCTTAAAAGTAAAAGCGTTCTACCTGAAAATAAATTTTTCACAGTCATCTGGATCCGAACGATAAAGCAAAGCATCCAAAAAAAAAAGGTCGAACTTACAAGTAATGAAAGCAAACCTTCCGGGTCCCATTAACACTATTCAGATGAGCTGCTGCTAACTGGTCCCACTAGCTTAGATTTATACTTAGCCGTGTTAGCAATTTTGGGTGGAAGTACTCCTTTAAATTAAGATGTTTCATCTCGGTCTACCTCATGGAATATAATGCATATCATATAAGGTCCTAAATCCTTTTTATTGTGCTGCCGCTTCAGCAATAATACAAGGTTTTTTTTTTGTGTGTGTGGTGTGTGTGTGTGTGTGTGTGTGTGTGTGTGTGTGTGTGTGTGTGTGTGTGTGTGTGTGTGTGTGTGTGTGTGTGTTATGCTTGAGGGTCTTAACATTCTATTAAACTGAATTAGGTGTTAATTCTAATTAGTCATGTTTACAGATAAGAAAACTGTGTTTGTGGATTTAGAGAAAGCGTACGACAGGGTGCCGAGAGAGAAGTTATGGTATTGTATGAGGAAGTCAGGTGTGGCAAAGAAGTATGTGAGGGTGGTGCAGGACATGTATGAGGACAGTGTGACAGCATGGAAGTGTGCAGTAGGAGCGACAGACTGGTTCAAGATGGAGGTTGGACTGCATCAAGGATCGGCTCTGAGCCCTTTTCTGTTTGCATTGGTGATAGACAGATTGACAGACAAGGTCAGACAGGAGTCTCCATGGACTATGATGTTTGCAGATGATATTGTGATTTGTTTCGAGAGTAGGGAGCAGGTTGAGAAGAGCCTGGAGAGGTGGCGGTACTTGCTGGAGAGAAGGGGAATGAAAGTCAGTAGGAGTAAGACAGAGTACATGTGCGTAAATGAGAGGGAGGGCAGTGGAGTGGTGCAGTTGCAGGGAGAAGAGGTGGTAAAGGTGGAAAGTAATGGAGAGTGTGTTAGAAAAGTGAAGAAAATAGTGCAGGCAGGGTGGAGTGGATGGAGAAGAGTGACAGGAGTGATTTGTGATAGAAGGGTATCTGCAAGAGTGAAAGGGAAAGTTTATAGGACTGTGGTGTGACCTGCGATGTTGTATGGTTTAGAGACAGTGGCATTGATTAAAAGACAGGAGGTGGAGCTGGAGGTAGCAGAGCTGAAGATGTTGAGGTTTTCGTTGGGAGTGACGAGTATGGACAGGATTAGAAACAGGTTTATTAGAGGGACAGTTTATGTAAGCTGTATTGGAAACAAGGTGAAGAAAGCACAATTGAGATGGTTTGGACATGTGCAGAGGCGGGACATGGGGTACATCAGTAGGAGAATGCTGAGGATGGAGCCACCAGTAAGGAGGAAAAGAGGTAGACCAAGAAGGAGGTTTATGGATGTGGTGAGGGAAGACATGGAGGTAGTTGGTTTGAAAAAGGCAGATGTAGAGGACAGGGTGGTATGGAGACGGATGATCCGCTGTGGTGACCCCTAATGGGAGCAGCCGAAAGAAGAAGAAGAGGAAGAGAAGAAGACAGATAAGAAAACTACCCAGGTTTAGATATTAAAGAATGTCTGTCATTAGCATCACAACACGACACCTGTCTTCAAATTACTGAATATAGGCAAGTATAGTTTCCTATTTTTTTAACTCAGAATTATTAATACCAGTGGTGGGCCATCAGCACATTCTCTGCTGGCCTAGACTCTATATTAATAACTGACTTACATTTGATTTTCACTTTGTCCATGAATTTTTATTACATTTTCCCGATTGTCCATTCTCTTCCTTTCATAGCATTTCGATAGGTCATAAGTTTGTAAGTTTCGATATGAGCTTCCATCCAAACAGATTTTAGCTGTCACATCACATGTTGCTGAGGTCAAAGTTATCTGTCTGCCTTGAGCCTTTACTGTGAACACAGGCACCCTACCGCTTCCAATCCATTTTGCTTGAAGCTGTTGCTTTAACCAATCAGATTTCACATTGGCCACTTTAAGGCCATCTAGAAGGCATCTAATAATGCCAGCATTTTCACGCTTTTTAATTGGATGGTCAAAGAGCACAGTAGTCTGGGTCTGTAGCAAACTGCAAATATGTAAAATATATTCATGTGGATTTACATTCATCAATGGCTGACAGAGAAGAAAATTTATTTGGTTGCAGATACAATTACAAGGACATTTACAAGACAGACTTGGACATCGTTAGGAAAGGTCGGCCAAAACAATTCAAAACAGTTGTCAAGCTTTTTTATGAACCATTTATACTTTTGCATTTTCATTCCTGTAGAATTTGCACAAAAACACACAATTTGCCTTTTTCTCTAATCCACAGGAAAAGCAGAATGCATGGAAAATGCATTTATGAGGTTATATTGATGCTCAGCTAGAAATGATGTATGCAGGCAGTGTAGCTCTGACTGCAGTGAAAGGAGACTTACTGAATTCTGTGTTCATTGTGTTTTGCTTTAGTAATAGCATTTATTCTCCCTGAATGAGATATCTGTCTGTGATGCAGCACTCTGTTATAATGTGTTTCCCTATTATATTGATGGTTTCTATAGCTGTGGTATCATAATGCTGGTATTAGGAAGTGAATTGATTTACAGTACAGACCAAAAGTTTGAACACACCTTCTCATTCAAAGAGTTTTCTTTATTTTCATGAATATGAAAATTGTAGATTCACACTGAAGGCATCAAAACTATGAATTAACACATGTGGAATTATATATGGAATTATATACATAACAAAAAAGTGTGAAACAACTGAAAAATGTCATATTCTAGGTTCTTTAAAGTAGCCACCTTTTGCTTTGATTACTGCTTTGCACACTCTTGGCATTCTCTTGATGAGCTTCAAGAGGTAGTCACCTGAAATGGTCTTCCAATAGTCTTGAAGGAGTTCCTCGAGAGATGCTTGGCACTTGTTGGCCCTTTTGCCTTCACTCTGCGGTCCAGCTCACCCCTAAACCATCTCGATTGGGTTAAGGTCCGGTGACTGTGGAGGCCAGGTCATCTGGTGCAGTACCCCATCACTCTCCTTCTTGGTCAAATAAGCCTTGATGCCTTCAGTGTGACTCTACAATTTTCATAGTCATGAAAATAGAGAAAACTCTTTGAATGAGAAGGTGTGTCCAAACTTTTGGTCTGTACTGTATGTTGGACACCACTGAAAGCATAGGTATAAAATGCATGGTCCACCACTGATTAATACTTAGAAAAGAACAAGAACACATATTTAAGCATTTTATTTCCTTATATTTTTTTAGCTTTACAGTTCATAAGCGATCTAAATGTTCGATGTTACAATTGGAGGAATTTACCCTATTTACTAAAAGAACAGTAACAGTTAAACTCCAAACAACTACCACTACTACTATTACAAAACTATAGCAAATAATCCAGGTTAAAAAATAAACCTTTGTATAATGCATTCTTTAAAAAATCTGTTATTAATAAAGTCAATTCTCAACAGATTCTTTAACATATTTTTTTCTAAATTCAGCTAATTCCACAACTGTGTAGAATCAAAAACATTAAGCTATGCAGCTTGAAAATCCAATGTAATCTTTTTTCTACACAGCTGTGATTCATTGAGATGAAGTAGAACAGATGATAAATAACTTGTTACTTTATTTAATGAGGAGAAATGTAAAGATGTGTCGCAACTGTGGCTTGAGATGCATTGAGAATCATTCTCTAATCAATCCCCACCTTAAGGCTCAACCATGTCTCCAAAAAGAAACATGAAAATAGGAATAGAACAAGATGGTGATTTTGTCAGTAAATAATCAATGATGATCTTGGTTGAAGTGCTATGATATTGGCCAAGAGTTACTACTCTCACTTCAAAACAATTAGCTGACTAGCTCTAAAATATGTCACAATTTAGATGCTGCATTGGCATCAGTGTCTCATATGAAATATACAGAAAACAGAAGTCATTATTTTAAGGAAACAAGACATCATCCAGATCAAGCTTGTCATTATTAAAACCTAGTGATGATATACATTTATCTGTCATGCAGAATGTCTGTAATGTAATATAATGTAATATCTGTTCTTTTTCTAACTTTGCTCTTTGTTTTAATATGGGAATCGCTTTGGGCGTGACCAACTACGGAAGCTCCTATGACACCACGTTAGACAGGTCGACCTGATTTCAGGCTCCGACCCACCTTTATTCCTCAGGTCGACCCCTTACAATATCATTCGCGCTTTCTTCCCATGAGGGACTACGTTAAGCTCTCTCGGCATATCCAGTTCCCGGCTGGTTTTTGCTTAACTGTTCATCGTGCGGGCTGTCATTGGATTCCGCCACGGAACGCGAGACCAGTCATACAGGATTGTGCTGAGCGACATTGCGAAACTCGGTATAGTGTTTGCATCACAGCGAGCTATTCCTTTTTCTGACCTGCCGTGTATTGAATTACGCAGTAGGGACTTAGTAGCATAAGCTAACTACAGGCTTAATGCGTCAAGGCGAAGCCTTCGGAGGGCTAACTACCCTGCGAACATCGGCAGACTAACGTGTTGTGACGAGTCTCGATTTTCTCTGTACTCAGCCATGTCGACGGTCATCCCCCCAACCAAAGGGAATGAGTCGAGGATCAGGGAGGTTGCATCCCACCCGTGTCCATCATCATGTGGAGCAACTATCTCGGGCAGGGACCCTCACCCAATGTGCATCGCGTGCATGGGCCCGAAACACGATCAAACATCGCTCGCAGACCCGCAAGCATACTTCACTGCACATAAATGCCGGTGAAAGTTTTGGAGAGACGGCTGAGAGTGGTGGTGGCTAACTAGTAAGACCCATGTCTGTCCGGCGCCGCCGCAAAGTCTACGGCCGTTGAACATCAGCAGCGAGCTACTACGAGCAGGCGACGCAGCCTTGCAGATGAAAGATAACCTGCACAAGGTATGCAAGTGAGCCACGGCTAAGCTAGGGCTAGTTTGGCCCGCGGCCCAGGACATGGAGGGAGCTGTGAGAGACCTTTATGACAGGAAAAGGCTGCCGCCTGCTCAACCCGCTGCTAGACAGCTACTAAGCCACCTAAGGCAATGCCTACGAGTTTCAAACCATTCTGTTCGGACTGTCTCTCGCTCCGAAAACTTTCAGCAAATGTGTGGAAGCGGCTCTTTTACCGTTGAGAAACAACGAGATACGAATTTTGTCTTATATAGACGATTATCTGATATGCTCCTCATAGAGAGAGCGAGCAATCAAAGATGCGGAGAGTGGTCTTGGTCTTGGAGGCCCTTTTTCATCACCATTTCGAGCCAGTCGATGGCATAGGGTTGAAATTTCTCTTTCTTAAGACGGTGCTGCTTGTAGCTCTAGTGACAGCTAAGCATGTGAGCAAGCTGCAAGCCCTATCTGTCGGTCCATCCTGTTTACAGTTGGCCCCAGGGCTCAAGTTTCCTTTCGCCCTAACCAAGCTTTTGTACCTAAAGAGGTGGATTCTTCTTATAGATGTCCCGTTGCGGAACTTTCAGCTTTTCACCCTCCTCCATTCTCTTTTCAGGAGGAGGAGAGGTTGAGTTTCTTATGCCCAGTGCGGGCTCTCCATACGTATGTCAGGAGAACAGCAGGCTTCAGGAAGAATGACCAGCTGTTTGTGTTTTGGGCAAGGGGGAGCCCCTCACAAGGGGGAAGCCGTTGTTGAGGCAGCAGCTGTCCCATTTAATTGTTGAGGCTATATCGCTAGCTTATGAAAGCAGAGGTTCTCAGGGCCCACTCTACTAGGGGGAAGGCGACATCATGGGCCCTACTTAGGGGAATTTTTGTTCAGAAAATTTGTGCGGCGGCTGGTTGGGCTACGCCACACACTTTTGTGCGGTTTTATAGACTGGAGAGTCATCCTTGGCACATGCGGTGCTGGGAGCCAGACAGCCAGAACCCATGTGATTGGGTATAGAGGGATCACGTGCAATCTGGGAGTGGTCTGTATCTCATATAGTTAAACACCGAGCAAAGTTAGAAAAAGAACGATGGGTTACTTAACGTAATCCCGGGTTCTTTGATAATGATATTGTAAGGGGTCGACCTGAGGAATAAAGGTGGCTCAGGTCCACCTGTCTGTCAAGACAGACATGGTGTCATAGGAGCTTCTGCAGTTGGTCACGCCCAAAGCGATTCCCATAGTGAAACACCTCACTCTGTTATCAAAGAACCCGGGATTATGTTAAGTAACCCATCATTTTTATGTCATATTGATTTCTGTATTCCATTAATAAAGAGGACATCTAGGCTTAAAAGATCCCACTGCACTTAGTAAAGAATATATTTGCTTTGATGTTGCATTATATTTTACGTAAAATGCCAAGACATACAAAACCAGACTGTCTTGCACAACCTGTTAGAAAAGCAGTACATGTCTATTGTTTTTTTTAATCAATGCAATCCTGATTGCTTTGTTTCAGATAGCAAAACTCTCTGTGTCTGTATTTATAATTTGTCTATCAACCATTTAACCTTTTAAACATCAAGCATGTAGCATGTTTGCTTTCCCAGGAGTTCTGTATGTGTATTTAGGGCATTTCCGCTGTCTATGTGTTTATAGAAGTATGTATTATTGAGTATTTATTTTTTTTAAGATTGCTGGCTACATGGCCATGGTTTGTTCCTCACTTTTGACTGTCTCTCCTTCAGGAGATGACTTGGATAAGCAACAGACAAGTTTTGAGGAAAGAGTCTGCAAAGTCTACATGAGAACAAGAAGCCTTTGAAATGTCACAGGTGAGCTCAAAAGCTCAAGTTTTTAAGATATACAGAGAAAAAGAAAAAGGAAGCGAGGGATTGGTGTAGACTCTGTGAAAGGAAAGAGTGAGATTGTTAGCAAAGTAGTGGTGTGAAAGAATGTATAGAATAGGAGCAGTTGAATAGATATAATGGTCTTATTATTATCATTTATTTTAATAAGTCTTTTTGTTGACCAAACTCATAAAAAATTTCTTGCCAGATTTGCAAAAGTTTTAGTAACGCTGATATTTTTTTGTACTCGTGTATGTTGATAAAAGTTTCAAGCAACTGTAAATTACCAAGCACAGCAGATTTACAGGTTTAGTGTTGCTCAAAACATATATATTTATACATTAGTAAATCTTCCATTATTGCAGCTTAGCCATTGCAGTGCATCCTGCAATAGCTGCTATACACACACTGCTTCTCTTTCTTTACGAGGTGCCGATTCTTCAATTCTCCAAATTGCATAGCTAGTCTGCATCTTTATTTATGTATTTGCTTTGAATAATGTTCTTTCACTGCGTTATAAATAGGTGATGACAGCACATATACAATTATAATAACTCATCCCAGGTTCTATGATTCGAAGTCTGTAAATTTTAATTTGCATTTTACTTAAATGTAAATTTTCACAATCTCTGGAGCACTTGTTGAAAACAAACTAGCTCAAATTTTTTAAATACAACATTTGTTGCATTTGTAAATGCTCCTGTGGATGATTTATGAATAAATTCATTCGTAACCAGCTTGATAAATGAGTCCCAACGAGACAGTAAAGTCCTTCAACATCGGCCTTGATCGGAAAATTTAAATTCCTTGTCTGCCTCTGTGTCTATCAAAGCTATTTTTCTTTCCTCCTGTTGGCTAGTTACTGCCTTTGAACAATTAACCTCTGGTCACCTTCTATAAAATCAGCTAATTAACTGAGTAATTTATGATTACAAACGGAAAGGAAGCATGGAGAAGAGTGACAGTATGCTGTAAAAGTAGCGAGAGAAAATAATGGCACATATAAAGCAATGGTGCAAAAAAAACACTGAGAACCTTTTGCATGATGTGTTTGTCCATTTACTAATTCTTTCACTAGGTCCCATCATTATCTCCTCTCACTCTATCTTTTATCTATCAGTCTTTCACACTATTGCTCTCTGCGGTGCTCTCCTTTTCTATCTCTCTTTTGCTCTCTTCACAGTTCATCAGCAGCCTTGAATAATTCACCATGCAGCAGACACGGAATGCACCTCTGCTGAAAGATTCATAGTCCTCACTGCCGGCTCCCAGGCCGCCATGAAATATTGAGGGCTATTTGTACTTCATCCAGGGAAGCAAAACGCAATTAAAGGCAAAAGAAATAAATAAGAGTAATGAGCTCGTTCTGTGCTAGCGAAGGATGACAGGTCAGGTTGGGCTGTGCCGCTAAATATAGCCACTGTGCACTGCCATCCCAATTAAGTAATGTAGTCAAACATGTAATTTACCTTGCCACAACCTGCAATTTCCCCCTCAGCCTGAAATTGGGTCTAAACAGCCTCATCCTGTTGGCTGACTGGGCCATCAGCAGGGTTTGATCCCTGGACCGTAGGTCCATTTCTTCTGGGCCTCTTTTTATCCACAGGCTGTAATAGCCTTGGAGAGAGGCTGCAGCTCCGGGCCAAATACATGTGTAAGGAAAATTGAGAAATAATAGAAGAGAACACTTGAATAGAGTGAGAGAGAAAAAAAAAAACGAGTTGAAATCCTGAATGTGTCTGACAGAAGCTAGGAGACAGAGAAAGGGAAGAGTGAGTGTTGCTGGGTATCAGACTGCATTCTTTTATTTGTATTATTTTAAATGGTTTTGGTGAGTGAGAAGCAAAAAAAGTACAGTCCAGTAAAAAAAAAAGAAATTGTCAATAAACTTTATCAAAATGACCGAACCATCATGAATCAAAAAAAATCTGAGCTGAGCGCAGGGACTTTTGTAGTATTATTTATACAAAATGCATTTTAACAGCGTTTTCCTCAAGTATAAAACAGCAAGGACTCTACTATCTTTCTTAGTGCAAGTATCTTTCCCTCATAATATGCTAGTTTGTTACTAATTTGGTTGGGAGTATACCAGTCCCATTTCACACCAGTTGCCATTTCCTTGGTCAGAAATGAAAGAATCTGCTCTATTAGCGATAGAGTGACACAACCTGAAGTTCTACGTTTAAAATCAGGAAGCAGAATTTTGCAAATGTTTCTTTTTTTATTTTGTCGCAATTCTTCCAATCTGGTTTTAGTGGATGCAGAATATTGATGATAACTCAATCATGATCATTGGTGGACAATGTACAGAAACCAAGTACTTGAGATAAAGTAGAGATACAGTAGGTAAAATATTATTCCAGTAAAAGTAAAAGTGCTCTGTTAAATTTTCACTGGAGTGAAAGGTCAAAAGTATATGTCTTTAAACATACTTTAGTATCCAAAGTACTATATTTTTTTATGGCTATAATGTTCCTGGTATAATTTATTTTGCTTAATCAACTCAGTTTATGTGAAAAGACTCTGTTACTCTTAGCACACCAATCTATTAATAGAATGTTTCCTTTCAGCAACTAGAGCTGCATCTCAATGCTTTGGGAAGACTGCTCAGGCCATTGGCCGGTCCATGGCTGCCCTAGTCTCTACAGAAAGGCATCTATGACTTACCCTGTCTGATATGTCCGACAAGGATAGTGGCGTACTGCTGGATGCCCCCTTACTTCCTCTGGCCTTTTCGGCGAGTCCGTGAAAGTGAGAAACAGGAGGTGGCATTCCAGCGGTATCTCCCACGCTGTTCTCACGGCGCTGCTTGGCAGGCGCAGCCCCAACCCTGACCAAGTACCTCACGCCCAGAAGCGGAGCATCGCGTCACGTACTCCCCAAGTTAGGGATCATGTGTGGCACTCTGGTTCGAGCCCCAAGAGGGCATTGACCAAAAATTCCTGACATAGGACGATCTGGGGATTTGGCCATGAAGGAGCACGGTGTACCACATTACTTGGTGCCTGCCCTGTCCAGGCGCCCCCAGGGACCTGAATGTGTTTCAGGGCATGGCCAGCTACAGCAATTTCTCCTGTACCTATTTTCATGGGCCGGCCTTTAAGGTGTGGTGGATAAATACAACAAAATAAAACAATACAACCGGCAAAAAAACATGCCAAACATGCCAAAAAACATGCCCTGTCCAGTCATAGACAGATGGAGAGAATCCGTTAATTTTAAAACATTTTTCAGAATCAGATAATGAATAAAATGGAAATAATGTAAGTTATGTATTTTTCCTGTGCGGTCCAGTACCAATTGACCCACGGACCGGTGCCACTAAATAGTTGGCCTTTTAAGTTATACGTGTCCACCATTTTGGCGTATCATGCCCCTGTGGCGGGGCAATCACTGGGCAGAGACCTTTTAGTAACATGTTTTCTTTGTGGCACATGGAGGCTGAGGCCTCCTCCCATGACCTTTTAGGCTCCAGGCATTCTATCCTCCTCAATTTCAGGCCCCAGACCAGGAGAAGCTGAACCGGTTATGTCAGGAGAAAGATCAGCTGCTCGTCTGCTACGGCCCTCCGAGGGGAGGCTTCCCTGCTAACAAGCAGACCCTGAGCAGATAGATAATTGATGCCATCTCATCTTCTCACAAGTCTTTCAGTCGCCCTGCTCCATTCAGTTTCAGAGGGCACTTGACCCGGAGTGTGGCAGGCTCAAAGGCTAGGTCCTCTGGAGTGTCCCTCCAAGACATTTGCAACGCTGCGGTCTGGTCCACCTCACTGACTTTTGTCAGGTTCTACAACCTTGACCTCAGTACCACTCCTGAACCCCATCCTTTCCACCTAGCTGTGCTTTTTTACACTGGTCAGTATTGGATACTCATTTCCAAAGCGCTGCGATGCAGCTCGAGTTCCTGAAAGAGAATGTCTCTGGGTTATGTATGTAACCCTAGTTTCCTGAAGGGAACTAGACAGTGTGTCTGTATTCCTCCTCTATTGCACTGTTTTTTAGCTTCCTGGTTGTGACGTCACCCGCTTCCATTTACAAGATTATACATGTGATTCAGAGTGTGGACAATGCGGACGCGTTCCCAAAGCGTTGCAATGCAGCGTCTCATTCCCTCAGGTAACTATGGTTACATACTTAACCTAGAGACAGTATTAATGACTCAAACACTGATTGATATTTTTTTAAATCATGAGCCCAAAACCTTTTTTTCAACTACCTCTACAAAATTGTGCAAAAAATAAGCCACAGGTGTTGTTGAGTCATGGGGTTGTTTCTATTATTTATTCCTCTTATAAATGCTTGCTGTTTAACTGATGCTGAACTGTATGTCCCTGATAAGTAGATACCACCAAGCAGCAATCATGATTGGTGGCTTGCTGTGTGCTTGACCAGTTACATTTTTATCCACTCAAAAATAAAATAAAATTACTAATTTTGCCAAATGTAGTTAAGTAAAAAGTAACATATTTTAATTTGAGCTACTTAAGCACAGTTATGAATTATATTTATTTTGTTACTGTCTATAATTGTTCATGATAAATAGGATACTTAACTGAATACAAATAATTTAATCAAGGACAAATAAGAATAACTCTGTTGAGGCTACTGTATTCATAATAATATGGTATTCTTTAAATGGCCTTATCTTGTTAATGCATTTGAACCAGTGAATCGGAATCTGTAAGATTTATTTACATGGTGAAAGAAGACACTAGTTGTACATACAAAATCTCTAAGCAAACGTGTTTACTTGTACACAGTAGTTTTATCACAATGTCAGTGTAGTGCAATGCACACACTTTCTAAAAGTTCTTGAAAGGAATGAGAGTTGCTTTAATTGGATTTGGCAGAAGCACACATTTGTGCTGATCAGTAATGTTTTATTACTTTACCTGATATGGATTAGAAAAAAGTATTTTTAATGCATAACTATGCGAACAATAAATCGTTTCTACTTTATTTCTTGTTAAAAATACAGCCGTTGTGTGTATATTTGCGTGGGTGTGTATGAGATGCAGCATTAGAATGCTGTTTCCTACAGCATCTTTGAGACTTCTCACCTTTCTTCAGCTCCGGGGACTTACAGGTCTTTGCTGAGCCATAACTTTTCCCATTCATCCTGCTGAAAGACTCAGATTCACTCTGCTTATTCACAGCTCTCAGGTACAGTATCTGTCAGCTGCAGTATATTTATCTAGCACTGCAGTATGAGGCACTGTATGGGGTTTTCAGAGCCCCACCTGCTTTAAACAGGTACATTATGTAGATTTATTGTTGGTCAGTGAATTGATTTTCGCCATCACTTTGGCTGACTCAGCTTCAGATCCGACGTGAGACCAGGTCTAAATAAATCAATGGCTGTTTTGTTTGGCATACACTTTATTATCACTGTGATAATCCAATTAAAAACCAGGGGGATATATATTGCTTCTACAAACAGGCATTTTGCTGGATCTAGTTGTCAGATTTGCTTATTATTTGTCTCTATAAAACACTGCAAGATCCAGTCAGACATCAGTCTGCTCTCAGCAGGCTTAGAAAACATGAGGGAAATATCAGAACTCTTTTCCTTTGAAATAAAAAAAGACATTCTCACAGCTACACAAAAAAGCAATTGGAGGTTTTTGGGAATTGGGGGATAGTGTGCATTGAGTATTTCCAACTTTTGATAAATATTAAATAAGCTGGAGAAAGATTAGAGCTGTAAAAAAGAAAGCAACAGGAAGGCAAAGGAGCAGGCGACCATGTTTCAAATAAAAAGTACTCCAAGCCCAGTGCATGGCCTAATGAACCCACTGACTGCCGCATTACAATCAACCAAGGAGACGTGTCGAGGACAAAGTGGTAAATCAAGCCACTGGTATTTACAGGACGAGCTGCGACAACAAAATATCCCTGACTTCACTTTTAATGTCAGGTCTCAACCTGTGATTGCACATTAGCTTGACTGATTGCCACAACCTGACAATTGTAATTATCCCAATATCTTCAGCGAGGCACGAAAATCCTTGCAGGCAGGAAGCAGGCTCCATCTCAATTAGTCTTCTCCCTTTGATTGTCCCCCTATTCATTTATCCCTTCACTTTGGAAAAAAATACCTTCAGTGGCTGTGTGAAGGACAGGAGATGTGGGCGGTGCATGCTGCAGGACCCAGGGCTGTGTTGAGCCCTCGATACAGTGACACCTGTCTCCTGAGTTATTGTTGTCATTTGAAGCTAAGATCTCAGCATGTATTTAAAATGCATATCAGAATAGAGGTATCTTCCAGGATTGGGCATTTTGCTTTATTTACAGCAACCAGACAAGTGTTTTAAGCCCATAATCATGACATGCCTTTTAGGATTGGCAAGCACAGTAAGCAGAAAACCTTTTTTATTCAGACTACATTTGGTCATTTGTCATTTGGTTATTATTTATTACAACCAACAGTGGCACTTCAGTGTGTCCTACATGTATGCAAATGGCAGTAACTAATAAACTGATGGCATAAAAGTGATTAAGGAGTGTAAAAAAAAAATCCTGATACTCCGGTTTACTTCCTGGTCCAAAAAGATATTATATTACACGGTTTTAAATAATTGTTATTGCATATTCATTGCATAAAAAACTTCGCTATTGTTATTATTGCTGTTAAATAGTTATAACAGTGTATATTTTGGCGACTGGTTTACTGGGAGCAGCTCTAATTGTAAAGTCTAAAGCTCCTTTAGACATTTAGGATGTAACAGTCTGTCACTGAAAGAGCTGCTCAGAGATTAATCTGTTCCATACAAGGGGTGAAAGTCGTTCTCCAGCAATGGTGATAGTTTAGTTACCATCCTCCTTTCTCCCACCTCCTGTACAGTGTCCAGGGGAGTCACCAGGACTAAACTGGCCTTCCTGATCAGCTTGTCCAGTCTCTTCCTATCTGCAATAGAGATGCTGCTGCACTAGCAGACCACACCATAAAAGATGGCTGAGGCCACCACAGCAAAAAAAATGCCTTGTACTGCCATTTATAGCAAATATATGTATAAATGGGTGTGTGTGATTGAACCCTATAATGGGTTGACACCCCACCATGGCTGTTCACTGCCTTTTGCCCTGACTTCCTTGCAACCCTGTGCAGAATAAACTGTACAAAAAAAGGAAAAAGATGAATGTTCTGTTTTCAACTAGTTTAGATCTAGGGCTCGTGTTTAGATCTCAATTTGTAAGTGCTTTGTAAGTGGAGAATGTATAAGAAAAATCTTGATGTGTTTCAATGCCTTCTTTTCTCAAGTGGCTCATTGACTGTATATACAGTATCCAACCATTGATCTGGCTGTGAATTGTTATGAACATATTTGTAACAAATCCCACTGGTTCCGTGCTGGAAGAAAGAGAGACAGGCAATAGTTTACCAAGCAAAGCTTTCTTTCTTCACTTAAATTTTTACCCTGGCACGTTCAGGCTCACCCACACACTCACGGTTTAGGATGCCTTTCCATCTTGACGTATGCCGGCTGCCACTCGCGGATCAGGCTGCGGATCGGCATGCTTTCTCTCTTTAGCGTCCACCACGTGTTTTTACGCAGACCTGGCACGCCTTTTCCTGGTGTATTTCCGAGTGCACTCATATTAATACAAATAGGTCAGAGTGCATAATATTTTCTTCTTGATATTTGATATTTTTTTCTGGATTTATTGCTGAGTTAAGTGCTCTGAGAGGTGGGTTTCAGGCTGTTGTGTATTTAGAGGGATGATGAGTCAGGTTAAGTTGGCTAGTGGATGCATGGGACGAAGTGGTGCCTTTGGGTAGGTGGGGGCTGGAATGTATTTTAGCTTTGTTTGCAAGCATCTGTGTTAAAATCTAATGGGAAGCCAGCAACCGGGCAAATTCTGAAAAAAGAAACCTGAATACATGTTAAGTGGCCGAATTCTGAAACATTTGCAGGTGGCTGATGGGACACAGGGGACACAGTAGTCGAGGTCGCAATGTACTGAACCAGCACCCTAGTGGCTTTTGTAAAGAAAAATGCTAAGATTGTACTAAACTTGCTGTATGATGTACAGGTATGAACCTGGGTTGTGTGCATTGATAGATAGTGTGATTTCTGAGAGCTCCTCAAAAAGAGGTCATATGATCATGAATCTCAATGGATTTACAGCAGCTCACTGTTTCTGAGATTTAGTTTCAGGTGATTAGTTGTTCACAAGACATGTTAAGAATGAAACGCAGAGGATAAATTGTCAATAACTAATGTTTTGTATTATTTCAGGCTTGGACAGAATATATTTTGCTTACTTTTGAGACTTTCAAGTGTTAAAAAGTCTTTAAAAAAGTCACATCATAAGTAAACCACAATAAAAGAGAGGGGCGAGATGAAAAGATCAGCAAGTTCTTCGCTGCCCTTAATTATTTTCACTTGTTACAGACTAAAATAAAAAAAAAAAAAACCAGACTATAGTCTACAGCCAAGAAACAGGACAAAAAGACTTTCTTGTTCTAAAAAGTAAGGCAAGGCACAGGAGATAAGTAGAAGTAGAAAATGAAGACAGTAATACATTGTTGCTGATTAAAGTGGAAGGGAGGAAAAAGAGACATGGTAGAACTGGGTAAGATTCTGAAAGCTGACAAAAGAGGGAGACTGTAAAAAAAATTATACTTAAAAGGTAAAAATAAAAAAGATGCCCATAGTTTCCTATAGGGCAGATTACGAATAATAATAATAACAAATAATGGAAATGGTACAAATAAGAATATAAGATTCAAATAAGGACACCTTGAAGTTGATTATTTAATTTTCTTTTTTTACCAGCATGTTTGAAATGCCACAGCATTCAATTATAATCATATTTATTAAAGGACTTTGTGCAGGTTATTTTTTAATCCTTTAATTGATATGTTTAACATTTTGGAAGGTCCATGAAACAAATTAGCTAATGTGATTACCAAAAGCAGTAAAAACATCCAGTCCCTCACCAGACTATTTTTTCTTTTGCCTCAAGTTAACATATAAAACCTACTATGTCAGGTTACCTAGAAACCGCAAAGCCCTTTGTCCTAAAGACTTTCCTGTGGGGAAAAGAAAAACAAAACATTTTACCTCTGAACATTGCAAATCAGTGACATTAAAGACTTCTCCCAAAGATGTTACAAAAAAAATTCACCTTTATACTGCCACCAAAAAACATCATATTTAGATGTATATATGTAACATGTTTCATTTGTTTATGTGGCCCATACAGGTCTTGTTGAAAGATTTATGATCAAACTCTTGATGTCACCCAAATGAGGATGCGTTCCCCTTTTGAGTCTGGTTCCTCTCAAGGTTTCTTCCTCATAACATCTAAGGGAGTTTTTCCTTGCCATAGTCACCACGGCTGCTCATCAGGGATAAATACACAGCATTCACCTTAACTGTTAATTTCTGTAAAGCTGCTTTGAGACAATGTCTGTTGTGAAAAGCGCTATAGAAATAAACTTGACTTGACTTGACTTGACAGGTCCCTATTTAGGGACTGAGCACTGACCAATATCTGATCAATTAGACTTGATAATTTTACAGATGTGTGCACAAAACATGTCTATTAAATTGACAGAAATGGTTCCCTTATATAAGTACCCTTTAATTATATTATTTCATGCACACAATCACTTTTCCCAAGGTAGCTTTCAGGCTTAAATCACATTGCAGGTGCTAAATTATTCCATTCACATAGACTTTGCCCTGTCTTTATACTTATAACTACTAAATCTTTTTCAACTTCATATAAAGGGGTCTATAATTTGAAAAACAAATACTTTTGGCTCATTTAAAAGTCTCATCTGTAAAAATTATCTGTAAATGTTGGTTTTGATGTAAAGTTCAGTTTAAACCTTACATAACATGGGATACTTATATGCAGTACTGATGTGAAAGCTATACAGATTTACTTTTGCCTTTTTATCCAAACACCAAGTGGTATAAACCATCTTGGAAAAGACTGAAGAAAAGTTTAAAGGCACACTCAAACCCACCGCTGTAGTCAATTCATCCTGCTGCTTTAGTGTGTGTGTGTGTGTGTGTGTGTGTGTGTGTGTGTGTGTGTGTGTATGTGTGAGAGAGAGAGAGAGAGAGAGAGAGAGAGAGAGAGAGAGAGAGAGAGAGAGAGAGAGAGAGAGAGAAAGAGAGCATCTGAAAAATGTGTCAAAATGAGCTACAACCTCATCCCAACCCACTGCACACATACAGACACTAACAAACAATACATATAGAAAGGTGTAGTTTCAGGTGTAGAAAATAACCACAGTTCCCGACGCTGTTGTGGACTGCCACAGATTTATTTTCAGTAACAAATCAACTGCAATCACACTGCTCTCAGCTGATTGCTCAGTAAAACCTTGCTACCAGAAAACTGCACAGGAAGAAAACAGTGAGAAAAAGAGAAAGAGAAATAGAGAGAGAGAGAGAGAGAGAGAGAGAGAGAGAGAGAGAGAGAGAGAGAGAGAGAGAGAGAGAAGGAAGGACACAAAGCTGATCTCTGAAAAAGCTGGTAACGCAAGGTCAAAGAGTTACTGAACACCCAGAGGGGGGAAAAAACGGCAGTACAAAGCATGTTTTCTGTCCCACAACCATCAAGGCCTTGCAATAGCAACACACACACACACACACACACACACACACACACACACACACACACACACACACACACATATATATATATATATATATATATATATAGTATATATACACACATACACAAAAAAAAGTCCGTCAAGGAATTACTGAAGTACAGACATGTTGCAATTCCTAGAAAAACACCTTTTTTTTAGTAGGATAGGATCAATATGTTCACATTTTTTGTGATTTATTTGCAGAGATCATCTGCCGTAACCTGGTGTTAGACCATTTCATGTTGCACATTTTGTTCAAAAATAGCATGTACTTCATCAGGAATTGAAATAAAATCATAAATAACTCTGAGTGAATGCTATCACATCTTAAGACAGCTGCATGATATACCACTTCAGAGCTCTTTGAACTCGTTTTTTTCCGCAACCATCATTACTGTGTATGTCACTTTGCCTTTGCCGAAGCAGTTTGCCCAATTACCAGAGCGTATATTCATGTTTCTTTCCCCAATCAGCCAGACTGCTGGCAGGCCTTAAGAGGCAACAAGTACACCATCATCATGAAGTTAAAAAAATAGCTTTTTTTTTTTTTTCTTTTCGTTTCTTTTCATTTCATTTCTTTTCTCTTGATGATTATTTAAAATAAAGCTTCATTGCTTCTCTTTGTTTTTGTCACAAAACAAGCAGTCTTTTTTTTTGTTGGTTTTTTGGCACAGTCATTGGTTGTTTGTAGGCTAAATGTAGCCCACGTAAACCAAGCATGCTCTCAAAAACTACCAATTGTTAAAAAGAAATTTCCTCCAGCAATTATTTCCAGAGTTTTTTTTTTGCATGTTTGAAGATTGCTGATAGAATACAGTCCTTTAATAGCCTGTACAGCCTACTGTGCATTTGAACATTCACACTTTGCCTCTATTTACATTCATTTTCCCCACACTGTGGATTATACATGTTAATTAAGGGCACTGGTTGTGTATTAGTTCATCAAGGGGAGTGAATGTTTACAAATTCTAATTTGTACCCATTAAAGGTCTTGTAGTGATCTTCTTTTTCACTATACACCTGCTATTAAAGTCCTAATTGGCTTTTTGCTTAAGATGCTGCTTTAATGAGAGGGCCATGGCATAGTCAGATGTTTGATTAGAGCCAAACTCTGACATCATGCACTAAAAACCTATAAAGTAATGGTTGGTAAATCTGTTTATGATTTATTTATGAAGAGCCAATTTGGGGATGGGGATTTATTAAAGACTAGCAAAACTGACTCAGCTGCGCAGACAATTATTGTCTTTGGCCAGGTCTTTTAATTAGCTGAATCCGAATAAAAGCAGGTACTCTCAATTGCCATTCGGGAACAAGAATATCGGAATGCTGCCAAAGAGTGGCTGCGGTCCATATTCATTGAGGTTGTTATGTAAGGAATTAAAGATGACTGGGATGCTAGTCTAGAAAAATAATCGATGATTGGGTGGTGTCTGGCAGCCCAGTGAAAACAGCTTGTCATTAGGTGCTTTATTTTTCTTTTACCACCAAAGAACTTTTTTTTTTTTTCATACGTATATGCATTACAGTACATTTCTTTCATTGTATATCATATATTACCTATGGAGTAGAGAGGATTATGGGAACAACTGTGGCAGTAATGGGGCTTGATCTTTCGACCTTCTGTAACCCAAAGCCCTAACCACTGAGCCAACACAACCCACACTTTGAACTGTTCCACAAAAGTTGTCATTCATTGTTGCACTTACTGTTATCAGTCATTTTCTTTTTTTTACCCTCTCACTAATCTGACAAAAAACAAAGCTTCTAAGAACCTGAAAAAGGAAATTAAGCCCTTTTTTTTTAATACTTTCCTGTGATGTATTAATGACTGACATTGCAAAGCATATAAATGTCTCCTTTGCATATGTATGATGTTTCTTATTAATAGACTATTTATAAATTTGCAAGACATTTTTTTAACATTCATTCATGAATAATCTTATGTGGAGCACTGCTACATATTCATTTCTATTGTTACTTTAGAAACAGTATTAGATTGAAAACATAAAAATAAACCAGTAGGATAGAACTGCTGTCATAGCTGTGTTGGTGTATAAAATTGATTACCACATTCTGATCAATCATCTGGCAATGTTGTAGTAAAAACCTATATACTGTATGTGTTTATATTTTTAGACATGATATCCTTGAAAGATTACACCGCATGATACTGGGTGTATGTTAGCTACAGAGTAAGGAGCAGCTGGCATGCGCTGTTGTGTGTTGCCGGAGTTATAGCCTGTGTATGATTTCTAGGCTTTTCAAGGGCAAAGAGGTGATGCTGCTCCCATGTTGGAACTGAATAATGGACTGGAACAAGGCCAGGGAGACTTGTCAGTGCACCTGCGGCCACAAAAGTCAGAAGCAAGGAGAGATATTAAGGTCAAAGAGCTGCTCAGCGATGTGCTCTGGACCTTACCAAAGCAATCTTCCATGTGGGGCAGGTCATGGCTCTTAGTTCCACTTCAGCTTAGTGGCAACCTTGGCTGCTTTTCACCTTGCCATGGTATGTTCCAGTGCAGTACTGATGGTTGAACATAGGGTGTCTTGTCTAGGAAAAGCAGAATCCTTTCCATGCACAAAAGGAGAGTCATTATCTTTAACATTGGTGTTTTACAGAGATAAATGTTCAAAAACACAACAGAGCTGGATCAAGCAATTAAATCCTGTCACCTCAAATGTGTCTTCCTGTCTTCCTTGGACAAAGGAATTTCTTTTCTCACAAATTAAAGGTTCCATCGCAACAAGTGTGGCATTATCATCCTCCCTTCCGTCTCCCCAAACATAGGCGATTTCCCGAATAAGAGACAGCTTCATTTGCTTCCTAGTTAATTGGATTACTGCTGCAGGCTGTGCAATCGGTGCACAATTTAGTGCAGGCCATCAAATGGGGATGTTGGAAGAGGAGGGCAGTCATGAACAAGAAGCAATTTTCTACTAAAATGAAATTTGCTTTAGGTGATGTGGGAGTCCACTTTTGGCAGCGACTAAGCTTATACACCAGGGTGGCGAACGAGGATCTTAGATAAGGCAGTGTTGTTTCCAAAAGGCTGTTTCGCATGGTACACACACACAGGCAATTAAATGAATACACAAGGCCCTGCACATTTAACAGCAGTGTAAATTTTCTCATTATTCGAACTTTCCCAGGATATCATGATCATTAATCAGGGCTTGGTATGCTAAGAGTGGCATTCTCTAGGGCCTCTTGCCTTTAAAAGTGCTTTAAGCATTGCATTTCAACACAGTATGTAGTCCCAAAGACCTATTTTCTTCACTTCAGTGTCAGCTCCTAAGTGTGTGGCACTTATCGCACATCATATGCAGTGCAGCACGAAAAGCAGGGACATATTTCAATAGGAAATCACTTACTCTTGACAGTAAACAATGAACAGTTCCTAATTAGTTTCCCTTAGCCTAATCAACATTTCTCATTCTTTAGGTGTGTCCAAGACAGAAGGCAGTTGCCTTTATTCCTTGATGACAATGCTGTCAGTGTGTTAGAGATGATTAATGCATCTAGTGTCTGTCAATTTGCACATGTACAAGGGTATTAATTTTGTGAATAGGGCATAAAACAAAACAGGGCATACACAAATCAACCAATCAGAATTAAAAATTCAACAGACATGTGGTATAAATACATGTTATAATGCATACATAAGGCATATGGACATCCACTACACTAGCAGATTTTATTATGCATCATGAATTTAAATTTTACTAAATTATGAAGTAGTGATTGCCATTGGTGATGAACTGTGTGTGTGTGTGTGTGTGTGTGTGTGTGTGTGTGTGTGTGTGTGTGTGTGTGTGTGTGTGTGTGTGTGTGTGTGTGTGTGTGTGTATACACCACCCTTATGCACACCCTTTTGTTCTTGCTGAACATCCTATTATTATAGCTAGTTCTGCAAGTCAGTCCTCAGCCTGTCCTGTTCAGCTCTTGTGTTAATTCCAGGTTGCATCTTGTCCCAACATAACCCTATACAATCTATTTTCCTACTTAGCCAGAATGTGCTTAGCACACAGCATCACAGATTCACACAATGTATTGTGAAACTCTGCAAGCTATGATAAACCCATAAACCCCTTCTCGACATCCCAAAACAGATCTACACAGAAGTGTAAATAATCCCTTAGAAGGCAGTGATTTAATAGCTAAGATGGTTCCTGTAAAGAAAAGATTGGAAACAGGTTTTGAAAGCAGCAATATGTCATGACATTGCCAACACACTGACGGCTAAGAAATGTTATCTGTTATTCAACCAGGTGTTAAAAATCAGCCAGATAGAGGTATTTCAAGAGGTGGCTTTATACAGTATGCAAACATTCATTTTAGACATAACTGGATGTCTTTCTGACTCTGAAAGCTGCCTGACTCAACAAAACAAAATCAAATAATAATATAGAATAGATAGAAAACATCTGGTAGACAAACATTAGCTTTACAAATACACAAAATCTGTTGTATGCAGCTGAAGTAGTTAGTTGCAGTAACTTCCAGTGAATATTATGCATTTTTTTTAGTTAATAAAAATAGATGCACGTTAAATACACAATTAATTATCTACACTATATTTTAGTTATATATGAACTAAGAAGGGTTTGAGACTTGTTTTGCTTTATTAGAAATATAAATCCAGATTTAACTCGAAAAGGCTGATCTGGATCATTAGGCACATATGGCAACACATGTATATGCATCCTACTGTTGATACTAACATTGTCAAATAGAAGTTGTAGGACAAATCAAAGTTTACAGTGACTGCTTCACCAAAAAATGCACTTGCCTTTGACAAAGAACTCTTTTAGAGTCATATTATAATCTAATAGTAGATTATGAAAATACATTTTAATACATATACATTTAACTAAAATGGTACACCATTCCTATACTTGAATAAAAGTACAAATCCCCTGCTTATATTCTATTTAAGTAAAAATACAAAAGTACTTGGTTTTGAATGTATTCAGGTATTTAAAGTAAACATACTAATCTATCTGAATTATATATTAATACATTTTGCAATTCAATAAAGACAGTCACATAGTAAGATAACGCTTAATCTGCAGAACCAATTTATGCATTTACTTGGTAGCGAGAAATGGCTTTTCATTTTTTTTTAGGACTCAAAATGTTGTGAAGTAAAAGTTTTCCAAAACAAAAATACTATGATACTTGACAAATGTTAAAAAACAAATAAAACAAACTTTGTACTCATTCAATAATGGGTAAATCAGATGTTATATTTTTTAAATATTTCAAATCACTATTGCCTTATAGTGAGGGCAAGTGCACAAGGGCATCCTAAAAACCATAATCTAACCATGCCAGATCCTCCATCTGACATTGGGAGGGTGGGAAGGTCTTGCCTTCTTGCATTGTTGTGACTGAATGGCTTTACAGGCTGATTGCCACCTCATATAGATGTCACCATCTCTCTGTGTGCTCTCAGACGTGAAAATTGTACAGGAAACGCATTGAAGAGGTTGGTGATACTATGTTAATGAAGCTGTGGGCACAGCTCTTTAAATCCCTAATGTCTGCCTTTTTAAGCAGCCTCTCTAGTGTGGTCCTATTCATTAAAGTCACACACACTCAGAGTTGGATACCTATACTCCCAGTCCTGCTGAGTTTTCTATATACCTTTATACAGCATGTACCTCATGTTGCTATATGCCAGAGCACCAAATGCACACCTTCCTCTCACTGTTTTATTGTTTACTCAGAGCTTGGCTACGGCTGACATATTCTGCATACCCGCTTGTCAGTTTAAGTGAAAGCTGCCTGTCAAGGAGTTGGTGTAAAACGCAAAGTGTTGCACATAGGAAGATGAAATGGTATGTAAGGGATTGCAGTGTTCTGTAAAGCAGAAAGAAGAGACTGTGAAATTCAATTAACATGCCACTATTCATACTGAACATTTTGCCTTTGTGCCTGTGAAACACAAGATCCTTATCCTCACTATTGTTCACATGCGCAACAGTGTAATTCCCTTGATCTGGTTTTCAACATACATACAAGAGCACTCTGTTTTATTACCTCTTAACTCACTACAGGAGGTCCTCAGGGTTGGGGTCTTAGCCCACTCTTGTTTTTGTCTACACACATACAATGAACTTACTGTGGCTTCTTTTACCACTGCTACACTGATGACACTTTATTGTGACTACTGCTGCTATGCTGATGACACTTTACTTCTCTTTTTCTCCATCCATATCCAAAGTCTCACAGAAGGTTTCAGACTGCCTGGCTGGTATCTCTTCCTTAGTGAAAATCTGTCATCTGGAACTGAATCTATGCTTGACCAGATTTTCATCATATTTACAGCTATCTGTCTAGCCCTCTAGCATGTTCTGTTTCATCATCTAACAGCCACGCTACAGGAATTCTCCAGGGTTCAACTCCTGGTTGAACTCTTGCTTTCCTTTTATATCTTTGTGGCTCAGTGATCAGATGATATCAGATTGCTTTTTGTTATCACTAATGACACCCGAATGGTTTGTTCCCCTGGAAGATACTGGATACCCTTTATAATGTTGCATCTTGGATAGAGAAACTAAATCTAAACAAAGCAAACCTTTAATTACCTTCCCAAACTTGAATCCCAAATGAATTTAGTTGAACCCATCAAACATCACCTATTTTTGATTTCCTTTTCCACATCAAAATAAAATATAGTTTCCAGATGATAGAAACTGCTAACATTCTTATATAAGCTAATGTAACAGTGCTGATATTTTCCTAGGCTGTGCTTGGGTCGATCCTGAGCTCAGGTTACTGTCCAAGTTGAGTTTAACATGTTCTCCTCTGGGTTTCCTTTTGTGTTCTTGGGTTTTCTCCCATCTCCTAATAATATGCCAATAGGTGGATTAGGGAGTCTAATTGGCCCCTAGGTAGGATTGAGTGTGCTAACGGTGCTCTGACCAGGATAAAGCATTTACTGAAGATGAATGAATGATGATCTCCTTTTCTCCACAGAGCTGATGCAGGGAGCTGACATTGTTCTGAACATCGGGCTGCAAAGTGAATAAGTAGCAGCAGCAGGAACATTGGCAATGAAATCAATTAGCTTTAGCACCTCCTTAAAAAAAAAAAAAGAAAAGGAAAAAGAAAAAGAAAAAGAAAAAGAAAGAAACCCACAGACACACATTCATGCAACATCAAGGTGCCAGGAAGACGGCTAAAAGCCAGGGAAAAGGAGGAAGATGAGTGTGAGGAAGGGAGGGCAATGGAGCTCCCACATGAGCTCTCGACAAAAGTGATTTATCTGACCAGAGAGGCAATTTAACACATCTCCGCTGATTTGCGAATGTTCTCGCCTCTGTGTCCACCGCCATCAATACGCGTGTCAGTGAGAGGCTCTAAATAACAGCGGGCTGCTTATTACACTGCTAAACTCGATCGAATCGGGGAAGAGCTGAGAGAAGGGGGAGGTGGTGCTGGTTGACCCGTGTTCTGCTAAATGAGCTATGGTGTAAATAGTGAGGCCCTGCAGTGGATTAATCTGGTTTCCTTTTTATTCTCTGGTAAGGTGTCTGACTTTTCTTCCTACACCAAAACCCATTTTGCCCTGGTATACCTGTGTGTTTGTGAGTAGATGTTCTAGGTAAATAGCTTAATCAGGGCTACATGGATTACTTCAATTTCAACCACCATTGTTAGTCTTTTTAAATCAATTTAACAAAATACCGAAGTTAGGTACTTTGATAGAATTAAATTATCGGGTGACAGGTTTGAATGACTTTAGTGCGCTATTTTCTGATTTGTATTATTCGTCTCGGTTTGGTTAAATGCACTGTGATACATTTATAATTAATTAATTGTCTTTTTTTATCCACCTCACACCTCCAGTGTCCCTGGTTTGATCCTAAACTTGAGGAAGTCATCAGTGTGGTGTTTCACATCTTTCCCTTGTGTATGTGTAGGTTTGCTCTGGGCTCTCTGGTTTCCTTCTATGGTGTTCCACTAGGTATGTGTGTGTGTGTGTGTGTGTGTGTGTGTGTGTGTGTGTGTGTGTGTGTGTGTGTGTGTGTGTGTGTGTGTGTGTGTGTGTGTTGTACAAGAAACCCTGTTATACACTGGCATCCCACCTAGGGTGTATTACTGCCACACACCTAGTGTTCCCAGTTACCCTGATAAGGATACTGCATATATTTTCAGGAATGTTGGTTATAAAGGGTGTAAATGCAAAAGCCTATTACCTTTTTAAAACGATATAGAATGTGACTGAGTAAATTAATTCTGTCTTTCATTTAGGCTTTATGCTTAAGCTTGGTGAACACATTTTATATCAGTGTGTGTGTGTGTGTGTGTGTGTGTGTGTGTGTGTGTGTGTGTGTGTGTGTGTGTGTGTGTGTGTGTGAGGGGGGAGGGGAATGATTGTAAAAGCGAAAGCATGAGTTAGACATGTTTAAGAACACGAAGACAGCACAGTCAAGTTTTTCTGCTTCCTGTCTTGCCTACACATTTGAGCAGCTGTAATAATTACAATCTCAGCTTTCAACACATTTTCTCACATCTCCTCTATTCCAGTTTTTCTTTCTCTCTCTCTCTCTCTCTCTCTCTCTCTCTCTCTCTCTCTCTCTCTCTCTCTCTCTCTCTCTCTTTCTCTCTCTCTCTCTCTCTCTCTCACTCACTCACTCACACACACACACACACACACACACACACACACACACACACACACACACACACACTGCAGTCTGTCACCGTGCTGTTCTCGGTTTACCAGAGTCGTGAGAGTGAAGAATTCTCACTCGGGGTCTCCCATCACTGCCGTGTAAGGTGTGCTGTAGACACGTTCACTTGGAAGTTCTCAAAAGAGGAATGCATAGAAATCACTTTAAGGGTGTTTTCACACTTTCCTTTTTTTAGACCTCATAGTGAGACCTGAATATTTCTCCAATTCCTAAAGCTGTTTTCTAATCATGTAACAGTCTGGTTCAGTTGAAAATGAGTCGGGGGGTTTATTCAAGTGGCTTTTTCATTACAGGTAAGTGATCTGCTCCTGGTAACATAAGTAGATTGAACTTCCTGTGCTACTTCCTGTTTATGGTTTAGGACAGGAAGGGAAATGCTTGGTATGGACACATTTATAAAATGTTTTCTTATATGAGATTTATTATGCTGTAAATGAAAGATAAATGCGTACAACCAAGTTTTGATGATTTTAAAAGTCACTAAAGTATCTGCCAACAGAACAAGACCATAATAAGCTTGGAAAAAACTTCTATAAATAGGAGTAATTATCATAAAAGTTACAAGCATTTATACCGATGCCTTACTCCTGAATGGACTTCTCTCAAATGGAGACACTCTGTGTAGCTGGGGGTGGTTCCACATCAACAGCCTAAAGATCTATGAAATTACTCAAGCAACTCAAGATCTTTGAGGATAGATTTGGACTGTAATTAAAATCATCAGTCAACTACAATGGCTCAGGACAACAGGTTGCATTTAAACGCCTATCACTGCACACCTTAACAATGATTCAACTATAATAAATGGATGTTCGGTGCCACCCAGATAAGGATGTGTTCCCCTTTTAATTGTGGTTCCTATTAAGGTTTCTTTCTCATGCCATCTCAGGGAGTTTTTCATTGCCAGAGTCGGCACTGGTTCACTTATTAGGGACGAACTAACAGTTATAAGGAACAAACTTTTTTAAAGAAACTACTTTATTTCAGCAAATTTAATTTTATTGAATCATAACAGGTTTACCATTTAATATATTTAGTTTATTATAATCATTTAACAGGAAGTAAAAGATAAATGTGACTACATTCAAGATATATTCAATTATCAGGGTAAATTATTTACAGTGTGTACCATTTGTTTTCCATAAAAACAACAAATAATGTGAGGTCTATCTATGGTGTTAAATTAAAAGTATTTAATGAATTATATTGATGATAATAATAATAAAAATAATATTAATATTTATAATAATAATCCTACAATAATCATGCCTTGTGCTCAAATTCCAGTATTTATACAATATGAAAAGAATGAATTTTTCTTTTTTATTGAAAGAGTAACAGAGCTAAACTTGTGACATGTGCGTGTCTGTTTATGCGTGAGTGTGTGTTATTGGTAATGTGATAAGCAAATGAAACTTTTGAGAGTAATTTGCACCAAGGACATTAATCCCTCACAGTTCACACATGGTAGAAGGACAGAGAGAAAGAGAGAGAGAGAGAGAGAGAGAGAGAGAGAGAGAGAGAGAGAGAGAGGACATATCACGGACAACAAAGCAAATTTCATTTTTCAATTTCTGTCTCTGTGAGTGAGTGAGTGAGTGAGTGTGCAAGCGTGCAGCCAATAACAGAATGTGTGTTACCTTGGCAACTAATCCTATTTACTGGGTATTGGATCCATTATTCAGGCATTAAGTGGCAAAGCTAAATACATGTCATCTCCATGTTTCAGGGACACTGCAGCATCAGGCCAACATTAAAAGACTTACAGCATGCTTTATTAGATGATGCAATTGTTAAATATGCAGATGAATTAAACAGGAAACTTTCAAATTCTAGCCAATACGCGTAATGCATTTGAAAGCAATGAAATTGGGAAACCTATTTTTTTCCCCCGTTCTCTCTCTCTAGCCTAAAAGATTTAACAAATTCCCAGAACATACGTTTTACATTATGAACATAAATGACAGTAGCTCAATAGCAATATTTAGCATAATGTGCAAATGTATGTAAGTCTCACACTCTCTTTCACATATTGTAGTGTAATGGGTGTATCCAGATACCCGTAAGTTTTGTTTATTTATTTATTTATTTATTCATTTATTCATTTATTTATTTATGAGAGCAGGTCGTTGACAGTGCGAGAGAAGGAGTATAATGCATTTCTTTCATCCACAATAGCAGGCGGATTGTCAGGCTCCTTTAGTGAGCATGTTTATAGAATTGGGTGACACCCAATGAAAGGTTAGTTGTCAGCTCGTCACAGGGGTTTTTACACACAGCTGTGCTCGGCGCAGTGTCGTGTGTGCATGCTGGGAACATTCAGTAAGAAAGCAGAAGAAAAAAGCTTACAGTCTGACACAAACGTATATAGCTTTTTCTTTATCTCTCTACCTACTAGCTGAAACTGGAACTGTGTCAAAATGCAGTATCATAGCTGTTCAAGTAGTGTTTGGGTTAAAAAAGTTTTAACAAAGGCAAAAAATGGTGGATTATATAACTCGCAAAGTTGTCACAGGACTGTCAATAACAGGTTAATATAAGAAGCAAAGAATCGAGGATGCTCGGTATGAATGGACTAGAGGGCTCGAATTGCACCTTCCTGTTTTTACAAAGGCATTAATGCATATTAAAGGCATTAATTTAAAGGTTAATTCCTGGAACACACATCAGATTATTTGTCTATACACCGATCAGGCATAACATTATTGCATTAAAACATTAAGATCAATGAAGTGAATAACACTAATTATCTCTTTATCGTGGCACCTGTTAGTGGGTGGGATATATTAGGCAGCAAGTGAACATTTTGTGCTCAAAGTGTGCTGAAAGTGTAAAAAAAAAAAAAAATGGGCAAGCATAAGCATTTGAGCAAGTTTGACAAGGGCCAAAAACCTCTCCAAAACTGCAGGCCTTTTGGGGTGTTCCAGGTCTGCAGTGGTTAGTATTTATCAAAAGTGGTCCAAGAATGGAACAGCGGTCATGAATTGCCGAGGCTCATTGATGCACGTGAAGAGGGAAGGCTGGACTCTGAGGTCCGATCTAACAGAGCTCCGAGCTCCTGTAGAACAATTTGCTGAAGAAGTGAATGCTGTTAATGCTCGACAGCTGTTTTGGCAGCAAAAGGGGCACCAACAGAATATTAGGCAGGTGGTCATAATGTTATGCCTGATTGGTGGCTATAAAGTTATACCTGGTCAGAGTATGTCTTACATCTCTGGAACTACGTGCATCTGAAATACCAATACAAGTAAGAAATATATGGAATATTATAGAGGCTGGGGTTGATATCTTTTTAGCCCAGACTGTATATTCATGCAGCCTGTCACAGTGTGAAGCCCTATATATTTACCCTTTATTTCCTACATTTTTCCAAATACATTCTGTATGTGTTACACATCATCAGCAGTGATAGAGAAAGCACTGAATTTTATCGTTAGCATCTTTTTTCCACGTTACAAGTATGATTTACACAAAATGACCAAATCTTATGTTTAGTGCATCTTGGTTTGAATGAAGAGGCTCCAGCTTTGCTGTTTATACTGTTTGGTATTCTGGAGACCGCAGCGTGAAGCCAGTGGAGCATTGCGGATTTGAAACACTTTAAAATAATTAGAAATCACAAACAAAGCTAGTAATCTGCCTTGAGGTGTGGGTCATAGCTTTCTCAGCATCTTTCATGTTATAATGTGTTACTTCTTACATTTTTTTTTTGTTTGTTAATAGATATTCCTTTTGTTTTTTTGGTCTGGAAGAATAATTTACAGCTATATATACACACACACACACATTATATATATATATATATATATATATATATATATATATATATATATATATATATATATATATATATATATATATATATATATATATATATATATATATATATATACTGTACAGACCAAAAGTTTGGACACACCTTCTTATTCAAAGAGTTTTCTTTATTTTCATGACTATGAAAATTGTAGATTCACACTGAAGGCATCAAAACTATGAATTAACACATGTGGAATTATATATGAAATTATATACATAACAAAAAAGTGTGAAACAACTGAAAATATGTCATATTGTAGGTTCTTCATATTTTCAGTTCACTTTTTTTGTTATGTATATAATTCCATATATAATTCCACATGTGTTAATTCATAGTTTTGATGCCTTCAGTGTGACTCTACAATTTTCATAGTTCAAAAGTTTATAAATATTATATATACACAATACAGACCAAAAGTTTGTGGTCTGTATTGTGTATATATAATATTTATAAACTTTTGGTCTGTACTGTGTGTGTGTGTATATATATATATATATATATATATATATATATATATATATATATATATATATATATATATATATATATATATATATATATATATATATATAATGTGTGTGTGTGTGTGTGTGTGTGTGTGTGTGTGGGAGCAATTTTATTAACAAATAGATAGCTTTTTGTGTGTATTAAGGTTTTTAGGGCTGTATGACCCTGAATATGATTCGGTTTGATTTTATCAATGGAAATGGGCACAGAGAAGCTGTAGGGTAATCCATACACTATATAAAACTTGCATTTCAATTTATCACTGAAATGTATTTTTCTGGCAGTGCATAATTTGGTTTTGTTTAATATTAGTATCAAATTAAAAAAAAAATTACATTAATAAAAATGATTCAAATTAATAAATTACATGTGGTTAAGTTTATTCCTGGTTTTCAGGTTTTCTTACCTGTCCCCACCCTCTATCTCTTTCTGTCTCTTTCCATTTTTCCATTGCCCTTCATTGAAGACTTTTCAGATGGCCCCTGTCTGTTGTTCAGATGTCATAGGCACCAACCAGGGTTGATTTAAAATGAGGTCACTTTGCTATAAATGGTGGCAGTGATATATGAGAGAATATGAGCGAGGCCAAATATGCAATTGACATTTTATAAGAAAGAGCTTGAAATAAATATCACGTTTTAAAATAAAGCATTTTTTTCTGGCTTTATAACCTCCACTGACTTCAGAAATAAAAGCATACACTATAGACTGACGTGATTTTGACAAATTATTCTCACATGACTTCATATTTCAAAAATAATTAAGGAACTAGGATGCTCAGTGGGTTATGGAAGCTGCCATTTAACTCAGGAAGTGAAGGGCTATCATTAACACGAACTTAGTGACTTGGAAATGATGCATGGAAGTGTTACAACATTATTCATGTACTGTACAATCAGAGGTGAATATGAGTCATC
Organism: Silurus aristotelis; assembly: GCF_946808225.1. NCBI lineage: Eukaryota > Metazoa > Chordata > Actinopteri > Siluriformes > Siluridae > Silurus > Silurus aristotelis. Next base: position 9,449,280 of record NC_139574.1, read on the forward strand.
TCGAATAACTAATAACCCCCACACACTGGGGGGGCTGTTGTGTGTGCAGATGAGTTTTCCCATCCTGATAATGTGATATTCACTGATATTTACTGATAACATTTGATATATTAGCAGAGATCTTACATTTAATCTAATCTACCATTTGGTGGAACCAAAGCACCAGATGCTTCAGTTAAAAGGGGAACTGCAATAAGGTTTGAACCTGCCACATTGGCACATGGAGAGCTTTTCTACCTGCTAACAATCATTGAATGTGTTGCTGAGTATAACAATAAAAATCTAAATGGAATAATCAACTTCATTTAATTATGTACAGTAGTAGTGTTTGCGTAATGCAGGTTTGATCTTTTTTTGTATTATTCTGAGGGCGAAATATCACTTTAGTCACCATAATTGAAGGATACATCAGGACTGGAATAATATTTAAATGTGCATTGGGACTGGGGTCTGTGGGAAAGGTAGGAAAACTGGGAACTCATAAGAGTGGGCATTGAAACTAAGATCACTTGGGAATGGATGTGGGGACTGGAAAACATGGAAAAGGGCATAAGGACATGGAATTCCTGGGAATAGGAACACACGAACATGTGAGATGGGACTGGGACACCCATGTGAATAGGTGTAGTTAATGGTATCATATGAAAATAGCCATTGTTTGTTTACTGATAATGTTGCTAACTCAGTTAGGATGAGAAACACAAACACATTATGATAAAAAAAAATAAAATAAATGGTCACTGGTGGATAAAATTTGTTAAAATTAATTTGTGAGCATGTGGAGTGGGAATGATAAAAGTTCTGCACACATCGAACCAATGGCACTTGTGTCTTGTCGCATCTGATGTGAAGTAGGGTGTGAAGTTGGAAGTTCATTAGCAGCAATGGTTTTGTTAGTTGATGAAGTTACTGGTGTTACATAGCCCAGCCAACTACCTTACAAGCACTACTGACTGCAGTTTTTGGTTAAGTTAGACTCAGAATCATTAGTTTATCTTGGTACTGTATATAACAATTTTTTTTAAGTGATATTAAACATTATTAATTTATTCATGCAGTCATACAGTAATTTATCTTCACTAACCATAATGTGCTACTTTATAGCATTACAGTATTAGTATTACAGTACTGATAAGCATAAAAGAGGGTTTTAATATTTTGTAAAATGTAGAATTATCCACTTGTCCATTCATTCATTCATTCATTCATTCATTTATTCATTCATTTATTCATATGGCATTAAATTTTTTTATTAAATATTGTGTGTTTATGTTTACAGCAACAAAAGTGTAGGCCAAACTTATCATGTAATACTAACGTCTTTTCATTATTGTCTTTAAAAATGGTGAAGACGTAATGCCCCAGGAGGGTGTGTCTATAACATGACTGAATACGTTGATAGCTACCAGAGTTTTAGTGTTGCATTAACACTCATTAACACACAACCTCAACAGTAATGTTGTAACTACAACAGTAAATTATAAGCTTGCATGAAGTAAATAGTTACTGTTTTTCTTTTGGGATTGATTATGCAGAGTTTTTAAGCCTGCATGACTGTGTCTGTGTGTGTGTGCTTATGTGTGTGTGTGTGTGTGTGTGTGCCAACTTTAGAAAAGCCAGCAGAAAAGGATGACCGGTAAGAGTCAAACAAGCAACGTGACCAACAAGAATGACCCACGTTCCCTCAACTCCAGAGTCTTTATCGGCAACCTTAACACAGCCATCGTCAAGAAATCCGACATCGAGGTCATCTTTGCCAAGTACGGCAAGATCGTGGGCTGCTCCGTGCACAAGGGCTACGCCTTCGTCCAGTACATGAGTGAGAGGAACGCCCGGGCTGCTGTCGCAGGCGAGAATGCCCGCGTCATAGCAGGACAACCGCTGGGTAAGTGTGTCCTCCATTTGTGTATCAACTCAGCCAGGTGCTTTTCAAGATTTCTCACAGTTTGCAGCTTCCTTTTGATGCAGACTGCACTTTATGATTGATGTTTCTTAGACATGAAAAGTAGTTTTGGGTTGTTTGCTACGAAAGTGTTGCTTTTGTCCTGATGAGGACTTGAAAAAGAGGAGTGTCTTGGACTTGAAAACTGCATTGAGAAAAATCATACTGTAATTTGCCGTGCTAGATTCTAAGTCCCTTGTGTTTATCTCCGCAGCATGGCCTCTATCTGTGGCATATTCAGAGACAAGATATAGGAAGGAATAAACAGAGGGAAAATCATGTTCTTTCTGCACATTGGTTGATTAACCAAATCACTTCTTAACATTAAAACACAAATTAGTATGCTATAATATGTCAGCTTGTAGCAATCATCTATGCTTACCATTCATGTAATTAGAGCTCTGCACATTCATTTAATTATCCAATTAGCTAATCATGCTATAGGTCAAAACCTTAGTATGGGTTTCATGAGAATGAGGAGGAGCTTCTTCCCACAGGCTATTCGGTGTTTAAACCAGGAAAAACCCGGGAACTAGTACTGGACCTCTCTCTTTGTCTTCACTTTATTCCTTCAATGCACCATTATTTCTGCACAACTTTTTTGTATTATTGTATGACACCTTAACTCTGAACCGTACAGCACAGTGTCACTTTATACCACACTATACTGCACATAGACACTTTAAGGACTATCACACTAAATCACTTTAATCTGTACTGTTAATATCTGCCACAATCAGCCATCACCTTTTAGAGTTCATGTGTATATACATATATTTTTCTATACTTTCTATATATTTTTTTATTTGCCTTATTTTTTATCCCTATATTCTATTTCCTTTTTGATGTTAAAATGTTGGACAGTCGTAAAAAGAATTTCACTGCATGTATGTGACAAATAAAATTTGAATTTTCATTTGAAAAGCAGACAACTTCCCTGGATTACACTTTTGTCAGCCAAGGACAAGAATCTAAGATTACATTTGGCACAGGATTGTGTGTTCACTTTGGGGTACTTTTCTGCCTACTGTAATTGTAAAGAGTGGTTTTCAGAGTTATTGGTGACTTCCTGTCAGGTAAAAAATTTCGACTATTCCCTTCTGATGTCTATCCTCAGCTAGGCATTTCCACCAACAGAGCTTCTGCTCACTTTTTGTTTTTAGCACCATTGGATTTTGACTTTTGAAACCAAAAACCAGATTTAATTTTTGCTTAATTTTGATGTTTGGTGTGAACATTAACCAAATCTTTGGACTTGTATATTTACACATTGTGATCATTCTATATGATTGGTTGATTAAATAATTTCATTAATTAATTGATCAATATGCATTGTGCCTGCATGTTTGTCAACAATTTACAATTGCTTGTTGCCATCCTATTGCTAGCACTAATCTTTCTATTAATTGATGTCACTGTGGTGGAGCACATCTTATCAATAACAATAAAAAGCAAGTCAAAGTCTGAATAGTGGGTAAATGACCTTATGATCAGACTACAGTAGGAAGAGACAAATCAGTAACATTTATTTTCTTTGTCTCTGGGCATAACTGTGATTTTAAGAAAATAAGAAATTGCTACAAGTGGCACTTTTTTACTATATAATGAAAAGAAGGTATCGCATGATAAAGTATATAAAAATTAGTGGCTTGAACACTTCCGTTTGCAGCCCTATGGTTTGTGTGAACCACTATTTCTTTAGTTCCTCACCCATAACTTTAGTGCCTACCTGAAATTTGCTTCTAATACCTATCCAATGTTTATTCAGCAGTCCAATTATCCAGAACATTCCTGTAGCTCTACAGCACTGTCGTTTGATTTGATGTGAAACTCCAAAAACAAGCTGACAGCAACCCAAAATACTTGGCATGTTTGTTCAGTTCTTACAGTCAGGTCTATTTGGGTTCAAATCACTTTCTCAGTGTAATTGAGTTTAAATTGACTAGCGTTTAGTTGGACACGAACCAAGAACATCTCATTCAGACCCTCTGGGACGAGTTGCTTTGGTCCACACCCAAATGTAATTGTTGTGTTCTCACCTGCCCAAACTAACCACAATGTTGACCATGCTAGGGTTTGATTCATACAGTCTAAAAACTACATATACCAATATTAAACCCATGTGGTATCTACAGAATAACAAATCATGTGATTTTTTTTTATGCATTTTTACCTGTTACCTCCAAGTGCTTTGTAAAAATGTTTACTCCAAATATCTTGATCGTTAAAGGCAGACCATAAGTGAATATCTATTTACACAAATAACTGCATTTACCCTAGCTGCTCTGTCCTTCATGATTGAATGCTATATATGTGACCTTGAAAGAGCTGTGCTGTTCAAAATGATGCAGTAGGTTTAACATTTATACTCTCTCCAGTTATACACTTGACCTGTCATCCATCTATTTGTTTTACACAAAGCAATTTACATTATAAATAATAAAAAAAATCATTAACTGCAACCATTCCCATGTAATGAAATGCACAAGGTCAGGCAGTAAATATGCACTGATCTAGAGACGAGAGAAATATCCTGCTTTGGCTTTTGATTTTTATGGTAGTGATTGTCTATGCTATGCATGTGATGCATTTGAGGATATGTACAGTAGTGATATTTAGTCAGATGTTGGTTGTTTTTGAAGCTCAGATCATCAGAAACCCAGCATGTCTTTGCCATGGTAGAGCAAAAGCTGATTGTTAAAGGCAAGCCAATTGAAGAGAACATTTTAATGTACTTATCATTACACGTTAAAAAATAGCAAGGCAAACCTTCCGCATATGGTTGAACAGTATCTAAATGCAGTTGCTATTTACTAATTACATATTAAATTGAAACTCAAAGGTGCCCTTTTGTAATTCACTCTAATCCATTCTGCTAGTTTGCATTTTGTCAGTTATCATGTATGCTAACTTTTAAGAGATACTCTAGATGAATAAAGGAATAGGAGAAGAAAAAATATGTGGTCAGTTAGCTCAAACTAATGTTTTCCGACATTCTGTGATGAAAGAGCCATTACTTGCTAAATCATTTTGTGATTCAAGGCAGATCAGATTTTCACTTGTGGATTATTTGTATTTTAAGTTTAAAACAAGAGATGATGCTTTCAATTAAGTGAGAGAAATTTGTAGTTCTACTTAATCTGTTACCTGTTATTATTAGATGAGTAACTGTACTTATTTGAGTAAGAAAATTGAATACTTTGACCATCTGTTAAATTGATAATTAGCTGAAAATTATTTGTGCCACCAGAAAGACCACAGACAGCCATCTTGTCTTCTATTAGCTCATGCTACATGAACAAAGATGATTTGGTGACCATGGTGTGAAACAAAATTAAGCACTATTTCAATCAATTTCCTTCTTTACTTCCACTGAATTGACTGTTTCATGAGGTGAATATTATTTGTCGCAGGTCTGCTGCCTGCTGTTAAACACAGATGTCCTACAATTTACAAATGACACGAGTACTTGTACACACATATTTATATTGCACAGGAAATTAATGATTATAATACCCGACTACTTCCTTTGTTGCTCCTAAATATAGTAAATAATAAGGTTTCAACTAAACCAAATATGTATTTATGATTTGTTACATGCATAAAATGCATTAGGGATGAAGCTTTTTCTTCTCAAAACTCAAGTACAGTGATTTCACTGGGAATTATTACAAATGTAACCCCCAGTAATTCGGTTCAATCCAGATGTTTGAGAAATTACACACCACTTATGATAAATAATCCCCAATAGCATAGAAACAAGCTGCTTCTGTTTCCAGTACATTGCAAGTTTAATAACAGATATAATCCATTTATATGGTTTTAATTCGTTTGGAAGAACAACTAATAGAAAAGAAAACAAAAGATGAAAGGAAACCATAGTGCTATGTATTAAATAGTAATGCATTGCAGCAGGAAGTGGACAACATTTAAAGAACTCTAATTACATCAACAAATGAGGTCGACACAGATGAGTGCTTCATTTGCATTTACAAGAAGAAAACAATTATTTATTAATAATTATAGATTAACTGTGTCTCTTTTTATTTGCATAATTCTCCCACATTCTTAGTGGGAGGAACTAAGAATCAAGGACAGGAGGTGGGAGGTGGGAGGTGGGAGCTTAGTGGTTAAGGCACGAGTTCCAAATTCCAGCCACTCTCTGCTACTCTTGGGTCCCTGAGCAAGGCCCTTAACCTCATAGCTGCTCAGTTGTATGAATGAAAGCCGAAATGTGAGCCGCAGATGTAAGGGTATCTGCCAAATGCTATAAGTATTAGTTAGTCCAACTTGCCAGTAAAATCTCCAATCTGCTATCACCCACATTTTATTTCAGTAAGCATTTTGAGTAGATATTTTGAAACTTGACATCTCTGATACCTGACAACAATCTTTGATACTGTCTTGAAGTTCAGTTAAACCTTTCAACCAAAGGTGTTTTTTTTTTTCTGAGGGTTCAGTTTTAAGCCTTTTTTGCTGTCATCTTGTGATTTAGTTTTTTAGTATTTTATTACAGTTGTTTGTATATAATATCTTATGTTGTCTGGAGAATATGCTTCTAAGAAGAAACAAGACTTGTGGATGTACACAATATTTCTTTCTGAGATCTCAACTGAGGTTGGATTTTTAAAGAACCAAGGGCAAAAAGACAGTGGCTTTAAAGATTGCCCATTAAATATATAATATAATATCTGGCCCTAACCATAAATTGGCCAATCAAAGCTTCTAAAAATGTATTCCAACGATAAACTTCTGGAATCATTCTGATTATTTAAAGAGATGCTTGATTTTGTGTGTAAAGAGACAGTAAATATGGTGAGTATAAACATATAAATCTATGCTATAAAAAAAATGCTGCATTGTTATAAACCAGAAGCAAAAAACAAACAATGTGTAAATTCAAATGTATATGTATGCAGCTAGTTTAATACTTAATATCCAGCACATCTTATGGTTACTGTATTGTACAGGATGCAACAATGGAACTCTGATATAGTAAGTAAAAGATAAAATAACTCTGACCCTACTTCAACAAAGATTTTAGATTCAAGATATTTGTTTGTCCTAAGTAAGTAGTCGAATGATTTGTCCATCCTTGTATGTACACATTATGCTAAACTTTACAGGAAGCTCAACTTTTCAAGAATCAGGTTCAGCCTTTAAAATAAGTCCCTAGGTGGCGTTTGAATGGCCCACAAACCAGAGATATTGAGGCTGTTCAAGCTGCCATTATGAGGAGCCCTCTCAGCTTCATCTGACAACACGTATCATAGCTGTGTTAAGCTGTTTCTTGGAAATTACCCACCCATGTTGTGATCGCATAAGCAGACAGGACAAAATCATGACGTCTTAAATTGTCACCGTTCTTAAAAAATATTTTTAAAGCGAACACTTGTTGCACACCATTTCACTGCACCATTATACCTAATGGTAAGGGGTTCTAAACGAGTTCACACTGGTTCCAAAAACCTGCCAATGCCCCAGAGGCACTAACTCCTAGTTCCAAAATTTCCAGTTTCCCAGCACCACCTTGTATTAACAAATTATACATACTGTGTATTTGCAGTGGTGAACAGTAACGTAGTAAATGCTTTTTTATGAATCTTTACTTTACTAAAGTATTTGAATTTGGGGAGAATTTAGCTTCAGTACATTTTAAAGTCAAACATCTTACTCTTTACTCAACTACATTTTGCAAAATCAGTTGTTCCTTTTTATATGAATGAGTCGATAGAAATCGTACACTTTACTCATCTATGTGTCTACTTATTACCAACATAGAGTTCAGCGTCAGTTCAACAGCAAGCCAAACATTTTGATATGATGGAAGAAACTCCTGACTTTAACTTGCCACAGCACCCGTGGCCTGATTTGGCCTGATTTATTTATTTTTTTATAGTTGAGAAGAAGGTTTTCGGCTCATGATAATATATAGATATCAATCAGTGTTTGACTCATTAATATCATTCATTCATTCATTTTCTCCCGCTTATCCGTAATTCGGGTCGCGGGGGCAGTAGTCTAAGCAGGCCCCCGCCTTCGACTGCTGCCCAATCCTGACAGCACCGTCCCTTACGGTCCCTCCTGCAGGTGGTTAGCCCACGGGAAGGACTCATTAATATCATTCTATTAATAGATTGGTGTGCTTAGAGTAACATTAGAGTCTTTTCACTTAACCTGAGATGATTAAACAAAGAGTCTTGTGACAAAAATGATAATAGGAATATTATAACCGTAATAAATAATATATATTGAATATTGAAGGCAAATACTTTTGTACTTTTACTCAAAGGAAAGTTTAAAGGAAGCACTTTGAAATAAACTAAAGTTATAATATAAACTACTGTATATCTACTTTAACTAAAGTACATGGTTTGTGTACTTCATCCACCACTTTTTTTTTACCATATTTTACTCAGCATATGCTTAAACAATTCATAGTTACAATCTATGAACTTTTTTTTACATTTTTGGGCAGTTTTATTCTTAACATTAAAAGTTGAAGAAAACAGCATAGATGTGGCCATAGCTGAAAAAAAAGTTAAGGAAGATTGGTGGAAATGAAATGGCAGGTCATTCCAGACCTGAGGTATGCACTCACGGTTTAATCTAAACTCGGCACAAAATGAACTATTATAAACTGATATGAGGCAGACGGTCGAAAGCTTGTGGCAGATGGTAGACGGAGTGTATGATGGTAAATTTTGTTGTAATCAGACAAGGCTGTAAGTGTGTGATTGGCCCACAGCATGTCTTGATCTAAGGGCTGTGAGAGTAAGTGCACAAACAGGCCGATATATGATTGTCTCTTAATCTCCCCTTAAAAAACAAGCCTAGCGCCTCGAGGCGACTGTGAGAACAATGACATTGTGGATGTGGATACTCTTAGTGCTGCAGGCTTGTACCCGCATCTGTGTCTGTCTCTCTCTCTCTCTCTCTCTCTCTCTCTCTCTCTCTCTCTCTCTCTCCCTCTTTTTCTCTCTCTCTATACACATGCTCATGCATCGGCCCACTTCCCTGTATGTACAGAGCAGAGCCGTGTTTAATGGAATCTAGTCAGGCGATACAGATAGCATCACCAGCGGCTCTGCACTGGCGTGATAAAGTGCAGCTCTCGCCTTTTGGAGTCATTCGGAGTCGTCTCGGAGAACTGTGTGTGATGCTTCATATTAACATATTTTGACATTTCTCCATGATAAGGTAAAAAGACGAGGTGATTTATTTCACTTATTTATGCATCCAATTATCCGTTTGTTTGTCTATACCAAGTATTTATCTCTACAATCCATTTTTCATGAAAGTCAAACAACCTTGTCAATTTCTTTAGTCACAGCTGATACACAACAGTTTCTTTGTGTGTCTTTCATGTCATGAAAAAAATGAAAAGAAACAGATACAAAAAAAAAATACATCTGTGGGTGACTTGGGTATTGTGCCTTCCTCTGAAAATACCAGCAAAAGGTTGCGTGAATTACACTAAATTTCATTAGCACCGAGGGGGGTTTCTTTTCACTGCACATGTGTGTGTGTGTGTGTGTGTGTGGGGGGTGGCAGATGCAAGGAGAAGGGAATGTGTGTGAAAGTACAAGAGGTGGAAAAAAGGGAGATTAAGAGTGTATGTGTGTGTGTGTGTGTGTGTGTGTGTGTGTGTGTGTGTGTGTGTGTGTGTGAGAGAGAGAGAGAGAGAGAGAGAGAGAGAGAGAGAGAGAGATATGTAGTGTGTGTGTGTGTGTGTGTGTGTGTGTGTGTGTGTGTGTGTGTGTGTGTGTGTGTGTGTGTGTGTGTGTGATTTACCTTAGATCTATTAGAGGCATAGCATTAATTAGCTATATTAATGATAATGTCATTGAAAGGTCTTTACACGGATAAAAATCTTTTATTAATTAAAGACATTTTTACACGCATGCAATTTCTAATCCTTTTTTATTATTTTTTTATTTTAGATCCAAATCAAAGACAGAGAGCTTGGCTGATTTTTGTTTATGCATGGAAGATATATATTTTTTAAAAATCTGGGTCCAAAAGGAGTTCTGGACTACATAAAAATCGGGTTTACTTTGACTTGGATTCATAATGCACCATGTGTGAATGTGAAACACAGAAAAGTACTATCTCACAATTCGGGCATTCCGGGTACAATCGTGAGCTCAGGTTACTGTGTTACTGTCTGTGCATGTTCTCCATGTCAGTGTGTTACCTTTTGACCAGATGTGCCCAAATGTTTACTTATGAAGAGCTAAAAATCTAACTTGTTGATTAAAAGATGAATGTCTGCATGTAGATTGCATAAAAAAACGTATTCCGTTATATTGAATTGAATCTATATTTACTGAGCAACTCAAGCACTTTAAGGATGGATTTGGCCTGGAATTAATATCAACAGTCTAGTACAATGGCTCAGGACCACAGGTTGGATAAACAGTTTTGCATTTAAGCACCCATCACTGCACACGTTCACAATGATGAAACTGTAATGAATAGACATTCAGTGCCACCCAGATGAGGATGGGTTTCCCTTCTAAGTGTGGTTCCTTTCAAGGTTTCTTCATCATGCCATCTCAAGGAATTGTTTCCTCCCACAGTCGCCACTGGCTCGCTCATTAGGCATAAACTTACAATTATAAGGAACAAACTTATAGGCACTAAACATATACTCTTTTATGCAATTTTATAACCACTTTATCTCTGTAAAGCTGATTTGATACAATGTGCATAGTTAAAAGTGCTATACAAAAACAACTGAATTGAAATTTATCTCTGCTCTAGGCTATCCAGTTTTGTCCCACCCCTCTACTAACAAACCAGAAGGTGGGGTGAATAAATAAATTATTACACACTTACCTACCGGTAAGTGTGAATGTGAATTAAAGTGAAGGACTAATTAAAACACAAGTGACTATGATTTAGTCAAAGTATGTTTGAGCAAACAGCTTTAGACAAGCTGGTAATCAGTGTCAAGCAAAAGTAAAGTGTTTACTAATTAAATTAATAATAAATCAACTAAATAAACATTAATGAGAATCATTATATGTCACATACAGAAGACAGGAAGTATAAAGTTGTCAAACTGATCCATGGTTCGGGAAGGAATCCGTCCATGTGGAAATATATATATATATATATATATATATATATATATATATATATATATATATATATATATATATATATATATATATATATATATATATATATATATATATAAAACTTTCTTTCGGCTTCTCCCATTAGGGGTCGCCACAGCGGATCATCCGCATGTTTGATTTGGCACGTTTTTACGCTGGATGCCCTTCCTAACGCAACCCTCCCCATTTATCCGGGCTTGGGACCGGCACTAAGAGTGTCTGTATATATATATATATATATA